>NW_020664409.1:106865917-106959675 GCF_002925995.2 Terrapene triunguis | reverse complement strand
CATTTATTTGGGCATAAGCTTTCGTGGGCTAGAACCCACTTCCTCAGTGTTCCCTATTCTGCAATAGAAGTTCTACCTTGCTAACAGCCAAGTCACTTAATCATCTTTCGGTCTCAGTTTACCTTTCTGCAAAACAGACATAATAAGCAGAGATTGATGCTGTTAGTGCCGGAGTGAGTTCCCATAGGGATTGTTTTTATATAGCAGCATGCCATAGGCGTGCACATTTCAAAGCTGGGCCCCAGGCTGGAGCTTATCGTCTGAGTCAGACGAAGAGCAGCAAGAGACAAGAGATGGAAAAGTGTGATACGGGAGGAGACTGCTCAGAGAGCCTGAACAAGCTCAGGGTTCCCTTGTGCGAGGGACTGTACAAACATGTGGCGAGAAGCATCCCTTCATTTTGAGAGCTTGCAGTTTAGATAGAGAAGATAGACAAAGGGTGGGCAAGGAAGGGACTTGCCCAAGGTCACACAGCAAGTCAGTAACAGAGCTTGGAATAGACTGCAAGCCTCCTGAGTCCCAGTTCAGTGCCTAATGCACTAGACAAACATTTGCCTCCACTTTTCTTAGGGAGTGGAAGATCTTCTTTGCCTCCACATCACTGAGCACGAGCCCCATACAGAGAGACGGAGCAGCTGGCTAAAGGCACCTGTTCTTTCAGCCCAAGGCAGCCCTTTCCCCACGGCATTGCTACGTCATTTACCTCTGCACCTCATTTCGGTTCATCTAACTGTGTTCCTTTCAGATGGGTTTTCAGCTGCTAATGACTTTTGATCACTCTTGACCAAGGACCAGAGTCAAGTTTGGTGGACTTGGGTCATATAAATTACATCCCCCTGTGTCAGTGGTGTGCATGGGGGGGGGGGGGGGGGGGGGGGAATTCAGCTCGGGGGGGGGGGCTTTATAATCCATTTGGGGGGAACCCCTTAGAAGTGTACCCCCATGAGCCTCAGCACTTTCCTCTCCCTGGCTAGCACAGCCATGTTAGCAGGCTGAAGGAGAGGACATTGTGACCAGCTCATATAAGCACATCCTCCCTAGAAGATCCTTCACCTAGAGTTAAGCCAGTGCAACCTTGAGTTGAATTTAGCCATTGGGTGGATTTGAACTGATGACCCACAGTGACTGAAAAAAGCATCTAAAGCCCCTGAGTCACCCAGCCTGCCACCAGCAGGCTTAATTGGTATCTTTTTAGTTGATTAGAATGGCTATTAGTGGGTTTTATAAAAATCAACCAAGTATATAATTTCCATTTGCACTTTAAATGCCCGCGTAGAAAGCACGGAAGAAGCTTAATGACACCGAAAGTTCAGGTGTCAGGCTAGATGCACCTACTGCAATATAAATCTTAGTTAGTTTTCAAAGCAGAAGGGAGGCTGCTTTATTTGCACTACAGAATTAGCCATCATCCACTTGCTTTGATTCGCCTCCTAGTAAAGTCCCTTCCCAGGGTCACAGGCCCAAGCTGCATTGACAGTTATGTCCCTAGAACAGATCTACAGCTTAGCCAGAACTAGGTCAGTTGGAATGTCCCACATTTGGTGTCGCTACGCTTGAGTATTATTGGGAATGGGGCTTATTATTGAAAATAATGTGGTTGGGGGGGTAAGTGTTAGACACACAGAGAATTTGTTTACAAATAAATAGCTATTATTTTTGTAGGGACCACCCAAACACACCATTTTCTGCTCCTTCTGCTGGTTCATTAGCATAATTTCTTGAGCAGAGGGTTTCCAAACCTTCTCATAATGTGGACCACATCTTATTAGAGATTGTCTCGTGCCCACCTCTCTTCCCAATCACTATCGCCTGGGACATCTCTGTTCTCATTTGTGATCACGTAACATTCCTGCAGCATCTTCAGTAAGGGAAAAGCATAGGAGGAAAGCATGGTCTTCCCCCTTGTTGAGGGGGGAGGCAGGTCACCTTTCCACATGAGGAGAAATCAGTGACGTGGAATGTGAGAGAACTTGCAGTGTAACATGTTTTATTTACACACACACACCAGTCCTGGAACAGAGATGGTCAAATAGAATGAAAGGCAATCCTTTCTTCCGGGACTCTCAGCCCAGCACCAATGCTTGTTTCCCAGGGAGAAATTCTGGCTCAAAAATTGACTCCGATCAGAGCCCAAGGCAGAGAGCACACTCTCTGGTAACTTGAATAGCTCCCTCTACTGTCTCAGAGAAATCAGCCATGGGATCACCACTAGAAGATGGTGATCTCCTCACTAGCAGATTCATACATATTTCCTTGAACTAATGACACAGGAAATCACCAGATGCTTCAGTGAACTTGACTCTGCCATCAGCCACCTGGGGATCTATCCGGCAAGGTGCTGAGATCTTCTGTGAGGTGCAGAGAACCTTCATCTCTCACAGACGTCAACAGGAGTTGGGGAGCTCATCAGCACCTTGCAAGACTGAGCCTGTCGTGCAAGGCAAGGTGGAGGAAAGTTGCACAGCTACTCCCCAACTTCTCCATGGTGCGTGAGAACAGCAAGCCATTGATGTAGGCTTCGCTGCCATTCTGGGACTATACCCTGCATTGCACCCACTACTGCACCATACGTTTAGCTCAGAGAAGTTACTCTAAAAAGCTCAGTGACTTTCTTTTGAAAGCATGATGGGAAACGTCCATTCCATACACCTTTCTTAGCTCCCAGTGCAGCACTATGGGTTTAGAAGATTGCACTGGCCAATACACACCTCCCCACATCTCCAAAAATATTGTAATGACATTAAACAGCAGCAAGGTTTACGGTGGTGGAGACGAGATCCTTGAGCTTTGCTTTCAGGGAGGTACGATATATGCCATATGTTAAGCCTCCTGCAGCTAAGTATGCCTTTTTCTAATAGCATGCAAAACACCTGGCCAGCAAGAACAGGATTATTTCAGCGGAGTTCATGCATTGCATGGATTTTTCTAATGACTCCCTCTTTAGCATATATTTATGCCAGTTGCCAAAGTGAAAGAAGCAATTTCCTTAAATATCGAGCATTCATACGTAAATTGCAGCCTGCTGGAATCTTCTGCTATCCAAACGGAATCCTTTAGTTCTGTTATATAAGGAAAGCAAATAATTTCTCATCGGTCGACTTTGAAATACAGGCAAGTGTTCACTTGGAGTGTTATAAAATGTCAGCTGTTCTACGGCATTTCGTTTTCATGCTCTTAATTTCCCATTTCATTCTCTCTCCTTATTCTCTTGCCACATCAGTGTTTTGCTTTGACGGCTTCCGTGTGACAAGTGCTCTTGCTGCAGGAGCTGTACAAATGCAGCTTTAAACGTGGTATAACTTTCTATTAAGGCAGCTTCCTTCCTTGGGAATTTCTTAAAGCTGCAAGGAGTCTAAGCACCCCAGGGGAATTTTGCTATGCCTATAAGGCCAAATCCTGAGCTCTTGTTACTCTGTGTTTGTGCAACCCGCAGAAGTTTGGGTGTTATCGGTCTCGCTCTGTGCCCAATCCACAGAGGACGAGTCTGTTACAGCTCCTGTTAAGGACACTTGGCTCTTCCATCTCAAAATGTAACAGCTTTTAGCTCTGGAAGTTCCTCCTTCAAACTGAGGTGCGTCAGCCAAGAGATCAGCTGTCACATTCGCTCAGTCTTTACACAAACTGGACTCCCACAGACTTGAATGGAAGATTTGCCTGAGTAAGGAATAGGTGAAAACGGAGGGCTTGATCATGCATGGACCATGGTGAGTGGAACTGGAGAAAGATGGTCAGGGGTTTCCAGAGGGACTTAGTTTGATATGGGACCAGGGGCTCAGGAATGCAAGCTGGTGCCAGGCTGCTACCGCACAAACTCTAGAGCCTCAGCATGTAACATTACAACTCGGTCTGCTCACTGCACCACTTATGGCGAATGAAAAACTGCCAACCTTTACTTGTGCAGGGAGTCCCACTGATGACAATTGGGCTACTCAAGTGAGTAAGGACCACCTTTGGGTCCTAAGCAAGGGGTTCATGCTTTGGTGCAGAGCATGCAAGGGAACTGGTTAACTAACCCTTCCTCATTTAGGGACAGAGGAGCACTTGTATGCCACAACAAGTCCCATTTAAATCAATGGGACTTTTGAAACATAAAGAACAGCCATACTGGGTCAGACCAATGGTCTATCCAGCCCAGTCTCCTGTCTTCCAACAGTGGCCAATGCCAGGTGCTTCAGAGGGAATTAACAGAACAGGTAATTATCAAGTGATCCACCCCCTGTCGCTCATTCCCAGCTTCTGGCAAACAGAGGCTAGGGACACCATCCCTGCCCATCCTGGCTAATAGTCATTGATGGACCTATCCTCCATGAATCTATCTAGTTAGTTTTTTAATCCTTTTATAGTCTTGGCCTTCACAACGTCCCCTGGCAAAGAGTTCCACAGGTTGTCTGTGCACTGTGTGAAGAAATAATGTTGCGTGATGAAACTCTTTGCATGAGTTTCCAGGATCGGGCTCATAAGAAATTGCGGCAATATGTGTTTGTGATACTGACACGAAACGTCCATTAGCAATAGTGGGAATTATATCAACAGGCATGAACAGAGCCCTTTGTATGTAGTTCAGCTACCATTATGCTAATCACACCTCCTACATCCGATTTTCAATACAGAGCAATTCAGCTTGATGACTAACTCTGTTCCTTACCAGTTCGAAGCAAGAAAAGGAATAAAAGGCAAATTTTGAATGCAGGTTCGAAGGCAGAATATTATTTCCCATCCTCCACGCGTGGTATTCCAGCACAAAGTAATGGACTGAAGAGAGTATTGTTGGAAGGTGATTGTATAGGATTGGTAGCTGCTAGGCATGCTCCAGCTTATTTCATAGAAAGTGATGGGATTCGGCTAGAGTCTGCGGCGAAAAGGACAGAAGCTGGGCTGTAAGACTGCCTAAGGAGGGTAAGTTGCAAGGGAAAGGTGTATTGGGTTTTATAAGAGCAGCAGGAGGCTGCCATGAAAGGGAAAATGTTCAGGGTTTAGAGATTGCCAGGAGCGAGCAGGCTCTAAACCCGGGTCTACACTACAGAGTTAGGTTGACGTAATGCTGTCAGTGTACACACTACAGCCTTGCTCTCGCTGATGTAAGTGCCCTACTACACTGGCATTCTAACTCCACCTCCACAAGAAGCGTAGGGCTTATGTTGGTGTAGTTAGGGCGAAGAGTGTCTGTGTAGATGCTGCGGGTGACTTACATCGGTTGTTGGCTGTCATTTTTGTCAGTTGATAAGAAAGCCACTCACAGCTCCTGCTGTCACCCCGAGACAGGTGTGGGGCTCCAGCTAGAGCCCGGCTTCCCTCCAGGCTTCCAGCTCCTTGCTCAGAGCCCGGCTGCTCCCTGTGCTCTCGGGTCCCCACTCCCAGCATTGCTACTGCCTGGACTCCCTGCTCTGAGCCAGGCTACGCCCACCTGGCTTCCCACTCTCTGCTTCCCTGCCCTGAGGCTCCCAGCTTCCCGTTGGGAGCCTGGTAGTCGCCCGGGTTCCAAGCACGGAGCTCCCCACCAAGAGCCCAGGTGGCTGCCAGACTCCCATCAGGAACCTCCGCAGACCTGAGAACCCAGGCTCTCAGCCCTCCCCACTGTCCCTCTTAAGTCAGTGGAAGTGCTCTTGGTGAGGATGCGCACCACCGACAGAAGGAGGGTAGCATGGACATGAACCACCACAATAATTATTGTGGTGGCCATAACTCAACCTAATATAGGTCGACTTAAGTTTGTAGTGTAGACGTGCCCTAAAAGAGAGTCCTGGGCATGAAGACTAAGACTCCAGCCGGGCAGGGCCTAGGAGTGGCCTGCCAAAGCAGGAAGGCCTGGGAGAAGGGAGAGAAACTTTTATTTCTGTGGACTTTTGGGTGGACCTGAAAATTTTTGTTTGAATGTTCGCTTAATTTAAGAAAACACAACCTGAGAAGGGATGGGAATGGACACATCTGTTTTCTGAGTTTCTTGAACAGTCCAAGAAAGGGTAAACTGAGGCACACTGACTTTAGCATGACCTTCAGTCATGAGAGGTGTGATGGGGTGCCTGCCCAACACTGGGCTCTAAGGGATTAATAGAGTCGTAGGGAGGCTGTACAGGAGGCAGCCAATCAGAGAAGGGCTGAAGGGAGCAGCCAATCAGGGCCAAGCAGGCCCATATAAAAAGGGAGCTGCAAGGCAGAGGAGGGCAGTTCTCTGCTGGGAGCCCAGGGAAGAAGGACTGTGTCTCTGGAGGCCTGAGAGAACTGTCAGCACCCTGGACAGAGCAGTGCTGATAGCAGGAACCAGGGGAGTGAGAGGCAGCTCCTGGGAGGATGCTGGGGTCACGAGGAAGTGGACAGACAATTCGTTGGAGTTGCCACTAAAGGAAGTAGCTGAACAGTGGACACAGTGGGTGGAACAGCCGGAGGACTGTGTCACTGAAGAGGACGCCGCGGTCCTTGGAGAGATGTGGGTCCTAGAGCAGGAGTGTGAAGGCTGTATCCCCACTTTGAACCTTAGGGTACAAATGTAGGGGCCTGCATGAAAACTTCTAAGCTTATCTACCAGCTTAGCTTTGGTCCGCTGCCACCATCACAAGAATTCCCTCCCTGGGAAGCCTTGAGAAACCTTTCACCAATTCCCTGGTGAACACAGATCCAAACCCCCTTGGATCTTAAAACAAGGAGAAATTAACCATCCCCCCTCCTTCCTCCCACCCTCCTTTCACCAACTCCTGGTGAATACAGATCCAAACCCCCTTGGATCTTAAAACAAGGAGAAATCAATCTGGTTCTTAAAAAAGAAGGCTTTTAATTAAAGAAAAAGGTAAAAATCATCTCTGTAAAATCAGTATGGAAAATAGCTTTACAGGGTAATCAAACTTAAAGAGCTCAGAGGACCCCCCTCTGTCTTAGGTTCAAAGTACAGCAAAACAAAGATAAATACTCTGGTAAAAGGTACATTTACAAGTTGAGAAAACAAAGTAAATCTAAGACGCCTTGCCTGGCTTTTTACTTACAAGTTTGAAATAGGAGAGACTTGTTTAGAAAGATGGGGAGAACCTGGATTGATGTCTGGTCCCTCTCAGTCCCAAGAGCGAACCACCCCTTAAAACAAAGAGCACACACAAAAGCCTTTCCCCCCCCAAGATTTGAAAGTATCTTGTCTCCTTATTGGTCCTTGGGTCAGGTGTCAGCCAGGTTACCCGAGCTTCTTAACCCTTTACAGGTAAAAGGATTTGGAGTCTCTGTACACAGAGAGCTGTTACCCTTCCCTTTATAGTTATGACAAGGAGTGATGGCAGTGAGGCACCGCCTGAAGAGGGTGCACTAAGACACAGAGCAAATTCCCAAAACAACCAGTAGGAGGTGCTAGAAGGATGAGCGAACCCCATTACAGGAGGAACACGGGAGGTGGCCAACCAATTTACAAGTTTAATGGTCAGATCATGGACTACTGTATTCTATTCTTGACTCTTCCACTGATTTGCTTTGTGGCCTAGAGCAAACCTCTTTGCCTCGTGTGTGTTTCAGCTGCCACTCCCTGTAAGATGGGGATAGCACTGCTCACCTGTGGGACAGAGACCTGTGCAGATTGATCCGTACAGCACTTGCAGATCCTTGGATGAAATGAACTACTGTGCATCAGTTAGATGCAATAATTGTTAATTAAACAAAGCAACATATAGCCAGTTCCTAGGGCTGAACCTAGTCCCTTTCTCAGGAAGAACTCTGCTGTCAGCCCTACTCTGGAGCAGCACTCAGGGAGTGAAAGAATGAAGCTTGTTACTGGCCTTAGTGTAAGGGCACAAGGGTGCGGAAAGTAGAGGAATGCATCATTTGTCCTCCATCCACGCTGAGCACCCACCTAGGGAGGTGCACAATGTGGCTGGTAGGGGCCCAGATGTGTAACACTTGTCCACACTGATCGGAACTCACACACCGCCACTCCCATTGACTTCTTTTGGACCACTCGTGTGAGTAAGTACTCGCCAGCATGAGTAAGGATTGCACAGCCTGGTCCTCGGCATGGATGGTCTCCAAGGCAATGAAATAACTTGTTCCAACCAAGCAAAGTTCCTCCATCAGTGAGATTTGGAAAAATGACAACTACCAGGTTCGGAAAAGGAATTTATTGTACATTCAGTTAGAACCTTTGACACCATGAAACTGACCTGTCAGGTCAGTTGCACAGTGCAAGGTACATGGCCTCGCTTAACAATGGAAAGAAAAAGGGGTGATGGGAATGGGAATGGAAAAGGAACCACTAGCCAGATCCTCAGTGTTGCTCCATTGAAGTCAACTATATGGACTAGAAACATAAGGGCCCTGTATTTTTATTCTATGTGCCATTTAATTAGTTTGTTTTCATTGTTTCCTGTACCGAGTTTATTTTAATTAAGATGTGCTTTCCAATTTCTTTTAAGTGATTAGCTTAATCAACACTTGTGTGATTCATATGGTGTTTTAAAAATTAACGTTGTCACTCTTCTGGCAAACAGTATGAGAGCCAGATACAAATTAACAAACTCTGTAGAGGAGTTGTGGCATCAGAGAGACTAACAGATTTATTTGGCCATAAGCTTTCGTGGGCTAAAACCCACTTCATCAGATGCAGTGTCTGCATCTGATGAAGTGGGTTCTAGCCCATGAAAGCTTATGCCCAAATAAATCTGTTAGTCTCTAAAGTGCCACAAGGACTCCTCATTGTTTTTGCTGATACAGACTAACAGGGCTACCCCTCTGAAATCTATAGAGTTGCTGTTTTAAATCAACAAGTTTGGAAGAGGGATGGGTCGACCTCTAACGTCTGGATTAGAAGAACCAGGTCAGAAATAAAGGTGAGGGAGAGTGAGAGACAGAGAAGGAGTGATTCTGCAAACTCTTATTCACATAGGACATGATCCAGTTCCCACTAGTGGACGCAGTAGCCAAGGTGAGAGGTAAGCCAAAGTATTGTCAAAGGTCATGGCAGTGAGGGCAGAGGGCGGGTTTTAGGGGAAGAATGGACAGTTTGCGGAAAGGAATAGGAGATGAAAACATGGGAGTCACAAAAATCCTGGCGAATGTGACAGGGAGGGGAGTGGTGGAGGTTTCACTGGGAACTGGGGAGGGAAGACTGGGAGGTCTCTGTTTTGCTATGCTGCACATGAGGTGGCAGCAGAAGACCCAGGAAGAGATGTTGAAAAGACAGAGAGCCGGGTTTCCAGGGAGGAACTGAGGGAAAGATGCGAGAGACATCAGAAGAGAGTCAGCGCCTGGAGGTGAATAAGCGTACCCAATAATAAAGGATGCGGCCCTGAGGGACTCCAACAGACAGCAGGAGAGGAGAGGGAGCCATGGAAGGAGCTTAGAGTCAGGAAAGCCCAAGGATGAGGGAGAGCTGGAGAGGAAGGATGGTCACCTGTGTCACAGACTGAGAATAGGCTGAGAAAAATGAGGACGGAGGAAAGGCCTTGGCCAATGGGAGATCAGAGTGAATGCAATGGAGGGGGCAGAAGCTATACTTCAGGGGAGCCAGGGGAGGCGGAAGCAGGGTGACTGTACAGAGCACACTCAGCTAGTCTGGGATTTATGGGAAGAAGAAAGGATGTGTGAGGTGGAGAGGCGGGGGGAAGAGGGAGTCAGAAGAATGTCTGACATTATCATCAAAGGGGCTGACAAAGGAGGTGCTGTAGTCATAATGAACAGGTCGGATTATGAACAGGAGGCTGCCAGGCAACTCTCCAAGACCACATTCTACAGGCCACTATCCTCTGATCCCACTGAGGAATACCGAAAGAAACTACACCATCTGCTCAAGAAATTCCCAGCTACAGTACGGGAACAAATCTACATGGACACACCCCCAGAACCCCGACCAGGGGTATTCTATCTGCTACCCAAGATCCATAAACCCGGAAACCCTGGACGCCCCATCATCTCAGGCATTGGCACTCTTACAGCAGGATTATCTGGCTATTTGGACTCTCTCCTCAGACCCTACGCTACCAGCACTCCCAGCTATCTTGGAGACACCACCGACTTCCTGAGGAAACTACAGTGCATTGGTGTTCTTCCTGAAAACACCATCCTGGCCACCATGGATGTAGAAGCACTTTACACCAATATTCCACATGAGGATGGACTACAAGCTGTCAGGAACAGTATCCCTGATGAGGCCACAGCACACCTGGTGGCTGAGCTTTGTGACTTTGTCCTCACCCACAACCACTTCAGATTTGGGGACAACTTATACCTTCAAGTCAGTGGCACTGCTATGGGTACCCGCATGGCCCCACAGTATGCCAACATTTTTATGACTGACTTAGAACAACGCTTCCCCAGCTCTCATCCCCTAGTGCCCCTCCTCTACTTGCGCTACATTGATAACATCTTCATCATATGGACCCACGGAAAGGAGGCCCTTGAAGAATTCCACCTGGACTTCAACAATTTCCACCCCATAAAGCCATAAAGTCCTTAATACACATGTAATTCTGAAAATAGAGTTGATGCCAAAGAATACATTTGACATTAAAGAACTATATTTTCCTCACAACTTCAGCTTGTAAACTAAACTGAATTATGTCAAGCAACTTCTACCTCGTGTAGCTATCTAATACAATATACGGCTGTCGCCTTTATCAAGTTTGCTAGGCAAAAGGCTGTTGTTGCTGGTTCAGCACAATGAAGGTGACAGTATTTTTAATAGCTCAGATCTGCGTGGCTCATGACTCACCCAAGGAAATAAGGATGCACATCCTTCAATGGAAGCCAAAGCGACATGCTGCCAATCACACCGCAGCAAGGGAGAGGGGCGGTATCTCACTGTGTCAACTCTAGAGTGGCAATTTATTCCAGATGCATGCGTGAAGCAATTGAGTGCCCGGTCCCCTGAGGCACTCAGAAATGGACCAGGTCCTTAGAGAGGAATTGTCAAAGCCCACGGGGCAAAGCCACATCTGAAAGGCAGCCTGATCTAGAGAACGGGGCGGGGAGTCAAGAGATGTGGGTTCTGCCATTGAAATCAACAGGACTTCAGTGCCTCAGCAACTTCCGGGATCTGGGCCTAGGTGCTACTATAATACAAATATTAATAGCAGACCTTAGGTGCTGTAAATCAGCATGACCCCATTGAGAGCAGTGTACAGCAGCTGAGGGGGGAGGGATAGCTCAGTGGTTTGAGCATTGGCCTGCTAAACCCAGGGTTGTGAGTTCAATCCTTGAGGGGGCCACTTAGGGATCTGGGGCAAAACTCAGTACTTGGTCCTGCTAGTGAAGGCAGGAGGCTGGACTCGATGACCTTTCGGGGTCCCTTCCAGTTCTATGAGATAGGTATATCTCCATATATTATAGGTGCTGGCCCTTTGAGCCAGCCCTTCCATGGCTCTTTCGATAGTTCCCATACATTGCCAATTTCCTGCTTGTCACTCCCATTGAGGGGGCGATTTATGAGGCAGTATTAACATGAAGAAAATGTTTATTCATACGACAAGATTCGAAAGTGGAAGATAAAAGGCACAAGGTCCGTCTCTGCTTATCATCACAGAGCAAAGGGGATATGTTGCAGCATGGATACATGGGGACAACCTTCCAAACCATTGTCCATCAACTCCTATCTCTCCCTATGCACCGTCTGCAAACAGCATCTATCATAATTACACACAAAAGGCTATGTTCAAAGAACATTGTTAAGGTTGCAAAGTCAAGCACTTAGACCTAAGGAAATGCCAAACTTAAGGTTGCTTGTGCAAGCTTAATTTGCCATTCTTCTGCATATGCATTGTGATACAGTCTTCATTACACGATCACATGCTATTTTTGGACACTGAGCCAGAGGGTGTCACAGATATTTGCAGACAATAGAGGGATGATGAGACTCAGGAAGTTGGGGTTCTATTCCCAGGTCTGGAGAGGAGTGTGCTCTAGCGAGCACAGACTCTCTTGCCCATATCCCTCCCACAACGTGACCCCGTCTGCCCAATCCCCTTCCAACCTGTCCCTGTCCCAGTCCTGTCTCTTCCCGACCCCTGGCTCCTTGCTCCATTCCCAGTCTCCTCACTTAGCCTGCCCCAGTCCTCAACTCCTAGTTCCTGTTTCTTCACCACGGCTCCTTGTCCTAATCTGTTCCCCCCACCTCCCCTGTATGTCTGGCTTTTGTCCCTCCTGCATTCATATCAGGCTGTTTCCTCCTCCACACTGCCTGGGTCCAGCTGGAGGGTCATTGAGAGCACAGAAGAAACAGGCTCCCTGCTCTCAGTTCAGGTGCCTGAACTAGGATGACCAGACATCCCAATATTATCAGGACCATCCCAATATTACAGGCTTTGTCTTATATACACAACTATCCCCCCGCCACCCCCCCGTCCAACCCCCCGTAAAAAAGTGTCCTGATTTTTCACACTTGCTATCTGGTCACCCTAGCCCGAACACAGCAAGATGCAATTGCACAGCATGTCCTGCTCAGCTCCAGGTTGGAGCATGCTCAGTACAGCTGGAATCTTCAGGGAAGTTAGCTGCTAAAATCCAGTTCGTCTTTATTAAGTTTGTGTGAACTGTAATTATTGGATGGTTTGTAGCTTGGCTAAATTTGGGCAGATTTTTCACACAGATGGCAAAAGGCACTGCTCTGACACAAAAGCTACCCAGGGACAAATTTCAGGTCTCTGCTCCAAAACACAGGGGCCACTACATCTTTTCACAAAAAAATAGTTCACCAGAATTTTTTAATGTTGGTAAAATGAAATATTTTTCACTGGTCTTGTTCACGGAAATGGTTGAACCGTTTTGGCTGAAATTTTCCATAAAAGTTCATCCTGTGGTAGACACCTGGCATGAAAAACATCAGCCCAAAACGTTCAACTTTGGCAACGTTATAATCATCTAAAAGCAGGGTCTAATAATGGGAAATGTTAGGCCCCCTTAATAACAGGTGGTGTTACCAACCCTACCTATAATAATAATGCCGTGCAATAATACTAATAAAGGGAACTAGACAAGTAATAACAAAACATATTTGGGCATTATCATGTGTAGAAAATATAAAAATACTGTAACAAACAGAAGCATAGAACATTAGGGTTGGAAGAGACCTCCGGAGGTCACCTAGTCCAATCCCCTGCTCAAAGCAGGACCAATCCCCAACTAAATCATAACATAGTTAACCTGAGTTATATGAGCAGTTGTAACGATAATGTTTTAAAGGCATAGACACAGGGGTGCAATTAAGATGGCATTTGGAGCCTTAACATTGCAGTGCTTGTTCTCTTGCTGAAGACTCAAGTTCAAGATCTCGGTCCTTAACTTCGAGATGCTTCATGGGCTGAGCCCAGTACATCTAAAAGAAGCTCCCAGATGGTGACCGTGGTCAAATACTCCATTCCTCTGGCGCAATGGACCTTTCTACCCTAAAGATTACGCTCATCTGTGCAGGAGTGTGGCAGGGTGTGACCCTCCGCTCCCGTTATCTTGTACAAATGGCTCTAACACCTCCAGTGTGTAAACACAGATGAGTAGTTTATTTATGTTAGCTCAGCCACCACCTTTTTCAGTCCTGTGCAGCAACTCTATTTACAGTGTGTGTCACTCTGTGCCTCAGCATAGCACCTTGGGAAATATTGCTATATGTGTTACTGAAATATGCTGTGAGGTTGGGAATGCCCACGGCCAGTCTTTCAGTGACAACAAAGGAATAGCCATCACCGGCCAGATGGTCATCAATGGCTCATCGACACTCAATCCACTCTCCCAGAGGCTTCTCGGAGACGGCACATACACCAAGGGGATGGGCTAACCCATGTCACAGCAAGGATCTTCCTAGCAGCTGGAAGAAAGTATAGAAGAGAGACAGTGACATTATGATGTGGCCTCTCTCCCCTCCATCTCAACACCTAGAAAAATGTCTGGAGGGCAAAGACTTTGAACTGGGGAAGTTTGGTCCCAGGCTGGAAGGTAGTCCCCGTTTGTGTATTGAGGAACTGTAACCTGCTTGTCAGGGTGAGACATTGGTTGATTCAAATCTTGCTGAGTTTGTTCAAGTTAGACTTAGACTGTGAATTTATTTTTGTTTCTTAGATAACCAAACTTTGATCTCTACACCTGCTATTTATAATCACTTAAAATCTATCTTTCTGTAGTTAATAAATATGCTTTATATTTTACCTAAACCAGTGTGTTTTGGTTGAAGTGCTTGGGGGGAATCTTAGCTCAGATTACAAAGACTGGTGTGTGTCCATTTTCCTGTGAAGAAGTGGCAAACTGGGTAATGAGCTTACACTGGGCAGACTTCTGACCAGGGCAAGACAGTACAGTCCTGGAGTGAGTGGCTGGGAGAGCATTCATGTAACACAGTTGGGTGGGTCCCTGCCTGAGGGTGGCGGTGTAAGCGCAATGGCTGTCAGAGGGTTGTAGCTTGGTGTCAGCATCACAGTGTGAGGGACAGCCCAGGCTGGTGGGTTTGGAGGGCTCAGTGGTCCCACACTCCAAGTTTCACCCCGGGGACCCCGTCACACATTGACTTCCCAACATCATCCCCCTTTCCCAGAGAAAAGAGAGGGAAGAGATCTCCCCTTACCCTGGCCTTGCTAACCTCTCCCACCCTTGTGCTCACACTCAGTCTCCGTGCACTTGTGTCTTTTTATGCTTCTATTTAATGGATTAAGTATCTCCTTAGCTCTCCTCAGCTGAGACTCATCTAGTAATCAGCCCCACCCTCCCTCACTCGGGCCCTTCTCTGGGGCAACTAATTGGACTTTCCGAGTGCTGGTTCAGCTGCTGGTTCTCAGCACTCTGTCACAAGGAGACAGAACATGCCATGGGGCTGGTTCAAGACTGTGGAAGGAGCTCCTTCAGCAGCTAAGGACCATCCCAAACCTCACCCTTTCCAGTTCAGGGCACACTTCTCCCAGCTGCCATCTCTAATATAAACACAGAGCAGTGGGTACATTAAGTTATTGTCTACCCTACAGAGTTTTATTGACAAAAGTTATACTGACATATAGCCACCGCTTTAATTAAACCACTGCTGCGTGTCCACACTATGCTCCTTGTGTCGGCATAGCGCATCCACACTAGCAGCTCTTGCATTAACACAGAGAGCAGTGCATTGTGGGTAGCTATCCCACTGTGCAACTGGCTGTGAGATACTTTGGAAAGGATTTGCAATGCCTCATGGGGCAGGTACAGTGTCACATGATGCAGGTTTCTCAATCCTATCATTCCATGGGCATCCTACCAGATTGCCAGCCGCTTTTCGACTGAAGCGTGTGAGGGGGGAGAGGGGAGGAGAGTGTGTGACAGGGAGTGTGTGTGTGGGGACGAGTGTGTATGTGAGAGAGACAGTGTGTGTTGAGGAAGTGTGTGTGATGGGGGAGAGTGAGTGTGTCGGCACACTGTCTCTTTAAGTTCAAACAGCAGTCGGAAGCAACCAGTCTGGAGGCAGGGGAGGAGGGCACCCCCTATACACATCAGCCCCCACCTCCCTCCCTGGCTCTGCACAGCACAGCAATCTCCCCTGCCCCACAGCAGCAGCCTGCCCTGCCTGCCGCTGCGTTCCTAGTGCCGGGGAGAGCAGGACGTTAATGGTTCCCTCCGAGTTCTCCCACAGCCTCCTCAGCCCACAGACCCATGACCCACCCCTCCCCTGTAGTCCAGGCAAGAGCGTGTTTGCTCTTTTGCTGCTGGGAGCGGTATGCGCAGCTGGGCAGTAGCCATGTGAGCTCTCCACGCTGAGGAAAGTCAAAGCTCACTGTTTTTTGAAAAGGGAGGGGTGTATGCCTGTGTGGCTGGATGCAGGGCAGTGGAGTTCAAAACAGTGAGCAGAGCGGTCACAGTGGGCATTGTGGGATACTGGAGGAAGCCAGTTACAGCGACATAACGAATGGCAGCGTCTACACTGATGCTTTGTCGCTTTAACTTTGCTGCAAAAAGCTGTATGAGGTCGTTTGCTTTTGTCAGCAAAGCAGGAGAGTTTTGCCACCAAAAGTAGCATTGAAGTGTGTACACCCATGCTGCCTTTTGCCGACAAAACTAGTGTAGAGAAGGACTAAAAAAACAATCCCTCCCCCTCCCCCAAAACCCCTCCACTGCACACATAATTCTCCTCCTGGGGAGACGAGACAGAGAATGAACCACATGTGATGGACGTTAATCATTTTCCTTAATGCGTGACTGGAAAGCGCTCAGATACAATGATGATGAGTGTGGGATAAAATTTCTTTGAGCTTGATCACAGAAATGTACCGATGTGCTAACACTAGCCCTTTGCGTGGAATTTTACAGCAGGAGTGGCAGCAAATGCTATAGTCAGAGTTGAATCACCCTTTCCATTTAGTCATTCATAGCTTTTTGACCACTACAGTTGACCTAATTTAGAGCAGCTCTTGGGCTGCTCTAAATTATAGCTAGGTCCGTTCTCACCCCTGGCTGATCTAGAATCGGGGGAGTGGAAAGGTGGTGTCACGTTACTGTCTTCCAACCCCCTGCTCCTCCTGCTTTCCTCAGCTGTGTGAGTGCCAAGGTAGAAAAATGAAAACAATAATCAGATGCAGCACATGCATCTACGTGTAAATGAGTTGATTTCCAATCGTTTTATTTCTTATGACACGAATAAAGGCGGAGGGATTTTTTTCTCCCCAGCATGTCTTTCCCCACATTTCATGCCGGCATTGCCAGGTTCCTAAATGCAAATAAACTGTGATTTCAAGGGAAAGGAAATGTCAGAGGAGAGAGGCTTTCAAAGTGATTGGTAGTTACTTTGATTTTGTGACTAGAGGCAACAAAAAGAGCTGGGGATATTAGAACAAGCTGCAAACGGATGCAAAATTCACACCTCTCTAATCACTGTTTCTTGCTGTCTGGTAAGCAAAGGCTTCAGATTTAATAGTGAAATGGTTTCCGTAATGTTTTGATCAAAGTAAATCTCCTTTTGTTTTTGGGAGGACAATCAAAGCCAAGAGTTCCTAGCAGCTGAAGTATGCTATCACACAGCTGACAGACTTTTACCAGACTTTCATTATTTATAGGCTGCGTTCTAGTCATCTGCCAGTGCGCGTTGTCTTTCCTTCAAGTGTTCACGTGGGGATGTATCAGGAGCGAGCAGAGGCCGCTTAATTCTTGAAAGAGATTGAGAGCTACAAAGTCCGTGGGGTAGACTTTAAAAGGCACAGCTGGTCCTTCGGTGCCTAATTGTCATTCACTTCCAATGGGAGTTAGGCACCTTTGAAAAAACCACGGGAAGAGTAAGGGATTTAGGCACGTCACCACGCCTAACTTGTAGGTGCCTAGAAAATCACAGGGATTCACAGAGCTGGCATTCAGCATCTAGGATCCCTAGCCAATGAATGGAGAGGGAAAGGGACCTGAGAAGGGGATTGAGAAAAGCCAGCAGGCTAAGTGGCTCCCAAACTAAGCTAGTCAACTGGAGATGCCGAGCCAAGGGCTGTGCGCTGAACCTCACCCCCTCTCAGAGAGTTCAGCGCCTCAGCTGCGGGGGCAGGCCCCTGCCTCTGGTTGGGATTCCCTCGGCTGCAGACCCTCTGTGGGGGAAGGGGAAGAGCTCCTCCCTCACTTGTGGGGTAGTGATTAGGTCACTCACCGGGGGTGTGGGAGCGCCCTGTTCGGGTGCCCCCGCTGCTGGTGTGCGTGTGGAGTGATTTGAACAGCGGTCAGCCACCTCCGTGGGGAGTGCCGGAGGGCTATTGTGATGGGGTGGAGGGGCCTCTCTCATGCTTTCCCTCGCTGGCCCCACAACTATTTCATTACTAAACCCAGAGTGGGACAGTTTTAATAGGAGAGGCTGAGGACTCACCGCATCAGAATATCCCCTAGTTCAGTGGCTAGGGCATGTATCTGAGAGGCTGCATATCCCTGTTGCCCATCAAGCAGAGAGGGGCTTGAACCAGGGGCCTCCTACATCCCAGATGCGTACCTCACCAGTAGGCTAAAAACAAGGAGGGAAATCTGCTGCCTCCCACGCCTGCCATGTTGTGTGCACTCGCCTACAGGGGCCTGATCTGGTAGGTGAACTCTGGGCGCGCTTACCAGATTGTGAGATGGAGGAACGCGTCTCTTCCTCCGGTCCATGCATTGCTCGGGGTCTTAGGCATCCAGACGCCTGGCGAGGGCTGCGCTGAGCACTTGCACAGGCAGAAACATAGGTGCTTAGGGAACTTTTGACTGCAAAAATTTAGGCGTCAAACATGTTTAGGCACCTACAGGGTTTGGTGGCAACTGAACGGGGATTTGGTGAATCTGAGTGGGGCCTGATTCTGGGACTTTGGGGCCTGAAGTGGCAGTTAGGCACCTAAGTCCATTTGTGATTCTAGCCCTAAGTGTTCCCTTCCTGAGAGACGCCCACGTAGAGGGTGGAAGTCCCTGCAAATTCCATACCACATGGGTCCCTCCAGCTTGTTCCAAGGGGCAGAGAGTTCCACAGGTGGAACTTTATGTCACAGTGCAGCGTCCCTGTGCGAGTGAGAGGGGAGAGCAGCTAAACCCCAGTCCTGCCGCGTCGTGGCTGGAGAACCCCACCTCATGGTGTAGCTTCACGGGGGTTCTGAGGGACACTGGCCACACAGCTGCTGACTGGACCCTGATGTATCGCTCCGCTGAGATCCCAGCCACCATCAGACCTGCACCAGGGCCTGTGCTACAAAGGTGAAAAAGCCATAGTAGCAGATTTTGTGTTGACTTACCCTTAGGAGGTTTAACCTTCTTTCCCTCCAGTGCCTGCCCCCCCATGACTCCAGTGCCCAACTCAGGGCCCATTGGCATCAGTGGGGGTATTTCCGCAGATTTCAGTGATTGCTTCATGGGAATCTTGGTCCTTAGTTTTCCTTGTGCCCTCCCCCTGACTGCAGACAGCACTTTTCAGGGATGAGTTTCCATCTACTCTGCACCCAGGAGGCTGGTGCTGACCCTGAGGTCAGAGCTACGTTTTCCTTCACCATGAGAAAAGCCTGCAGCACCCCATACCTCCCCCCATCCCAAAAAACAGTCACAAAATTACCTTCGATAAAACCAGACACATTCAAGTTCCACACCTGCGACAATTACATTAAAGCGGAGCAGGGAGCAACACGCCCCTTTCCGGAACCTTGCGACGCCTCCCCGATCGAAGGCACTGCTCAAAGTCGCTGCTGACTGAGGCGGAAGCAGAAGATTAGATGGTGAGTGGCCTTTGCGTGCATGTGGGAGGGGAGAACATAAGATCGGCCACACTGGGTCAGATCAAAGGTCCATCTAGCCCAGTGTCCTGTCTTCCGACAGTGGCCAGTGCCAGGTGCCCCAAAGGGAATAAACCGAACAGGGCAATTATCGAGTGACCCATCCGCTGTCGTCCAGTACCGTTTGACATAGGCACGGGAACTAGGGGTGCAGGGGGTGCTGCAGCACCCCCAGTTTTTGTGCAGGGTCCTGGCCGCCAGCCCTGTACCCGGGGCTCTGCTCTCAAACCCGCACACGGGGTCCCAGCTGCCGCCTGCCCTGTGCTTGGGGCTCTGTTCCTGGCCTCACATGTGGGGTTCTGGCTGCAGGACCCACATCTGAGGCTCTGCTTCCGCCCCCAGCTGTGGTCCCAGACTCAGCCCTCTTATCCCTGTCCGCTTCCCCCCCCCACCCTCCTGGAGCCACTGCCCAGTCCTGGCCCCAGCTCTGAGGAGAGGGGGCACGGACAGGGGTGGGGTGGGGGTGCGAGGTAAAAAGTTTGGGGACCACTGGCTTTCAGCACCCCTACTGAAAAAATTGTTCCAGTGTCTCTGCCGTCAGAGGCCTAGGGACACCCAGAACATGGGGTTGTATCCCTGATATCTTGGCTAATAGCCACGGATGGACCTGCCCTCCATGAGGGAGGGGGAAATGCTGAGGGTAATGTCCCTGCCCTTGCATGCCTTATTCAAGGCCTGGTCCTGACTGCAATCCTTATATCCAGGCGAGGTCCAAGTCTTGCTCCCTACAGGGCGGCTCCATCTCTCCCTTCCACCCCAGCTCAGGAGAAGGCTGAGCAGTAGGCGGCACTCACGGAAAGGCCAAGGAACTCGGGGAGGGATTGTGCCTTATGCTGTTCCTCCTCTTAAACACCTTTGATTAAGCTTCTCCTTCTGTCTCCTTCCTGGCACAATTCATTTCAGGATCCCAATGTGTGATGAAGCCCAGCCTATCTGCGTACAGCATTTTCTTTCTCTTTACTGCCTCCTGGCACGCAGCACATGAAAGGAATACTTTGAACCCGGGGAGGAGAAGATATCACCTTTTTGCTTGCAGCTTCATGTCACGCCTTTTAGATAATGTCTTGGTTAGAGTAGAGTCTCTTTGCATGTTACTAGTTCTTTCCTGCCCCGGGGGCTTTCTGTTTGTTGTCACTGAAATATTTATTTAATGAGAGTATTGCATACATACATACTAGCTCGAATAACCATCTGCTGTGCATTTACACCAAAGATGATTTCTCTTTAGGTTCTTAAATGTGTCTAGACACCTCACGTATACCGATGAGTTTATCCTTGCACCTGGGAAGTAGGACAGTACATCGTCTCTATCACTGGCAATTTTAAAATCAAGATTGAATGGGTTTTTTCCTAAAAGCTCTGCTCTAGTTCAAAGAGGAATTAATTCAGAGATGTTCTCTCACCAGCATTATACAGGAGGTCAGACTGGTCCCTTCTGGCATTCAAATCATCCCCATTTTACAGAAGGGGAACTGAGACACAAGGGACAGATTCTGCCATCCTTTACCCCAAAGTCTTTCACTTCTGGGAGATTAAGCAACTTCTCAAGGTCACCCAGAAAGATCATGCCTGCGGTGCAAATTGAACTTACTTCTCCTTATACCTAGTTCATCCTTATTCCATGGGACCATGTGGAAATAAAATGTAGCGTGATGGTGGTATGAGAAGGAAAGTGAAACATTTCCACACCAAGAATCATGGAGCAACATCAGTTGAAGTTTGGGTCTGTCAAACCTGGCAGCTAAATTCAGAATCTCTTTAGATGCTTCTCAGGAAATGGGTGGGGAATTTTGCATGGAACTTTTAAAACGAGACTTGAGAAGGCAATAGAAAATGTCTTGCCAGAAATAATCTTGCACCGGCAGGGATTTGGATGTATAGAATCGTTCCTTTCCTTCTCGAGCCTCTATGATAATAAAAGAATGTTTCTTGGTTCTTGCTCTGAGGAGAAAAGACTACTTATTTTCTATCCCATAGACAGGTGTATATCTTAACCCTTCCCTAATCTGTCTGACATCTACAAGCCACTAAAATCTCCATGGCTGGCTTATAGATTCATAGAGTTTAAGGTCAGAAGGAATGATTACATCATATAGTCTGACCTCCTGTCACAGGCCATGACATTTTACTGGGTTACTGAGGACAATAACTTGAGTTTGACTAAAGCATGTCTTCCAGCAAGGCAGCCAGTCTTGATCTGAAGGTGTCAAGTGACGGCGAATCCACCACTCCCCGTGGTAGTTTGTTCCAATGGTTAATCACTCTCACAATGAAAAAAGTGTACCTTATTTCTAACTTGAATTTGTCTGGCTTCAACTCCCAGGCACTGGTTCTTGTTTTGCCTTTCTCCGCTAGTTAAAAGACCTCTTTAGTACCTGCTATTTTCTCCCCGTAAAGATACGTATACACTGTCATCAAATCAGCTCTTGATCTTCTTTGTGAGAAACTCCACAGATTCAGCTCTTCAAGGCTCTCACTGTAAGGTATTTTCTCTAATCCTCAAACCCCCTTTGTGGCTCTTTTCTGCATCCTCTCCAATGGCTCAACATCCTTTTACGAACGTGGACAGCAGAACTGTACGCAATATTCCAGGATCAGTCTCACCAATACCATTTACAGAGGTAAAATCACCTGCCTACTCCTATTCACACCTCCTCTGTTTATATCACTGGCCATCACACTTACAGTTTTTGCCATAGCTTCACGCTGAGGGCTCATGCTGAGTTTCTTGTCCACTCTGACCCCTAAGTTCTTTTTAGAGTCACTGCTTCCAGGATACAGTCCCCCGTTCTATAGGTAAGGCCTGTGCTCTTTGTTCGTAGATGTACAACTTTGAATTTGCTTGTATTAAACTAATTTTGTTTGAATGGGCCCAGGTTACCAAGTGATGCAGATAGCGTTGTATGAACGCCCTGTCCTCGTCATTATTTACCACTTCACCAATCTTTCTGTCATTCTCAAATTGTATTACGAGCCATTTTCTATTTATTTTTTATGTTTTGCATTGATTAAAATGTTGACTAGCATCAAGCCAGGTACTGAGCTCTGCAGAACTCCTCTAGAAACACCCTCATTTGATTTGAGTCCCCATTGACAACCACTTTTTGAGGTCTATCACTTACTCAGTTCTTAATCCATTTTGCCTGTGCTTTATTAACATTGGCTAGTGCTACTTTTTTAATCAAAAAGTCCTGCGGTACTAAGTCAAATGCCGTACAAAACTATATGACATCTCTGCAGTTACCTTTATCAACCAAACACGTCATCTCATCAATGAATGAAATCAAGTTTGGTTTACAAGACCTATTTTCCATAAAGCCATGTTCACTGTTATTAATTATATTCCTATCCTTTCAATCTTTATCAGTTTAATCCCTTATCAATGCGTCCATTAGTTTGCCTGGGATTGATGTCAGGCTAACTGACCTATAGTTACCCAGGTTATCCCGTTTACCCTTTTAGAATACAGGTACAAGATTAGCACTCTTCCAGTCTTCTGGAATTTCCCTGATATTCCAATGTGTGTTAAAAATGAACATCAGAGGGCCAAAGATATCCTCAGCCAACTCTTCTGGGACACTTGTGTGCAAGCTATTCAGGCCTGCTGATTTAAAACTGTTTATCCCTAGTAGATGTTGTTTAACATCCTCCTTAGTTACGAATGTATTGGAGAGCACTTCGTCATCCTAATATGATATAAGTACATCATCCTGCTTCTTTCCAAATACTGAACAGAATATTTATTCAATGCTTCTACCTTTTCTACATCATTATTAACAATTTTAGCATCTGCATCTAGTAATGGACCTATATCATTGCTAGGATTTCTTTTGTTCCTAATACACATACCCCACTAGCCCTGATGTCTTTAGCTTCCCTTAACAATTTTCTGCACTTTATAACTTCTAATTTATATTGATTGCTATCTATTTCCCCATTTTCCATTTGTTGTATATTGCTTTTTTATTTCTAATGCAGTCTTCACCTTGCCACTGAACCAGGATGGGCTTTTTTCCGAAGTTGTCCTCTTTCTTGATTGGAGAACCGTGGCTTTTTGGCCATGTAATAAACTTGATGCCATATCGCTTTTGTTTGACATTAAATTGGCCAACTAATTAGGGTAACATGGATACAACCATCCATGCAAGTCGGCTCGCTGGTGTGGCAAGAATAAAAATGAGGACAAACTTCTGTCCATTCCCATCATCCCAACCAAATCCTTATTTTTTGACTTTTACCCATTCCTGACCAAGATGTTGTCCTCTTGATGATTAGTTTTGAAAAACACTTAAATCTTTGAAGGTTTAAAATTAAGTTGGCTCAACTTTCAAGTATCTTTATACAACTGCAGTCAAAGATATGTGACTTTAAGGGGCGGACCCAGCATCGTTTGAAGTCAATGGGAAGCTTACAGCTGGCCGTCAGTGGACTTTGGATCAGAACCTCAGACCCAGATCTTCAAAGGCACTTAGGCATTGCTGCACCCAGCGTTGCAATGCCTATCTCCTAGGTGACCTGCTGCCTAATGCAATCCTCAGCCCAGGCTCCTCAGGAAGAGATTTAGGCCCCTGAGAAAGGGATCCTGAGAAGCTAGCTGAGCCAGGGGCTGCCTTAACTAGCCAGGAGGGAAATGCCTAGGAGGGTATGAGGAGAAGTGATGTGCATAGTGTGACAGACCCAGACCAGTGGGGTACAGGAGTCTGGTAGAGGGCAAATATACTGGTCACTGGATGAGTAGTTTTCTGTTCCCTGAGTGACCAGAGCAGGGGCTGCACTAGAGTAATCAGGAACCTGCTAGAACCAGTTAAGGCAGGCAGGCTAATTAGGACACTTGGAGCCAATTAAGAAGAAGCTGCTAGAATCAATTAAGGCAGGCTAATCAGGGCACCTGGGTTTTAAAAAGGAGCTCTCTTCAGTTTGTGGTGCGAGTGTGAGGAGCTGGGAGCAAGAGGTGTGAGGAGCTGAGAGTGAGAGGGTGTGCTGCTGGAGGACTGAGGAGCACAAGCGTTATCAGACACCAGGAGGAAGGTCCTGTGGTGAGAATAAGGAAGGTGTTTGGAGGAGGCCATGGGGAAGTAGCCCAGGGAGTTGTAGCTGTCATGCAGCTGCTACAGGAGGCACTATAGACAGCTGCAGTCTACAGGGCCCTGGGCTGGAACCCGGAGTAGAGGGCCCAATTGACCTGGACTGTGGGTTCTTCCAGAGGGGAAGGTCTCTGGGCTGTTCCCCAACCCACATGGTGAATCTCTGAGGCAAGAAAATCCACCAATAAGCGCAGGACTCACCAAGATAGAGGAGGAACTTTGTCATTATAGGCACCTAAGTGACTGCCCTAGTGTGCCTGGCTGACAGCCCAGAGATGGGCACCTCCCTCTGCTCAGGACTCTCAGCCATGAAATTCTGCTAGAGCCAGGCACTTAAGACAGGTCAGCCACTTAGGCAGCCCATGCCTTGGCAGCCCAAGCCATCTCTGTCATAAACATACAGCTAAGGGTAGCATAAAATCCCTCCTTTATCTGTAAGGGGTTAAGAAGCTCAAATAACCTGGTTGGCACCTGACCAAAAGGACCAATAAGGAAAGAAGATACTTTCAAGTCGGGGGAGGTTTTGTTTGTGCTCTCTTTGTTTGTTCCCTCTCGGGCAGAGAGAGGGACCAGGGCAGGAAAAAACATCTCCTAAAAACATACCTGAAATGAGCATCTAAGATTACAAAAATTGTAAGTAAGCATTGAAATGTGTTAGATTATCTTTTATTTTAGCTTGTAAATTTTCCCTATGCTAGGAGGTAATTTTATTCCTGTTTTGTAACTGGGAAGCAGAATCAGAGGGGAATCCTCTGGGTTTTAAATCTTTTTATTTATCCTGTAAAGTTATCTTCCATCCTGATTTTGCAGGTGTGATTCTTTTACCTTTTTTTTTAAATAAAATTCTTCTTTTAAGAACCCGATTGATTTCCAGGGTCCTAAAAACCAGGGATTTGGTCTGTGCTTACCTTGTTAACCTATTGGTTGGTATATTATTCTCAACCCCAGGGAAAGGGGGTGTAGGGGCTTGGGGAGATATTTGGGGAAGGTAGGGCTCCAAATGGCCCCTTCCTGAATGTTTGTTTAAATCACTTGGTGGTGGCAGCAATACCGTCCAAGGACAAGGAAAGGAATTTCTGCCTTGGGGAAGTTTTAACCTAAGCTGGTGGAATATAAGTTTAGGGGGGTCTTTCATGCGGGTCCCCATATCTGTACCCCAGAGTTCAGAGTGTGGAGGGAACCCTGACAATCTCTCATGCTGTCTGTCTCCTGCTCATGCTCAATCTCTCTCTCGCACTTGCCCCATGTTGTCTTTTGTGCGGGTGCTGTACTGCCCCCTCACCTATCAGTAGCTTGCCTCCAGCCCTACTACTATGGGTTCTAGCAGGTATCAGGTCTTAGGCATGCCCAGTGCACGCCTATATGATTGGTCCGCATTGGCAAGATAGGCATTTCCCTATGTAGTTTGAGAATCCTGCTTCAGGGCCCTGGGGACTTTAGTTAGGACTTTGAGGCTGCTCATTAGCTGGGAGGTGGCATCAGAGCTTAGGCGGCTTTGCAAATGCCAACTAGCAGAAACAGATGTGCCTACAGGGTTAGGCGATAGCTGAGAAGCAGTTTTGAAAATGTCAGTGGCACCTTAGTGATTGCCTTGAGTGTCTAAAGAGACCTACCTACGTTTGAGGAGCTGAGTCTAAGTCCCTGAATCTGTCTTTTAACTCTATCTGAAACTCTGTGCTGGAAGGTGTCCCAACCCTTGGAGGAGTATAGACCTTCCTGTGAGCCTCCCATTGTTACACAGAGCCAACACTTATGGGTAATTGAGGATATTGCCAAGAGAGCCGGATCTTTATTTTTCGTGTGTGTGTGTGTGCTGGTGTCCAGACCCAGGCACTGCTAACTTTGTAGAAGATGAAAGCGTTTTTAATAGGAGCAGAAAATGTACAGTGTAGCCAAGAAGAAAGAAAATCCCACACTGGCTTGCAGTTTCGGACACATTTGTTCTTGTGTCCTTTGTAATAATGATTTGTTTCATGTTGGGTTTTGGGAGGTTTTTTTTCAGTTTTCTGCAACAAGGAGATTAAATTAATGGAAATTGATTGGTGCATCTACAGCTACGCAGAGGGAGGTCTGGATACAATAACAGCATATATCACGGTACCAGCGTTCCTACATTGTTTTGCTCCTGAAATTGTTCACTGGGGTTCTAATCTGACTCCCCCACCACCACCCCCTCCCATCCTTCCCTTTGTTTTGATTACTAATCACAGGGATTATCTTGCTATGGCCCCCTCCAACCCCATTCCTCAGCCAGTTCCTTATGCCCAGGAGAATATATCAAGACCTGAGACACAGGTATCGGTCTGCAATAAGTAACATATAACTTTGCATTTATATAGCATCTTCCATCCCATAATCTCCAAGGGCCTTACGAACAATGATTCCTGGCCCGTGTGGTAAGAGAAGCATTATCATCCACAGGAGATCTGCTCAGAGATGTGTCTTAGCCAAGGTCACATACCAAGGGCCAGACCCACAGCTGGAGTAAATCAGTATAGTTCTGTTGAAGTCAATAGACCTACATCAATTTACCCAGACTCAGGATCTGACCCAAAATCGGTGGCAGAAGCCAGTATAGAGCCCAGGTCCAGACAGGTGTTATCAGCACACAACTGTCCTTCCTCCTGGCTGGTTGGTATATGCACAAGGCTGCGAATCAGTAAGTCTTGAGCTCTAACATTGACTTAGTGTGTGGCATTGGGTGAGTCACTCCACCTGTGTGCTTTGGTTCCATCTGCAGGCAGGCGCACAACATTCATTTCCACACCCTCCTTGCAGGGCTGCTGGGAGGATTAATTTGAGGATATTAGTAAAGCACCATGAACACAAAAAAACATTCTGTAAGGACTAAGTAGTATTAACATGCTCCCAGACTTGGCAGGATTTGAATACATGGCATGGGTCCAGGGCAACCCTCCATCCA
This sequence comes from Terrapene triunguis, assembly GCF_002925995.2. Lineage (NCBI taxonomy): Eukaryota > Metazoa > Chordata > Testudines > Emydidae > Terrapene > Terrapene triunguis. The sequence goes on along the minus strand of NW_020664409.1, from coordinate 106,932,508 downwards.
GGCAATCCTTTCTTCTGCAGACAATCAGAGCATCCAAACAAGTGAATCCACGCAGAGGCAATTCCCCTCCAAGGATTTAAGTAAACTGCCAATGCCACAAATCTTATAGGTGGCAGGCTTCCTAATCTCAGAGTTTAATTCTTGGCATCCTTTGGTAGGTTTCTAAGCAGGAGGTAAATAAGCCTGGTCATTTCTCCAAGCTGAACATGCCAGCATCAGGCAAACAGAGACTTCACTCTGGCATCCCAGATCTAAGGCGACAGCATGGTCCCGGGGAGCTGGGCATCGTTAGAAGGGCTTGGCAGGCGAGCACAACATAAACAATGCTTTTCCATCTTTTTTTAGTGCTTGGTAAAGTTTCCTCACAGAGATTTAAAGTGGGTTAACACTTCGTCTACAGCTACACTGTGCAGTCCTGCTGGTGGCGTGGCATGGAGGTGGAGGTACACGCCTTAGAGAAAAGCCGGCCAAGCCCACCCTGCGGTGTGCTGCTCCAAGTGTCAGTGGAAGGCTCTGGCAGAGGGGAGGCTGCAGGAAAAGTCTCCGTTTTTCTTTTTCCTTTTTGTCCATTTTGCAACTGAAAAACGGGGGAGGCAGGAATAAATGGGAAAAAAGACAAAAACTGAAAGAAAAAAAACCCACGTGGATTCTTTTATCCAATTTCTTCATTAAAAAATCCTTCTGCACAAATTGTCATTTTAGAATAAAAGGCTTTTGTTTTGGTCATTAGAAAGGTAAAAACGAAAACTCTCGACTAGCTCTAGTCACGAAGGCTCTGTAACTATTTGGGGATATTGGAATATTACCAGTGGCATAGATCCAAAGATCAGCATCTCGCATCCTCTTACAAAACCCTCTCTTGCTTGTGGCCCATCCAGGTGCCTCTACTGCTGCAAAGGTCCCCCCAGGCCAAACTACCTGCTCTTTCTCAGCTCAGGTCACATTTGCAGGGTCTCTGTGATCTCCCTGCTTCCTGGGCACTGCATCTTCTGTTGTCCCCTACACCTAGGCAAAAGGGTTGTTCAGTTCTTCATCCGGCATAAATTGCAGTTTGCTCCAGCCGGGGCCGCAGATCAAATCCTCCACTCATTCATACTGATGGTACCATTCCTCCCCCACGCCCTTTGCACTTGGTTTGCATAGGGGTAAAAGATGCCACAAGGTTGCAAGGCAATGGAGGATCAAGCCCTCAGCCTCTTGCAGGCAATCAGAGGCATTGCCTCGCTCAGAGGACACCCTGTTTCCTGATGCCCCACACCACGCCCCTGAACCAATCTGTTAGCTCATGCTTCTTTCCAAACCATCAACCATATAAGAACATAAGAATGGCCAGACTGGCTCAGACCAATGGTCCATCCAGCTCAATATCCTGTCTTCTGACAGTGGTCAGTGCCAGATGCTTCAGAGAGAATGAAACAGAACAGGGCAATTTTGAGTGATCCATCCCCTGTCATCCAGGCCCAGCTTCTGGCAGGTAGATATTTAGGGACACCCAGAGCATGGGGTTGTGTCCCTGACCATCTTGGCTCATAGCCACTGATGGACTTGTCCTCCAGTATAACCCAGGTATACTTTTGGCCTTAACAACTTGCCATGGCAAGGAGTTTCACAGGAAGTCTTTACATTGTGTGAAGAATTTCTTCTTTTTGTTTGTTTTAAATCTGATGCCTATTCATTTCATTGGGTGGCCCCTAGTGTGACAGGTTGGATCACAGAAACCCCCTTGGGAGCTGTCAACTGATGTGCCAAGACTACTTCTGCCCCTGCTTTCCTGCCCTGGCAGCTTGGGACTTCAGTGCCCTGCCTGGTTTGAGCCAGACACGCTAGCCTGCTGCAAACCCAGACCCAGGTCTGAACCATGTCCCCTAACAGCTGTAGGCTTAATTGAAAGCAGCTTAAGAAGTGTTCCTGTCTTTAACACTCAGATGCCCAACTCTCAACAGGGTCCAAACCCCAAATAAATCCGTTTTACCCTGCATAAAGCTTATACAGGGTAAACTCATAAATTGTTCGCCCTCTATAACACTGATAGAGAGATATGCACAGCTGTTTGCCCCCCAGGTATTAATACATACTCTGGGTTAATTAATAAGTAAAAAGTGATTTTATTAAATACAGAAAGTAGGAATTAAGTGGTTCCAAGTAGTAACAGACAGAACAAAGTGAATTACCAAGCACAATAAAATAAAACACGCAAGTCTATGCCTAATACAGTAAGAAAACTGAATACAGATAAAACCTCACCCTCAGAGGTGTTCCAGTAAGCTTCCTTTCACAGACTAGTCTCCTTCTAGTCTGGGTCCAGCAATCACTCACACCCCCTGTAGTTACTGTCCTTTGTTCCAGTTTCTCTCAGGTATCCTTGGGGGTTGAGAGGCTATCTCTTGAGCCAGCTGAAGACCAGATGGAGGGGTCTCCCAGGAGTTTAAATAGACTTTCTCTTGTGGGTGGATACCCCTCCCTCCCCCTGTGTAGAATTCCAGCTACAAGATGGAGTTTTGGAGTCACATGGGCAAGTCGCATGTCCATGCATGACTCAGAACTTACAGGTAGCAGCCATGGTTCACATGCTACCTTGAACGTCCTAATGTAGACTTCTTATGTGTATTGGAGCCTTCCAAGATCCATTGTCTGTTAAGTGCTTTTTGATTGGGCACTTAACTTGCACATTCCTTTCTCAAGAAGCTGACCAACTGCTTTACTGAGGCTACTTAAAAATCAAGCAAGTACAAAGCCAATATTCATAACTTTGAATACAAAAAAGATACATGCATACAAATAGGATGAATAGATTCAGTAGATTATAATCTTTACAGAGATATGTTACGTGGCATATGTAGCATAAAACATATTCCAGTTATGTCATATATACATTCATAAGCATATTTCCATAAAGCCTTATGGGGTGCACCATCACACCTAGTTCTTGTGTTATGTGAAAGGAGTAAATAACACTTCTGTGACAGATTTATGTTACCAATCTGCCTGGGGTTTCAGGTGATCAGGCTGAGGCTGCAGGATCTTTAGGGGAGGAGATGAAGGAGCACACCAAGCGACTCAGTTTAAAGCTTTATTAACCAAATAACAGCGGTGAGTGCTGGGTGCGCCCCACGTCACTCAGAGGAAGGAAGAAAGCGTTAGTGCCCGAGCCCTAACCCACTTTCATACTTACACACGTACAACCCAAGGCTGGCCAAGCCCGGGTGTAACATAAGAAGAGGGGGAAGGGTAGACGAGAGTTCTGCCCTGTGCACAGGTCGTCTAGGGTCTGCTGTAAATCTCCGTCTTGCTTCAGCTCTTGGGCGGGTTTTAAGCCCTGGATTCTTCTGGGGGCGTTCCGTCCAGGGATCCCATCCCCCATGCTCTCCATACCAGTCTGAACCAGCCTTCTACGGCTCACTTAGCTTTCCCAAAACACACCAGTTTCAGGGTCGCGAGACTGTTGTGTTCCCACTCGCTGGCCTTTGCAATCTTATTAGTTTTGCAACCTCTTCAGTTTTATCTGGCTCAGTTCTTCTTTCTTAGGGCTGGCTGGGGTTTGGGAGACAGGCTTCTGGTCGTTTGGCAGCAGAGAGATTGTTTGTGTGCACTGGCCTTGGACTGCAGTTTTGTTTCTTATCTTTAGGCCTGGCTGGATCGTCGAGTTAACCCATTCCTTTCTCCCTTCCTCCCTTTTTGGCCTCTTGTAACCTGCAAAGGAATCTTTCACTTCACACTCACACCTTCAACCCTTCCCAAGATACTTTTCAATGCATAGAAAAGCATTAGCAATATACAGCGCTGGTGCTTACCCAGGGGACCCCATGGAGGGGGCAATTTTTATTGTGACATTCCCCCCCTTGGCTCCGAATCAACATATTGTTGTAAGGGGTCACCACTTAGGTTTCCACCCTCCCTTTGACACTGTGGCTAGTGTTACCGTTGGCCTCCCACACAAACAGCAATATAGCATGAACAACATTATTAGGGTGGCAACAATTGCATACACCAGCCAGTAGTGGCTTCTGGCTTAATTAGTAACATAGCATAACACAATATAGTTAGAAATATTAACAATACTTTGAATAACTGCGGGCCAATGCACCAAAAAATTTTGTGCTTGAGATTGTAACAGCAAATGACACTTCCCCATGCACTTTCTCCACACCAGTCATGATTTCCCGTCATCAGAGCAGCCAGCTTTTCAGTTGCAGATTGCAATCTGCAAAGCAGTGACAGTCGCCCCATTAAAGTCAGGATCCCAGGCAGCAGAGACACCCCACATGATCTACTACTGATAGTGGCAGGGGTGGTGAAGCAATTTGTATAGTGGGGGTGCTGAGAGCCATTGAACCAAACTGCAAATCGTGTATATGATGGAAACCACTTCAAGCCAGGGGGTGCGGCAGCACCCCCAGCCACCCCAGTTCCAGCACCTATGGATGGTGGTGACCTCTGCAGAATCTAACTCCGTGTAAGAAATGGGGCTTCCCCTATGGGCAGGCCTGCTAATGGAGATGAGATGTTGCACTTGCCCTGTGAGAACAGGCTGCCTCATAAAAGGTGAGGCTTCCCAGGGAGCGGACCTCCTATTAGACATGGCAGGGTCCCTTTCTCAGTGGAGGAGAAACCTTTTAGGGGACAGGTCTGCCGGCACAGATTAGTCTCCTGATGCAAGTAAGACAGTCTAGGGGTCAGCAGGCCTTTTGCGGGGATCAGAGCTTCTCAAATGAGACAGGAAGGTCAGGTTTGTCATAGCATCACAGACCAGTCCAACCACGTGCCTCCACCAGTAGTCTCTGCCCGATGCGCCACGGGAGGTTTCCTCACCCCCACAGGCAGCTGGCCAGTTTTGCTCTGCTGACCATGAGACCTTTGTTACTCCTGCAGGAAGTCATCTCACTGTATGCCCTAAAGCGTGAGACTTGTTGGTAGACGTGCATTTGAGAAGGGTAGACATACAACACTGCACAGAACATTTTAGAGGGCAATCTCTCAGCAGAGCTGAGATATATGAGGGTGACTATAATGCCAGATGCCTCCCCGATCAAATCTCTCTTTCTCTCTCTCTCTCTGTCTCTTACACACACATACAGAGTCTGAAGGAGGAAATATCTTTAGGACACTAAGGTCTGGTCTACACTAGGCTTTTATGTCGAATTTAGCGCCGTTATATCGAATTAACCCTGCACCCGTCCACACCAGGAAGCCATTTAGTTCGACATAGAGCTCTCTTTAAATCGATTTCTGTAATCCTCCCCAACGAGAGGAGTAGCGCTAAATTCGAAATGGCCATATCGAATTAGGCTAGGTGTGGATGGAAATCGACGCTAATAGCTCCGGGAGCTATCCCACAGTGCACCACTCTGTTGACGCTCTGGACAGCAGTCCGAGCTCGGATGCTCTGACCAGCCACACCCCGGGAAAATTTGAATTCCTTTTCCTGTCTGGGCAGTTTGAAGCGCAGTTTCTGTTTGGACACCGTGGCGAGCTCAGCAGCAGTGGCAGCAGTGGCAACGATGCAGAGCTCTCCAGCAGAGATGGCCGTGCAATCCAATAGAAAGAGGGCCCCAGCATGGACGGATCGGGAAGTCTTGGATCTCATCGCTGTGTGGGGAGATGAGTCCGTGCTTTCCGAGCTGCGCTCCAAAAGACGGAATGCAAAGACCTATGAGAAGATCTCTAAAGCCATGGCAGAGAGAGGCTACAGCCGGGATGCAACGCAGTGCCGCGTGAAAATCAAGGAGCTGAGACAAGGCTACCAGAAGACCAAAGAGGCAAACGGACGCTCCGGATCCCAGCCCCATACATCCCGTTTCTACGAGGCACTGCATTCCATCCTAGGTGCGGCCGCCACCACTACCCCACCCCTGACCGTGGACTCTGAGGATGGGATATTGTCCGCGGCCGGTTCCTCAGCGGACGGGGAAGAGGAGGAAGGAGATGAGGAGGACGAAGCAGTAGACAGCGCTTACAACGCTGATTTGCCCGACAGCCAGGAGCTCTTCATCACCCTGACAGAGATCCCCTACCAACCCTCCCCAGCCGTTACCCCAGACACAGATTCAGGGGAAGGATCAAGCAGTAAGTGTTTTAAATATCCAAACATTTATTTACAACATAACTGGCATATTTAAAATATTAACAGTAGCTAAAGTGCTTTAAAACATGTAAACATTTATTTGCAACAAAACAGGAAGATTGAAAATATTAACAGTGGGTAAAGTGCTTCAAAACATGTAAACAGGAAAGTCAAACAAAAGGGGAATCAGTGCAAAGTGTGTCATGATTAGTCTGTCTTTGGGCGCCTCAATATATAGTCCGAACCATTTTCAAAAAATTGCACAATGTCCACTTCATGATTATAGTGCCCAAAACCCTGCAGTCATTTGTCCCTCCAAGGGCACCTAAGCCAAGAACTGGTCAATGTAACCAGGGATAGAGGCGACATCCTCCGGGGAGAACTCCTCATACACCTCCTGCAGGTGTTTTTCCAGCCTCATCAGCAGGTTCCTGGGCAGAGAGAGCTTATTAGGCCCCCCGTGGTAGGACACGTTTCCCTGCCACAACGCCAGCAGGTACTCCGGGATCATGGCCTTGCAGAGCAGCGCAGCAAATGGCCCCGGTTTCTGCAAGCTGTCACGAAGCATCCGCTCCTTCTGGCTCGCAGAGACCTTCAGGAGGGTGATGTCTGGCATGACTCCCTGCTGTGAATTAGGTAGGGGAAAGTTAGTATTGGGACTGCTTGCCCGTCCCTTTACAGAACTGCAACCGCCGGTTTACAGCCACGCGGTTTACAGCCGCGAGGGGCTGGGACAGGGGCAGAGTTCATGCTTGCAGGATTGCTGCCAGCAGAGACTCGCATTGCTTTCTATGCGAAAGGAGGCCAGTGCCACTCTTAAAGTTTTAAGCAGCCACAAGTCTACGGCTTACCATGTTTGCCATCTAGACAAAGTCCGGTGTCCTGCCCTGCTCCTCAGCTCGCCACAGCAAGACCGCAGGCACGGTAGGCGAGGGCCGAAAATTCGACCTTGTCCTCAGTGCGCGTGTGATAGGTGCTCTGCATGGTCTTGTTCACAGAGAAAGACTATGTTCTCTGTTCACAGATACATTGATCTGTCTCAGGAATTCACTCCCTTTTTCCAATTCCCACAGCCACATCTGCCCAGAGGCTAGCGCACATTAGGAGGAGGAAGAAGAGGACACGGGAAGACATGTTTGCTGAACTAATGGGATGCTCCCGAGCACAGGCAGCCCAGCAGACACAGTGGAGGGAGAACTTGTCCCAAATGCACCGGGAAAACATTGAACGGGAGGAGAGGTGGCGACAGGAGGACAGGCAGGCTACTCAAACGCTGCTTGGACTAATGAGGGAGCAAACGGACACGCTCCGCCGCCTTGTGGATGTTCTGCAGGACCGGAGGCAGGAGGAGAGAGCCCCGCTGCAGTCTCTCTGTAACTGCCCTGCCCCGCCACCAAGTCCCATACCCCCCTCACCCAAAGTCCAAACACGGAGGGGTGGAAGGGGCCGTGAAAAATTTCACTCCACCCCTGCGGACTGCTCTACCACTAGAAGGCTCTCATTCCCCAAAATTTGAAAAGTCCTTTCCTACCCGCCTCACACAAGACCCCGTCCAAGTTTCACCCCCCCGTTCCATGTGCGGTTGTTAATAAAGAATACGTTTCTGTTCATTTCTGTTTCCATCCTCTTCTTTTGGAGGGGAGTCTGTCTGAAGGGGGGGAAGGGGCTTGGTCATTGGACAGGACAGTCACCTTTAGCAGGGGGCAGGTGCAGCAGCAGGGCACATATACAGTGCAGTGACTAGTTATCCTGGTCAGTCTGGGCGGTGGTTTTCATGTTCTGTGTGGTGGGGGTGGTGGTGTTGCTTTGTGACTTGGTGGCGTGGGAGGGCAGTTACAGATCTTATGCAGCGGTCCTTACCCTGGATCACAGAGCCGCGCAGCAGGGGATCTGTAACCCTCCTCCCCCTGCAAGACAGTCACATAGCCGACACATACACGCAGTCCCGGCCAGGAGGGCTGGCAGGCTCCGTTGAAACAACCAGTCCACCACCGCGGAGCCTGTCATTCCTGGAGTTTAGAAGCATCATTTGCATCACAACACTAAACCCGCCCCCCGCCACAGTCTGCGTCCCAGGTTTAAAACATTCCCGCGAAAACAGTAATAAAGACAATGGTGTCCATTAACAAAACAGAACAGATTTTATTTTTTGGGAAGGGGGTGAAGGGGGTATGTGATTGGAGAGGATAGTCGACGGCAACTGGGTAAAGAAACGGGGGCAAGTTCTGCTTCTGTGTCCACAAACTTAAAAGTCACTGGGTACCCTGCTCAGCCTTGAAACTGGCTTTCAAAGCCTCCCGGATGCACAGCGCATCCCGCTGGGCTCTTCTAATCGCCCGGCTGTCTGGCTGGGCGTAATCAGCAGCCAGGCTATTTGCCTCAACCTCCCACCCCGCCATAAAGGTCTCCCCCTTGCTCTCACACAGATTGTGGAGCACACAGCAAGCTGCAATAACGATGGGGATATTGGTTTCGCTGAGATCACAGCGAGTCAGTAAGCTTCTCCATCTCCCCTTGAGACGGCCAAAAGCACACTCCACCACCATACTGCACTTGCTCAGCCGGTAGTTGAAGAGTTCTTTTTCAGTGTCCAGGGCGCCAGTATAGGGCTTCATGAGCCAGGGCATTAGCGGGTAGGCTGGGTCCCCGAGGATCACTGTAGGCATCTCCACATCCCCAACAGTTATCTTGTGGTCCGGGAAGTAAATACCTTCCTGCAGCCGTCTAAACAGACCAGAGTTCCTGAACACGCGAGCGTCATGAACCTTGCCCGGCCATCCGACGTAGATGTTTGTAAACCGTCCCCGATGGTCCACCAGTGCTTGCAGCACCATTGAAAAGTAGCCCTTTCGGTTGATGTGCTGGCTGGCCTGGTGGCCCGGTCCCAGGATAGGGATGTGAGTCCCATCTATAGCCCCACCGCAGTTTGGGAATCCCATCGCGGCGAAGCCATCTATGATGGCCTGCGCGTTTCCCAGGGTCACTACCTTTGACAGCAGTACCTTGACGATTGCCTTGGCTACTTGCAGGACAACAACCCCCACGGTAGATTTGCCCACGCCAAAGTGGTTCGCGACTGACCGGTAGCTGTCCGGCGTTGCAAGCTTCCAGAGGGCTATGGCCACTCGCTTCTGGACAGTCAGGGCTGCTCGCATGCGGGTGTCCTTGCGCTTCAGGGCAGGGGACAGCAAGTCACAAAGTTCCAGGAAAGTCCCCTTCCGCATGCGAAAGTTTCGCAGCCACTGGGATTCATCCCAGACCTGAAGCACTATGCGGTCCCACCAGTCCGTGCTTGTTTCCCGGGCCCAGAATCGCCATTCAACAAAATCCACATGCCCCATTGCCACCGTGATGTTCTGGGCGCTGGGGCTCGTGGTTTCTGACAGCTCTGTGCTACTCTCCGACTTCAGGCCCTCACGGCGGTGCCATAGCCTCCTCGCCTGATTTCTCTGCATCTGCCTCTGGGAAAGGTGTATGATAAGCTGCGAAGCGTTGAGAACGGCCACAACTGCAGCGATGGTCGCAGCGGGATTCATGATCGCAGTGCTGTGGCGTCCGCTCTGTCACTGATCTAAAAGTGCGCGAACTGATTTCCCGCCGGCGCTTTCAGGGAGGGAGGGAGGGCGGTAGTGACTGACGGATGACGACAGTTACCCAAAAGCACCCTCGCCACATTTTTTTACCCAGAAGGCATTGGGGGCTCGACCCAGAATTCCAATGGGCAGCGGGGACTGCGGGAACTGTGGGATAGCTGCCCACAGTGCACTGCTTCCAATGTCGACGCTTTCCCTGGTAGTGTGGACTGACAAAGTCGAATTACTGTCCTTAGTGTGGACATACACGTTCGACTTTCTAATATCGATTGCACATATTCGATTTAACTAAAATCGAACTACTCTCGTAGTGTAGACATACCCTAAAAGACGATGCTTTGCCCAGACAATATTCTCTGTCCAATCCCCTGGGGAAGAGACAATGCAGAAGGAAAACTCCCAGGCATGCAATAATTAATAACCGTGACATGCAATAATTAATAACCCTGATCATGAATTAATAATGCATGACACTTATAGAGCCATTTTCACCCAAGGATCTCAAAGCCTTTCAGTCTGGTTAAGGGTCATATGCTCTGCTGCAGCTCCGGGGTGCTGATTACCACTGAGGTGGTGCAAACATGTCCTTCTCATTCTCCCATTCCCGAGGAAACTCTGCATTGAACCAGTGCCAGCTGCTCTAACCTGTCCTACCAACCAATATCCCCAAGAGGCCTCTCTGGTAGGCAGGGGTGTAATGAGGGTGCAAGGAGAGAAGAAGGTGAGTAAAGGAGGAATCAGGATTAGGCTGCAGGTCAGTGAATACAGCAGCAAATTAGGTGGTGAATCAACAGGACAATCAGGAAATCAATGAAGAACTTTCTATATGGGCAATAATTCTGCAGTTCGTTTGGAGCAGCTCAATGGGGCGAGATGATTAAATGAGGTGTAGTGATTAGCTGACAATCAGTTGAGTGAGAAGCCCCAATCTACAAAGAGCTTGGCAAAATGTTTCAAAAGAAACTTTTTTTTTCCCAGAAGAAAAAGCATATTCCTTAACACTGAAACGTGTGCAAATGTGTGCAGATTTTGCCCAATTTTTTCACTATGAAACACCCTAAAAATTGGGAAAAAATCAAAACATTTCATTTTGACATTTCCTAAACAAAACATTTCAATTTTTTGACTCAAAATGATTTTTCGTGTTGAAATTTCCTTTCATTTTATTTTTAAAACAATTTAAATGTAAAGAAAATGCTCACAAGTGAAGCCTTTCATTTCAAGTTGAACAAAAATGGCTTGTTCGACCCCAAACCATTTACATTTTTTAAACTTTTTTGATTCACCAAAAATTTCAAAAAATGTTTGTTTTGACCCCAAACATTTTTCCCCCAATTTTTTGGAATTCCCAGTTTTATTCGCCCAGCTCTAGGCATCATATAACTAACCAAGCAAATGGCACACATAATATAATCCACAGATAAAATTGCATTGTAATTGGCTGAAGAGACAAGAGGTCTGACAGTCAGCTCATGTGACCTAACACTCATAGATACATAGACTTTAAGGCCACAGGGGACCATCATGATCATCAAGTCTGACCTCCTGCACATCACAGGCCACAGAACCACACCCACCCACTCCTGTAATAGACCGATAACCTCTGGCTGAGTTACTGACGTCCTCATGATTTAAAGACTTCAGTTACAGAGAATCCACCATTTATTCTAGTTCGGACCAGCGGGTGACCCATACTGCAGAAGGCGAAAAATCCCCAGGGTCTCTGCCAATCTGAGCTGGAGGGAAATTCCCACCTGACCCCAAATATGACAGTTAGACTTAACTCATTGGCATTTCTCTGTATGTCCGTCTGTAATACGATAACTTTTGAAGACCACGTCTGGTCAATCCAAAATTTCAGGGAACATTATAGGTAGCAATGGGAAGAATGGGTGGCAATCTGGTGACAACCAGGGACACCAAAAACGCCTGGTTTCCACACAATGCCCATTTGGTGCTGCAGGCAGAGGAGCATTGTGACATCACCGGCTACTCAGCCAATCATCACTCCTTTCCTCCAGTTCCTTTGCACGTTTCAGTCCCATTGGTTGAAATAAGCAAATGGCACTGCAGGTCAGGCCCGAGGTGCTTTGACAGGGCTGGGACGGGCAGCGTGGGGATTCAGGACTGGAACGGGGGCTGCTTCAGATCAGCTGCTGTCTTGGCTGAGTAGGAGTGAGGTTGGAGCTTTGCACTGCAGCTCCCTCCATGCTATGCCTGGCTCAGGCGAGATCATTCACCTTTGCCCAGTCAAAGCTATTTTTGTACACATAGAACCGGTACATACAGAAGTGCGACTCACTGTCAGACATGCCTGCTCATGGCTAGGCGTGGCATCGCAGGGCTTTCTCCTCTGGTGCCCCCTGCTGAAAGCTGCTCCAGCTCTGTGGTCTACTTCTTGTGATTCTACCCTCCGGCTAGGTAGCGTATAGTCCCGGGGTAACAGAGAGTCCAACAAAACAATTGTCCAGCAGCCTCAACTCCAGATTCAATAGACCTTCCACCCTTGTCTCCAGGAGTCTTCGCGCCGCCTTCCTCAGTGGGTCAGTCGGGGAACCAAGGGCCTCCTTCTAATCTGGGCTCCAGCCCAGGGACCTGTAGCAAGCAGCTAAGATCTGTCTTGTCAGGCCTCCTGCTTCCTCCCTGGGATTTTTCCTACCATGGCCTGTCTCTAAGCCTTTCCCTCAGCCCCTTTCCAGACTCGCTCCTGCACTGATCCCATAGAGAGTCCTTGGGCACCGTCATAAGGGGAGATGAGCCAGGTAGGCAGCAGGGCTAGATTCAGGGTCTGAGTTTAGGGTGAGATTAATGGTGGTGCCAGCTCTCACAGGATTCTGGCTGGGGCTGGAGCCAGTCTGGTGATGACCTAAGAAGCTAGTGGATTTGAATCCTGCCTAGGAGAAAAACCCTTGATTGGCTGCCTGCCCCACTTGCCCACCTCCTGGAGCAGAGCAACCAATCAGAGCTGCTGCAGGAAGCTCTCTCTCTCTCTCTCTCTCTCTCTCTCTCTCTCTCTCTCTCTCACTTGGGTCGGTAAAACTTTTGTCAGTCGGGGTGTGAAAAATACCACCCCTTGACGGATATAAGTTTCACCAACAGAAGCGCTGGAGATCAACCACAGGGAGGCTTTCAAGAGGGACACAGTGAGATAAATACGCAATCCCCATACAGTCTCTTTGCAGCATGCTGGGTACGCAGTATAGGTACAGTGGGTCCTAGGGATCATGGACCTCAGTGTGACCCCAATATGAAACTCTGGTGGTGTAGAGGGTACCATAAAGAGGTGGCAAAAGGACACAGGAAGAGTCCGCCTGGGGAAGAACTGGAGGCCTGCCCAGGCTCTGGAGTAGGCACAGGGCTGACAGCACAAGGGGGGATGGCCTTAGCACTCAGCAAATCCTAAGACAGCTGAGGTAAAACCCCTGGGGCTGCTCCAATGTACACCGGAGGCTGTTTCCACCCCCCACAGCAGCACAGAAGCTGGGGAAGGTGATATAACCTCACGCTGGGCTGCAGCGTCAATGCTCAGTGTCTGATGGAGCACAGAACGCAGCCCAGCATTGATTCCTGTCTTCTTTATTTTTAAGTAACAGCATTTATGAGAATCTTAACCTTTCCCCCCTGATGTGTCTGAGCAGGGCAAAGCTCCAGAGAAGCCTTTTAAAAGAAAAAAAAAAACGTCTGCTAAGCTCACCAGAAATAAATCACTATTTACACAATTGTGCTCCCATCTTGAGATAAGGCCCTGGCCGCCTGTCTCGTTTCAAAGGGAGTTTATTTTACTTACAGGTATCAGCTATTTTCCAAAGATAAATATGACAGGGAATGGCATTTGGTCAAGACGTTCACAGAGTCACAACAATTAGAGATGAGGAAGATCTGCCAGGTCAGGGAGGCCAAAGTGTTCAAACTTCAGTGGCTAGGCCAGCAGAAGAATTTCAGGGAACCCACAAATTACTACTCACTGGGTCAGACTGCCAGCTGCACCCAGCACAGTAGGGACTGCCAGGGAGCTGGCTACCATTCCCCAATTCTCTTCCTGCCCTTGGGTGGAGGTTAGAGCAACCCAGGGGCTGCTCTAAACTACACCTGCTGACTGTGGTTCCCTAGGGAACGCCCTCTATTTGAGGATTGCCGGAGCATATTGCACTCTGCCTAATCCCCCTGCCCACCTCTTTCTCCCCGCAATGCACACCGTGCACTGGGCTTTGCCAGTGCAGAGCCCATCACTCCAGGGGAACCCCAGGCAGTGATTGGGGGTCAGTTCACACTGCCTTTGTGCTGTCTCAAAGGGTGTGGGGCAAGACCGAGACTCTGCGTCACTGAGCTTATCAGCATCTGCACAACACATTGATAGGGTGACCAGATGTCCCGATAAAATCGGGACTGTCCCCATATTTAACCCTTTATCCCACGTCCCGATCAATGTATGATCGGGACGCCATTTGTCCCGATATTCAGGTAAGGAGGGGAGCAGGAGGGAGGCGCTGACTCCATGGGTGCTTCAGGGTTGGAGCACCCATGGGGGAAAATTGCAGCCAAGCTCCCCCCTCCTCGCCTCCTTCTCCCCCGCTCCTCCCAGTGTGCCGCATCCCCTCTCCTCCCTCCCTCCCAGCGCTTCCCACCGCCTAACAGCTGTTTGGCTTAGCGGGGAGGGGGCGGGACATGGGGCAAAGTAGGGGTGGAGCCTGGGAGGAGCAGGGGTGGACTTAGGGGAAGGGCTGACGGCACCCCAATGTGTCCCAATATTTTAGTGTTGTGATCTGGTCACCCTACCCACTGAAGCCAACAGGAGTGTTTCCAATGACTTCAGTGACCTTTGGATCAGGTCCTAGCTCACCTAGGAGTGTGAGTCAGGATTTGAGTGCAGGTTTCTAGGAGGAATTAGTCTCTCTGGTCTGTAGCACCTGGATTATCTCTCCCACTTTGCCGTAAAGCCCTCAGGCCTTAGGGACTCAGCTGGGGCCCGAACCTGCCATCTTTGCTCACTCTTACTCTGCGAGGAGGCCCATTGATGGGACATGCTCACCTTAGTGCATGGGGGCTGGGGGTGCTGGTGGCCTGTGATGTCCAGGAGGTCAAACTAGAGGATCTGGTGGGGACTTCTGGCCTTGAATTCTAAGGCCAGATTGTTGCATCCCCTTACACAGCCGCCAGGCATGGGGCAGGGAGAAAAGGGGAGAGGGTTAGGCAGAGCCATGCTGGCCCTTGCTCCACACCACCACCTTGTAGGGAGGTTGCTGCACCCCTAAAAGAGGCGTTATAGATAGTTGCTTCCCTAGTGCAACTGAGATCTCTTGGAGGCAATGTGCCTCCCCATTGCAAAATACTTCTTGGTGCTCCCCTGTGTTAATAGGGCCCTCCCTGCTCCTGACCTGGGGCTATAGGTAAGTGCCACCATCTAACCCATTGTAAAGTGCCAGTCAACATGAATAAGTGCAGCTGAATCAGAGCCCTTAGTTCTGCATCTTGAACATTTTTGGGAACTCCTCAGGGATAAAATGATCCATACATTGCCAGCTTTCAAGATTGAGTAGTGAGGCCGGTGATACTTGGTGTTTTTCTTAACGCCCCAGCTCCTGGAGTCATGGGACTATGTGAGAATCTCAGCTTTTATTTAACAATTTTAATAAAATAAGTTTCTAGCCCTCCTGGTTGTGAAGTAAAGCTTCAAAGCAGGATCCCTACAGGTTCAAAACCCAAAAGGCAAATAAAAAGAACCCCAAATTATTATTTTTTAATAATCACATGAATTTCTTTGGGGTCCTGACTTGTGAATTCTAGGCTTGGGCTTGGCGAGGCTGTTACACTGCGCGTCCCTATCTGTTAGTGATAGACTTTGCAGGCACCGAGAAAGGATTATGAAAAAGGAGCAATACTGCTAGAGTATCAGCGAGAGAGACAGAGTGTGTGATAGCATCAGACACAAATATCCCCACACTAATAAATATTAAATATCAGATGCTTCATTATGTAAACACAGAACTCTGCGGGATGGAACCTACTGTAACGAGTGAAATGAAAATATAATGAACACAAACGGTCCTGCTAATACTCTTTCTATTTTTTTTTCCTGCTTCAGAGTTAATCACTGTAGTCAGTTTCAGACTTCGGTTCAGACCCTGAATCAAAGAGGAGATGGGAATTGATTTCGTAGCTAATTCTCACCATGGGAATGCTTGAAGTTTCTATCGCGGGCAGCAATTTTGCGGGCGATCGGAAAACAAAGAGTGGGACAGCAGGGGACATTCACCATTAACGCTGTTTGAAAATTTTCCATCAGAACTGGTTTTTGATGGAAAATTGGGTTGTTGTCAGATTTACACCCACATAACCATGAACTTGGCCTAATTATTTTCTTCTGCGCTTCAGTGATGAGAGTGTTTTAAATCCACACCAGATACGTGACTGACTCTGCAACAAGAGAGGCAGTGTGATGGGGTGTACAAACCCTGCACCTGTCAGGAAGGGGTTAAAAAGCAGCTTTTGGCCTGGTCCACACTACCCCCCCACTTCGGACTAAGGTACGCAAATTCAGCTACGTTAATAACGTAGCTGAATTCGAAGTACCTTAGTCTGAACTTACCGCGGGTCCAGACGCGGCAGGAAGGCTCCCCCGTCGATGCCGCGTACTCCTCTCGCTGAGCTGGAGTACCGACATCGACGGCGAGCACTTCCGGGATCGATCCGGGATCGATTTATCGCGTCTAAACAAGACACGATAAATCGATCCCAGAACACCGATTGCCGGCCGTCGGACCCGGAGGTAAGTGTAGACGTACCCTTAGGTTCAAGCAGCCCTGCCCCACCACACCTGTGAAGCATGCCAATCTTGGAGGAATAACCTCAAAAGGGGAGCAGCTCAGTTCAGAAGGCCCCAGCTCTGGGAGGTGGACAGGCCTCTCTTACTCAGCTCCCAGAGAAGAGCACAGCAGAGATCTAGGCTACCGCAAAACACAGAGCAGTAGGACAGATGGCTGGAGGATCCTGCTAGGACAGAGAAGCTGGTACTGTTCTTTATTTCTGTTAATTTAGTTGCCTGCCTTTATTTCCTTGAGGACTGAGACAAAGGGTTTAACCCTGGGGCAGACCTTTGCTGAAAATACACGCCCCTGAGAAGGTGAGGGAAATGTAGGGTGGTAGCTGCACTCTCTTGCAGCCAATCAGGAGCAGCTCCCTGGAGGAGGACAGTATATAGACCGCCTTCTCCCTCAGACTACGGGAGACACTGGCAAGAGAAGGAAGCCAGAGGATTAAGCTCCAGGGAAAGACAGTTATGAGGAGCGACCCTGTGATGGGCAGGCTACAGCCAGGGAAGAGCTGCCTATGGATAGCAGAAGAGCCAGAGATAAGTCTGAACCTTTGGATGGACTTTATTGGTGGGACTGTTTGGACCTACTTGTGGGCATTAAACCAGCCCCAAATGTAAGGGGCCCAGAAGAGGAAGAACAGAGGGAAGCTGCTGCAAAGGAAACTCTGGCCAGGAGGGACCACTCAGGAATCAGTAACCTGTTGTCCAGAAGATCCAGCGAAGCCCCTAATTCTAACCTATAACAAAGACAAGATTGTTCTGGAGAACTGGGACAGCCCTTCTGTTGCTGATTGTTACAGGCTAGGAAATGACTGAGAGGATATATGTACCTGTCAAGTTCTCATCCACCGAGTGGCGATTCAGCAATCTACTAGGGTCCCAGAGCCAATGTAAAGCCAGTGCAATAAAACAGCAATAGATTTATGAGCGGATCACATGCTATGAGCATTTCGCTGCTACGGCAGAGGAAGAAAAGTCTTCTGATGGTGGATTGTCTTCTGATGGCTATTTTCCAACATTTCGGTCTCTCTTCTGGCATGGAACTCCCATCTCAGCTTACACACAAACTGCTCACCGCACACACAGCCGAATACCAGAGGCGAGCTAGGTCACAGATCCTCAGAGACACCCGCATTTGGGTGGGCGCCGCCAGCTGCCGACAATGATGGTAATGTAAGGTAAAATGGCTTTCTTGCCGACACGAATCACTATCCCGCAGAAGAAGACCTGATCGCAGTCACAATCAAGGAGGATAGAAATGTCACAGAGTGCGCTTGGGACCGTAGAGACATTTAATATATTGTGTATGTTTTGGACAACACAAGCTGTCAGCATGAAGAAAAAGCAAAAGGGGGGTCATGTTTCTGGAATGTGCCTGGGGAATGAATGATTGTCTCTTCTAGTTCCCAGGCAATGTGAGAAACCTGAATGACATTAGTGTTGTTGTTTTTGAAATGCCAGCCAGACAGTGATTCGGAGAGAGGAGATCCCTTTCGCCTACAAGCCCTCAGCTGGTGAAATCAGAGTAGCTCCACCAAAGACATTGTTAATGGAGCTATGGTGATTGACACCTGCCCCTTTGCATCTATTATGAGAGAAATGGCAGATTTGGGGAAAGGGGCCAAAGATCCCTGAAATATGCTTCTTGGCAGGTGTGCGGGAGAGAGAGAGTTTGGCGGCTTCCCTTTGTAGGTGCGGCAGAAGAGAAAAAGAGAAATAGTTGTTGGGGTGAGGGAGGGGAAGAGCAATCCAGAGTGATTTTCGCTTCTGGAATGAGAGAGATGACAGACATTTAAATGTTTTACTACAGGGAAAGTCTCTCTATGCCTCACTTGAAATGAGTTATTGGTGTTCTCTGCAGTTCCCCATATAGCTCAACTGGCTGACTTGGCTCAATGAAAAATCTGCCAGCCGCTGACCTAATTGATTTAATGGAGTGTAATGAGATGGTAATAGGTGTATTTGTACCCACAGTAAGTGCAGTGATGCAGGTGTGAAAGGCAGATTTCATTTATGCTCTCTGAGGTTTCTTTCTTTTGCTAAACACTGAATGGGCAGTGCCCAATTTGACCGATTTTTTTTTTAATAAAGACATGGAAATTGATCTTTTGCTTTTCAGATGTGTAGCTCATAGGTCAGGGAATGCAAATGTAGGAAGTTATTGGGGGTTTAAATATATATTCACCCATGACAGAGCTGGGTAAATAGTGGGGTAAAATTATTCACAAACCCATTCACACACTGCAAATTGCAATTCAGTCTAATGGGGTACACACCCTTTTCGATGACCCATTCTGAAAAGTCCTATAGCATTTAATAGAAATGGATGATGCTTTTATAGGTGGGTTTTTAAACTATCCAATAGATCAGAATTTAGGAGAGGACTATACCCCTGTTCTAAAAAACGGCAGGTTGATTTTAAACAACCTACAGAAAGGAGCACACTGTCTATTAAATTCTATAAGGTTTTAGAATAATCTCTATAATCCCCGATTGGTTTCATCCCCATTAAGTTCTACGGGACTTTTCTTTAAGAGGCAACTCATGTGATTGTGTTTTGCTTGTATGGATTTTTAGGGAGGAGCTTTTATTTGTGCAAATATGGGTATTTGTTCCCAGAAACAAGGATCTGAACCTGAACCCGAGAAAGGAGAGGTGGTCAGAATGCTAGAGGGGGATGTGTTGTATTAATTTAGATGCAATATATGAGCCTAAAGGGTCAAAGGTGTTAATATGACCCGGTCACTGCCCAACATTAAATAGTTTTTAAGGAAGGTTTGGGGGTTGGTATACAGAGACCTCAGCCTGCTTAGTACCATGGTGAACCCATTAGGAAAAATCCTTTTCACCTTTTAATAAAGATTCAGAAAAGAAGGAAAAACAATGTAAAGAATTAAATAAGGCCTTCCTTTTAACACCATCCCTTGTTCCCTTTCCCTCTAGATGGGGAGTCTTTAGAAGGAAAACTCCTGACAATCTCTTAAAAGGTATTAAAGATGGTAATAACTGTCCTTTTGGGTGGGGAAATGTTACTTGAGATGGTTAGGAGCTGTCGTTGTTGCTGTTGTTGAAGTCCGATCCTGTTTCCTAGAAGACAAAACGAGACAAACTCACCCAAAGGGGAGAGAAGAGAACAGCAAAGACAGAAAATGCAGCTTCTGCCTCTGATGTTGACTGTCACTTGCAGTCTCACTGCTGGAGAAGCGGAGGCTCAGCACATGGGCTTACCAGCCACTGTGGGTGTGCCTACACTGCAATGTAAGCCCAGTTACACGGGTTAGCAGACTCTGGGTTTTGTTAACCTAGGGCTTGAGCATCTACACTCATTTGTAACCCCAGGTTAGGAATTATTGAACCTTGGGTCCCAACCTGGGGCTCCCATGTCTGCATCATGTGGCCCTGAGTTCAACCACCCATATCCCAGACTTCCTTGCGCCCTCCCAAAATGTGGCCACTCTAGTAAGGGGAAACTTGACTGTCCACCAAACTTGACTGTCCAGAGGATAAAGAAAATCAGCCTGTGGGATTGTGGGATACTTTTGGTGAACTTCCAGAGCACAAGTCCAGTGGGTCTGCATCTACACTGCAAAGCAATAGGGCTTGAACCCTGGGTCCCAACTTGACTCAAGCTCAGACCCTCCACCCCCATGGGGTTCTGGGATCCTGAGACCTGGGTTAGTGTGATTTGTGTTTAGACAGAAGAGGGGTCAGACTAGACCCTGACTTTGAACCCTGGGCTTAAACTGCAGCATAAACATTGCCTCCAAGATGTAGCAAACTTTTATCAGCTTCAGGTTGTTTAGGGCGCTCCTTGTAGCTGCCTTCTTTAAGACACAGGCTCAAAGCAATGTGGCAAAACATACAGTCCTGGTCGGCTAAGCCAGATTCTTATTAGACAGAAGGGAAAAGGAGAGAGAGGAAGAAAATAAATACGGTCGGGAAGGAAAAGGACACAGTGGGGAAGGCAGAAAAAGTCTCACCTCCCACATAGTATGCTGGATTTAGCCAAAGCCACTGGAGGTGGCAAGGCCATTTCATTCTGTCTCTCTGGCCCCGCCTGCTCTGAACATCTTTCAGGATTAGGATGAAGAAGGTCCAGGGCTCCCAGGAGATGGTGGGGATGGGGGCCATGATGGAGACGCTCACTCCATCCCTTTCTTTCAGTCAGCCAGCACTGCCGGTAGCCTCTCTCTGTATTTTTCCTCCCAAAGTCTTCCTTTTTAAAGAAGCCCAGCAGGGAGTGATGGATGAAATAGCCCATCCCCTCATTATTTCGTTCACTGACGAGGCCTAATTTCCAGCACACCAACTTTGGTTTATTGATTTCTGGTCCTTTCATTTACCACACATGATCCTAACATAGTCCTTGAGTTATATCAGGAGGCTTTTTGGTTTGGACTAATTCAGTCTGTTTCCCTTTCATACCTTTTCCCATCAACATTTGTTGCTATAGGGTTTTGCAACATTTTATGGACTCTCACCCACTTTTCACAGTCCAGCTCATAATTAGGGTAAATTTATCACAACGGACACCATCAATCTGGGTTCAGAGCCAAGCTCTTCCTGTTTGACCTTGGATAAATCCCTTGATCCCTGTTTGCCTCAGTTCTCATCTGTCAAAGGGTGGTAACAGAACTTCCGTTCTCTGGCCCATGGTGTAGCTTAGACTGTGAGGTCTTTGGGGCAGGGACTGGCTTACCGTGGACGTACAGAGTCAAGCGCAATGAGGCCTGGAACTCAGTCAGGGCCTCTGGATGATGGGGTAGTAATACTGTATATTGTGAGTTTTACTGCTGAAGATGGTCACCTAGTAACTATGCAGCTACACTGTCTTTGGGTGTTTGGGAGCGACGGGCCTAGGAGGCAGAGAAAGACTAGGACAGTGTTTCCAACATAATAAAGGAGTTGGGCAGAAGGTGCTTTGCCTGGAGACATTTGGCACATAGTCCAGCCAACCCCAGGACATTGAGCAAGGTGTTTATGGAATGGCCAGACACTTCAAGAAGGGAGACATGTGCCCAGGGATAATTGCCCTATGCGATTGTACCCACGGAGAACCGTTTACCGACAACTGTCATTCTGGCTCCATGTCTGTAAAATCTGGTGACTGAACCATGAGATTCATAAAGTTCATGATCTGAACTGGGAAAGGGGCCATGTCCAACAGTTTCACAAGGAGCAGCTTAAGCAGCTCCGAGTTGCAGCACAGTTTGGTTAGTAGGACTGGTATGTGGTCTTTGATTGGAGCGGGCTGGACCCCTGGGGGATTTTGCATACATTGTTTAAACTTTGTCTATCTCAGGTTACCCATCTGTAAAATGGGGTTGATACTGCTGTGACAAATCCCTTGCCATCTAGGGTGACTTCACAGTCGTCATTGTGGCTACTTCAGAAATTCATGACCGCAGCCGGGCTAAAACTCAGATCCTCCTTCTACAAAAGCACCTGAGCTGGAGGAGAATCTCTCCCAGCTGCTCGAGCAGTATAAACTCTATGACACACTATTGTGTAATTTTAGTACTACTAAAATTTGGAGGTGCTGGTGCACATCAGGACCAGCCATTTCATTACAAGCCTTACTTACCTCCCAAGGCTGTTAGGTTTTACTAACTAATGTGTGCAAAGTGCACTGATACTCTGGTGTGAAAGTTGCTAAGTGCAAAGCACTATTCGCTTGAGAAATCTGATTGCTGGACAAAGCTGGATACTGAACTATGAAGAGCAATAAAACTCCACATGTGGGAATCACAAAGGCAGCAGAGTGGATGGCTGGTCTCTAACACGGTTGGATAAATCAAGTCCTGTTTCAAGCCTTACTGCTCTGTTCCAGTTTGCTGCCTTTCATGGCACCTGCCCCAGCTCCTCTTGGTTAGATAGTTAGCACAGGAGGCAGTGAAAGAAGGACAGATGTAAACAGAGTGAAGATTTTGAAAATGACCTCATTTCTCATTCGACTTTGGAGCTGTCTCTTAAGGACTCATTCCACAGACTGAATCTCTTCTTCCAAGGATATTTCCTTTTTGTTCTTGTTTTTTTTTTTTAACCTGGCGCCACTTAAATGAAAAACCAAGCAACGGGAGCAATAAAGCAACGGGCTATTAATTTATATGTGCCTCAGTATGTCTGGTATAGCTGCAGCCAGCCTCCACCAGCCTTGTGTGCGGTTAAATTAATATCTGCCACAGATACATAAAGCCAACACTGTCTTTGTAAATTCACAGATTCCACAGCCAGAAGAGACCATTGGGATCATCCGGTCTGACCTTCTGTATAACACAGGCCACAGAACTTCCCCCAAAATAATTTTGATAGGAAATAGAGCAGATTTTTAGAAAAAAACATCCAGTCTTTATTTAAAAATTGCTAGTGATGGAGAATCCCCCACACCCTGGGTAAGCTGTTCCGATCGTTAAGCACCCTCACTGTTAAAATGTACACCTGATTTCCAGTCTGAATTTGCCTGGCTTCAACTTCTAGCCATTAGATCTTTTTATACCTTTCTTGGCTAGATTGGAGAGCCCGTTATTAAATATTTGTTCCCTATACAGGTACTGTGATCATGTTACCCCTCACCCCTATGCTTTGTTAAACTAAATATATTGTGCTCCTTGAGTCTTAGCACTATAAGATGGGCTTTCCAATCCATTAATCGTTCTCCTGACTCTTCTCTGATCCTTCTCCAATTTATCAACAGCCTTCTTGAACTGTGAACAGCAGAACTGGGCAAAGTATTCCAGTAGCCATCCCACTGTCAGTACAAATAGAGAGGGAATATAATTGCTTTACAAAGCCTTGATTTCCCCTGTTTATGCATCTAAAGATCACATTTGCCATTTTGGCCTCAGCTTCGCACTAGCAGCTCATGTTCAGCTGATTATCCACCATGACTCCCAAGTCTTTTTCGGGGTCACTGCTTCCCAGGATAGAGTCCCCCATCCTGTTAGTTTGGCCCTGCCTAGATGTACGACTTTACATTTGGTCATATTAAAATGTATATTGTTCGCGTGCGCCCAGCTTACCAACTGATCCAGATTGCTTTGTATTAGTGACCTGTCCTCTTCATTATTTACCACGCCCCACATCTTTGTGTCATTTGCAGACTTCAAGAGCGATGAGAGTTTAAGCTTTCTTCCAGGTCACTGATGAAATGTTAAATTGCATAGGGCCAAGAACTGATCCCTGCGGGACCCCATAGTAACATACCTGCTCGGTGATGATTTCCTTGTTTACAGTTACTTTTTGAGATCTGTCAGCCACCCAGTTTTTAATCCATTTAATGTGAACCATGTTAGACTCATAGACTCATAGACTTTAAGGTCAGAAGGGACCAATATGGTCATCTAGTCTGACCTCCCGCATGATGCAGGCCACAAAAGCTGACCCCCCCCCCACTTTCCCTTAACTCTGCTGTTGAAGTCTCCAGATCGTGATCTAAAGACTTCAAGTTGCAGAGAATCTTCCAGCTTGCGACCCCTGCCCTATGCTGCGGAGGAAGGCGAAAAACCTCCAGGTTACTTTTGTATCATTCTCGTTTTTTAATCAAAATGTCATGTGGTACCAAGTCAAATGCATTACAGAAGTCTAAGTATATTTCAGCACTATTAGCTTTATTAACCAACCTGTAATATCACAAAAAAAAAAATCAAGTCAGTTTGACAGGATCTATCGGGGGGAGGGATAGCTCAGTGGTTTGAGCATTGGCTTGCTAAACCCAGGGTTGTGAGTTCAATCCTTGAGGGGGCCACTTAGGGATCTGGGGCAAAATCAGTAATTGGTCCTGCTAGTGAAGGCAGGGGGCTGGACTTGATGACCTTTCAAGGTCCCTTCCAGCTCTAGGAGATGGGATATCTCCATTAATTATTATTAATTATTTACAATAAATCCATGTTGATTAGGATTCATTGTATTACCCACTTTTAACAGAATCCTGTACTGTCCACGCCATTATCTTGCTTGAGATCAGTGTCAGGCCAAGAGGCCTATAATTACTTTTGTCATCCTGTTTACCCCCTTGTAAAATATTGGCACGTTAGTTGTCTTACGGTCTCCTAGAGCTTCCCCAGTGTTCTAAGAGTTATTGAACATCAGCATTAACAGTCCAAAAAGCTCCTCAGCCAGTTCTTTTAAAACCCTTAGAGGCAAGTTGTCCAGACCTATGAAATTTAAAATATATAGTTTAGTAGCTGTTTAACATCCTCCAGGGTTTCTATTGGAATAGAAAGTGTTTCCGCATCCTTATATGATATGAGTACATCATCTATTTTTTTCCCTAATACAGAACAGAAATATCTATTGAACACATCTGCCTTTTCTGCATTATTGTTGGTAATTCTACCATTCCCATCTAGTAATGGCCCAGTACCACAGTTAGAATTCTTTTTGTTGCTAATATACTTTAGAAACTCCTTATTATCCTTTACTCTACTGGCCATTCATGTCACCGTCTGTCCTTTTGCTTCCCTTATATATTTTCTGCAATTCCTGTCTTCTGAGTTATATTCATTACTATCAACTTCCCCTTTCTTGTATTTGTTATGTAGTGTTTTTTTATAGCTGCCTTCTCTTCCCCTCTAAGCCACCTTGGTTTTTAACAAGTGTGGCCTTCTTTTTCAGTTGTGGGATTGTGGCTTTTTCTTTGTCGATTGTGGGATTCCTTCCAGGGACCACATTTCCCACAGTTAAATGATCTGATACATTTCTAAAGATGGGTTTTAAAGAGAAATAACAGCCAGCACTGTGATTCTGATCTCATTTACCATAGGCTACAGCTGTAACTTCACACACAGCAAAAACATTTTGAAAAGAAAAAAAAATCGCCCTAACGTGCACGGAGCGAGGATCTGGTGGGCCCATTCTGGTGGACTGTCTGAGTCCCTAGCTAGCATTAAACGGCAAATTATCAATCCGATTAGCAAACCACTTCCTCTAAAATCAAGGGGAGGCTTCTGAGGCGCACCCATGGGGAGAACTGAGCACAAAGGCATTGGTGTGGGAGCGTGTGCATTTGCCTGGATTACTGTCCGCTCCCTTCATGGAGGCGTTTCATGTTTTAAAGTGAATGTTCCATAGGGGATGATGGTCTCACATCCCAGCATAGTTTTAGCACAGAGGTTCTCAAACTGTGGTCCGCGGACCACCAGTGGTCCGCGATCTCCATTCAGGTGGTCCGCGGATAGTTCCCTCTAAGGTGCGCGCCTGGGTGGCCCCACACCTAATTAATGGAGCCACGCAGGTGTGGCTCCACGAATTAGGTGCCTGGACCCTGGAGAAGACGCACATATAAGGTCAGGTGATGGTCTTGGAAGGAATAGGGAGTAGGTGGGAGGGGACAGTGGGATGAGAAGAGCGGGTGGGGGGAATTTGGGACATGCAGGGCTGCGGCAGCCAGAGAAAGAGGTGACTTTCCCCAGCTCCAGGGCTGCAGCTGCCAGGGAGAGACTCCCCCCCCTCCCTTCCCAGCCCCAGCTCGGGGGTTGCCACAGCAGAGGAGAAAGGGCACATCCATCGCATTAGAAAGGTGAGACTACTGATATTATAATATGAGTTGTGTGCTTTTAGTTGTAGAACCAAAAAATGTTAATTATTATTATTATTTTATATAGTGCTTTTATCCAAAGCGCTTTACAATAGTTCGCTAATGGTACAAACAACATTTGGAGAGATCAGTCAGCGGGCCACCGAGACCCTCGGGATATTTTGAAGTGGTCCGCAGCAAAAAAAGTTTGAGAACCACTGCTGTAGCACATGCACTAGTAGTGCAAGCTCCCCACACACCACACCTGTGCCTCAGACCTTAACTGGAGAGACCACAGAGACCACGTGTAACAGGGACTTTGGGGGAAGGAGGACGATTTAGTTTGTGTAACAGCTGACAGCATTGTCACCCCGGGGATTGCACCCACGAGGTAAAGCAGAAACTTCTGCAGACTGAACTAAAGGCCCCGTGTTCTCCTAGCTGGGGGCTGTGGGTTACACTTCCGTCCTTAGCTTCTCCCCTGGCAGTGTTCACAAGCGCCAATTGTGATACAAACACCAGCCTGCCAGGAAGGGTCTCTCTGCCTCAGGAACTTATCTGGCCCTCCATCACCATAGTTTCTGAGCACCTCCCAGTCTTCTAAATATATTTAAGCTCACAACCCCGCTGTGAGGCAGGCCAGCGTGATTAGCCGTGGTTTACAGATGGGGAGGAATGAGTTCCAGTGAGGCTAAGTGACATGCCCAGTGACACACAGGAAGTCTGTGGCAGAGCAGGGAACTGGGCCCGTGTTTCCCAAGCCCCAAGCAGACTGAGCCAACCAGTTCACGGCTACTTGGCAGCCTGCGTGTGACATCAGCTGGCACCGACTGTCAGTTCCCATTCAGCTGGGCTGGATTCAAAGTGGCAACCTCCAGCCTCAGTGAAAAGAAGCTCATGCCTCATTGCTAGTCCCTGGAGGCACAGTATCAATGTCCCACAGAGAGGGAAATCTGTCTGATTTGGCAGTTTGCAGGGATTTATTTACATCGCAGCTGCCACAAAACGAGGAATGACAGGGACTCGGGCGCTGCAATCTTTTGATTCTGTTATTCTAACCGTCGTAACCTTTAACGGGCAGTTTGCTTGATGTCTGCTTCCATGAATCACCCCGAGCACATAACAGTGCCCATTTGCTGGAGGCGCAAGGTTCCCCCCGAAAGCAGCATAGCCTTATGCACTGATTTGCTCCGTCCCGGGGCTCTTTTCCCTTCTTCCCACTGTGCTGCACTGCGAGATGTTTTTGCTGTAAACCAGAGCGCTGGGATACCCTGCGAGGGCCTGGGAGGCTTTTGAACTAGTCTCACTTGCAAGGAGAAGCTGCAGTTTAAGGAGATGGAATGATTTCAACTGCAAGCAAGCGAGATGAAGAGAGAGGCCAGCCAACCTCTCTAACCTCTCTTCCTGGGGGTTTCCGCCTTTGGCTCCGAAAGCCGCAAAAGGTGGGTAGACGGAGGGGATGGCTTTGTTTTTCATCTCTCCGCTGAATTGTTTCCACGCTACATGCAAGCAAAGGGGAAGTGGGATGGGGATGGAAGAGAAGGTGGGTCTTTCTCTGGGAAGCTGGAGGTGAAAACAGGTATCTGGGCCTAAAAAGGCCCCAGCGATGCAGATTCTATGTGGGCGTTCAGGGATCTGCCAGGGCTCCGGAGGCATGCTGCATGCTGCAGATAGAGAAAGCTTCTCGGGGAGGGCTGTACTTAACCTGGCGCTTTTCATTCCGCCCGGGAAGGTGGTATTCGAATGAGAGGGAGACAGGAGGGCAGGAGCCTCTGATGGAAACCGAGCACAAGGGAGGGGAGAGGAGCAGGGGGTCCATTTTACAAAGCAACTGGCTGGTTTCTGGGTGCATGAACCCCCAGGCTCAAGGCAGAGTAATTTAGTCAGAGGAGTGGACTGAATTGCTGCTATCCGAGCTGGAGCTGTCTCCGCGGCTTCTCACAGGCCTGGAGTGGAAGGGTGCTCCACCTAGGACTTGGGGGAGCTGCGTTCAACATCATGCTCTGCCAGGGATTTCCTGGGTGACCTGGGACAAGTCCCTTACTCTCGCTCTCTGCCTCAGTTTCCCATCTGTAAAATGGGGATTACACTTCCCCACGATGCAGCAGGAAGATAAATGCATTCAAGATTGTAAGGCACTCGGATACTATGGTGATGGAGGCCATATAAATTCCTAGGACACTAAGCAACCAGACATTTAGTAGGTTTGCAGGGCTTGGTGAAGAGGAGAAGAGAAAGGTAACGGTAATAATACCGAGATCTTCTATAATAAAACGTAACAGGGACTGTAATAATAACGCACAGCTTCTCTGGAGCACTTTTCAGCTGTAGATCTCAAAGCACTTTATCAGGGATGGTGTCTTTATCCCCATTTTACAGAACTGAGGCAGAGAGAGAGGCTGGGACTGCCCCAGGTCACCCAGCAAACCAGTGGTGGAGCCAGGGTTAGAATCCAGGTCTCCTGACTCATACATCAGTGCTCTGCCCACTGGACACACTGCCTCTCTTAACTAGTCAGTGGGAGTTGTGCCCACCTATGCCAGGGCTGGATTTGGTAAATCAGCTTAAAGATTTCTTCATTCAGAGCTCCCCATGTTTTACTATAGATCCAGGAAAGGTCTTAACAAATAAACAGCATATCTACCTCTCCCCCCAGCTTAGTGTCATCGACAAACTTGCTGAGAGTGCAGTCCATCCCATCATCCAGATCATTAATGAAGATGTTGAACAAAACCGGCCCCAGGACAGTCCCCTGGGGCATTCGGCTTGATACCGACTGCCAACTAGACATCGAGCCGTTGATCACTACCCGTTGAGCCCGACGGTCTAGCCAGCTTTCTATCCACCTTATAGTCCATTCATCCAAGCCATACTTCTTTAACTTGCTGGTAAGAATGCTGTGGGAGACCCTATCAAAAGCTTTGCTAAAGTCAAGGTATATCACATCCACCGTTTTCCCCATATCCACACAGCCAGTTATCTCATAATAGAAGGCAATTAGGTTAGTCAGGCATGACTTGCCCTTGGTGAATCCATGCTGACTGTTCCTGATCACTTTCCTCTCCTCCAAGTGCTTCAAAATGGATTCCTTGAGGACCTGCTTCATGATTTTTCCGGGGACTGAGGTGAGGCTGACCAGGGCCGGTGCAAGGAAGTTTCGCGCCCTAGGTGAAACTTACACCTTGCGCGCCCCCCCCCCCCCCCCGCCCTGCGGAAGCTCCCCGCCCCCCTCCGCTCTGAAGCGCCCCCCCGCGGCAACTACCCCCCTCTGCCCTGAGGCGCCCCCCGCCCCCCGCGGCAGCTTCCCCCGCGGGGAGCCGTGCGGCAGCTCCCCACCCCAGCTCACCTCTGCTCCACCTCCTCCCCGAGCACGCCGCCCCCGCTCTAATTCTCCTCCCAGGCTTGCGGCGCCAAACAGCTGATTGGCGCTGCAAGCCTGGGAGGTGGGAGAAGTGGAGCGGCGACCGCACGCTCAGGGAGGAACGCTTTAAAAAAAATTGGGGGTGCCGCTTTTTGGCGCCCCCAAATCTTGGCGCCCTAGGCAACCGCCTAGTTCGCCTTAATGGTAGCACCGGCCCTGAGGCTGACCAGTCTGTAGTTCCCCAGATTCTCCTTCTTCCCTTTTTTAAAGATGTGCACTATATTTGCCTTTTTCCAATCATCTGGGACCTTCCCCAATCGCCATGAGTTTTCAAAGATAATGGCCAATGGCTCTGCAATCACATCAGCCAACTCCCTCAGCACCCTCGGATGCAGCGCATCTGGCCCCACGGACTTGTGCATGTCCAGCGTTTCTAAATAGTCCTTAACCTGTTCTTTCACCACTGAGGGCTGCTCACCTCCTCCCCATGTTGTGCTGCCCAGTGCAGAAGTCTGAGAGCTGACCTTATCTGTGAAGACCTAGGCAAAAAAAAACATTGAGTACTTCAGCTTTTCTCACATCATCTGTCACTAGGTTCCCTCCCCCATTCAGTAAATGTCCCACACTTTCCCTGACCACCTTCTTGTTGCTAACATACCTGTGCAAACCCTTCTTGTTACCCTTCACATCCCTTGCTAGCTGCAATTCCAATTGTGCTTTGACCTTCCTGATTACATCCCTGTATGCTCGAGCAATATTTTTAGACTCCTCCTTAGTCATCTGTCCAAGTTTCCACTTCTTGTAAGATTCTTTTTTGTGTTTAAGCTCATCGAAGATTTCTCTGTTAAGCCAAGCTGGTCGCCTGCCATATTTGCTATTCTGTCTGCACATCACAATAGTTTGTTCCTGCAACCTCAATAAGGCTTCTTTAAAATACAGCCCGGTCTCCTGAACGCCTTTCCCCCTCCGATATAGCTATATAAGCTCTTGTTCCAGAATAGGCTTCGCTGGGTAAGGGCTGTTTAGTGGAATAGACCAAAGGGTAGTCTTCAATTTGGATGGAAGTACTGGTATCATAGGAACATAGCAGTTGCCATACTGGGTCAGAGCTGAAGTCCATCAAACCAGTATCCTGTTTGCTTGATTGGAAGGTGGCAGTTGTGTTCTAGAATATAGGGGCTGGATACTTTGCACTGCTGCATTCTGGTTTTGTTTGTTCTTTTGTCTTCTTGTTTTTTGTTAACTCTGGAATTGCCCCGGAATTGCTTACGAGCTCTGTTCCCAGCTGGGTGTGAGACGCATCCCCTCTTTCTCTCCAGCTGCATTTCATTCTAAGTACAGCCACATTTACTGTACAGCACCAAAGAAAGACCTCTAACTGCTGATCTACTATAGGATCCATCTTACCATGCCTTCACCTGTCCTCCTTCTCATTAGCCATAAATCCACGCAGCAGCAAGTATTTTCCACATTAAAAAATAATTCAGTCATCCGTTCTCAGGGCAAAACCGATACCTCCTGACTTAAAGGATGAACCACTCACCACCAGGAACAAATTGTGAACAGTTTGCAAAGGGATGAAGTTAGTTCACACAAAGTCTTTGACAGACATTTCTGAATAGTGAAGATGTTTGCAGATCAGGCTGGGTCCATGAATAGACAAGGGGCAAAGAAGGGCTAAATTAGCTGAATAATTAATTTGTAATGAATGATTCCACCAGCTCTAATCAGGAGATTTTACCAAGGGTGAGAGCTATCAAACCCTGCAGGGATCTCCCTAATAAGGTGATGGAAAATCCATCACTCGGTTGTTCACTTGAAAACTAGTCTCCAGAGTGGGGCCGAGCTAAGGAGAAAGCAGGGGCCAAGCTGAGCTGGGGAGCAGAACCGTGCTAGATCCAGAGGGGCCAGAGGCGCAGCCACAGAGCCAGAGACACAGCCCAGGGAGAGCAGATCCTGTGCTGGGAGCAGAGCTGCAGCCACAGAGCCAGGTGTGGTGAGCAACTGGGGCCAGCCAAGGGGGGACCTTGGGCAAAAGGCCCAGTGCAGAAAGATACCCCCAGCCAAGGGTCCTTGCAGGCCAGACTGGGAGGGGGATCTTAACCCGACAGGGGGCTGACGCTGGGAAGAAGGGTCCCACCACCCAAAGCCCAGAGGTGTGTGGCCACCTCCATTGCAAGTGTCCAACCCGCAGCATCCCTGCAGCACAGTCAGGGCCTGAGAAGGAGGCCTGGGACCTACAAGGAACAGACTGCGAAGTGCCCTGATGTCCAGAGACACTGTTTGTGATGTTCCCTGCCACAGAGCGGGTGATGTGTTTTCCTTTAACCTTTCCCATTTTTCCTTATTCTTTTTTTAAATTAATTGTGAATTAAACAACTTGTATTTGCTTTAAATTGTATGAAATGATCAGTGGGTCAGGGAGGTGCCCAGTGCAGAGAGAGTACCCCGGAGTGGGGACACACTAGCCCCTGTCCTAGGTGACCACAGCAGGGTTGGGGGTCGAGCCCCCCAGGAATCTGCATGCTTCACAAAGCCCTGGCTGGGATGATTTAGTTGGGAATTGGACCTGCTTTGAGCAGGGGGTTGGACTAGATGACCTCCTGAGGTCCCTTCCAACCCTGATATTCTATGATTCTATGAATCCTGAGCCCAGCCTTGTTGGGGTTACGAGGACTCTGCCACACAGGAGAGTGGAAGGGGAGCCCTTGAGGGCAGGGAGGCCTCTGCGTAAAGGAAGTGGGAGCGAGGACTCAGATCCTTTCGCTAGCCCACTTCACTGGGGTAGTGCAGAAGCCAGGAAAGTTCCCCACAATAGTGGGACCATTCTCCCGCTTACACATGGAAAGGTGTGTGGTTGGGGATCCTGGCCTGGAAAAAGTTGAGAACCACTGGTGCTAAACCAGTTTCCAAACAGCAGCAAACAGGGGTGGCTCTGTGTATTTTGCCGCCCCAAGCACGGCAGTCAGGCGGCTTTCGGCAGCGCGGCTGCGGGAGGTCCGCTGGTAAAGCGGATTCGGCGTACCCACCGCCGAATTGCGCTGAAGTCACGGGACTGCCGGACCTCCCGCAGGCGCGCCGCCGAAAGCCGCCTGCCTGCCGCCCTCACAGCGACTGGCAGACCACCCCCCGCGGCTTGCCGCCCCAGGCACACGCTTGGTGCACTGGTGCCTGGAGCCGCCCCTGGCAGCAAACAAGCTGCTAAGCATGCAGACGGTATCCTCCCTGTTTATTTTCTGCACTTCTTGCCCCTCTGTATTGGGCTGGATCCAGAACGGTATGTGCTTTGGGGAGATCTGACAGACCTCACCAGCAGGGTTTGCAGAACAGGTGAAGCCCTGAAGTAGGTCAGCGTGAATCATCGACATGGAGCTTCTGGAGCACTGGCAAATCCTTTAAACATCTTCCTTTCTGTCCATAAACTTTGTATGTATTTTGTATCGACTTCAAAATGTTAGCTTTCCTGCAGTAGGTTAGTGATTGATGTTTTTAGTTAAGGGAAATCAGAGTCGCTTGCTAGTTTCCTGTGTTAAGACTGCCACCAAGAGGGCAGAAGGAGAACAGGCCCTCTCCTAGAAGACAGGGAGAAGGGTTTTAAGCAATGAGGTAGTCTCTTTGAGCAAGAGCAGAGGTTTGAGATATGAGGTTATAAGCTGCCTTCCTGTGTGGGCCAACAAAATGGGGCCCAAATAACCAGATCTAAGAATTGCAGTGTGATTTATACATGCCTAACAAAACTGGCCACTGAGAGCTTCACAATTGTCCCTGTGCTGCTAATCCAAAGTTCCCAGCTGCAGCAGACAATGCATTCTCCTGCTCCTAAAACACAGGCCCTGTATTTCACAAACTCAAGAAGACCTCAGTCCTATGAAGCCTAAGACACACTTATATAGTCCCGATTCCATCCAGTAGACGGCAGTGGTGCTCATAACACAATGTCCAGTTTACGTCTAGGTATCTGTCCGGTCAGGTGTTTTTAAACCATGGAATGGTGAAACTACAATGAACATTTCTAACTTGCAGCATTAGGAACTCAAATCTGCTAAATGTCAGCCTGAAACAAATTGGATGGTGGTAATATCCTGCAGACTAGAATAGCTGAGAAGTGAGAGAGCAAGCTGTGTGATCCTCTAACCATATAGTGCATATCTAAGTATGGATAAATCCACACAAGGATGCTGGGGAATGGGACTGTAGGGGTCTGGCATGGATGGAATGGGGCAGGGGCTTTAATGGGTATCTTAAGGGGAGCCAGGTTATGGGGGGGTTGATGGAGTTGGGAGCTGTAGGAGACAGGGATGTGATATCAAACATATTGAGGAAACTAGAGTACGTCTACACTTACTTCCTGGTTCGGCGGCAGGCAATCAATCTTCTGGGATCGATCCCGGAAGTGCTCGCCGTCGACGCCGGTACTCCAGCTCGGCGAGAGGAGTACGTGGCATCGAATGGGGAACCTGCCTGCCACGTCTGGACCCGCGGTAAGTTCGGACTAAGGTACTTTGAATTCAGCTACGTTATTAACGTAGCTGAATTTGCGTACCTTAGTCCGAAGTGGGGGGTTAGTGTGGACCAGGCCATAGTTCCATCAACCAGTCTTGACAAAATACCACCTCGGTTGGCCCTGCATCTGGGGAACAGCTCTGGATGGATTTAATTTTGAAATTGCTACATTGCCCTACAGCAAGATGGGGTGTGGGTGTGTGCGTGTGAGGAGGGGGAGGACTGGAGTGTGTAGGGACTGGAGTTGTCTAAGGAAAATAGTGCAACTTATCCAAATCAAAACATTTTCAAAACATTTCCTCTGCAGAAGTTAGTGGAGATTTCACTGGAAGAAGAAGAAAAAGGCGGACTCGGATGGAAGCAGATCTTGCCACTTGCCTATTCAAAATTATAAAGGCAGGAAGCGATGGATGCGTCTGTGTAACTAACAATGGGCCAGACACCCACAGCTCCCATTGAAGTTGCATGTACTCATCGCTTCTCAGGATCTGGCCCACAGCTGGCTTCAGAGGAGCAACTCTTCAGGCATTGCTCACATCCAGGAGAGAGGGTTGTGGCTGCCTAACCCTTGCATCCCCAGGACTTTGTCTCCCACAGAAGCGCTGATGCTGCACTACTAGTTAAGTGCTGTCCTTCCAGTGAGATGGTAAACCAAGGTCCCTTTCGTCCTTGTCCAGCAAGGGTTGTCCTGGCGGTAGCTAAAAATCTCAGCAGTATATTTCCCCCTGCCCAGGCCAACATCCCCTCTCTAAGGGCAGGTCTTCACTACAGGGGGGGGTCGATTTAAGATACGCAAATTCAGCTCCGCGAATAGCGTAGCTGAATTCGACGTATCAGAGCCGACTTACCCCGCTGTGAGGATGGCGGCAAAATCGACCTCCGCGGCTCCCCGTCGACGGCGCTTACCCCCACCTCCGCTGGTGGAGTAAGAGCGTCGATTCGGGGATCGATTGTCGCGTCCCGACGAGACGCGATAATTCGATCCCCGAGAGCTCGATTTCTACCCGCCGATTCAGGCGGGTAGTGTAGACCTAGCCTGAGTAAAACAGATGTGAATGCCCAGGACTGTCGCGACTGCTGAATGCAGAGTAGCTTCTCTGTCTGCCTAGGCAGACACTACAGCGGGAGCAAAATACACTGAGGTCATTATTGCACAGGGATTCGGGAAACGTAGACTATGAAACGAGCTACATTAAACACAAGTCTAGTCAATTTGGATGTGTTCCTCTTATTTGTCAGGGCATTTGCCCACATCTAGTTACCGATTGTTTAGATGAATAGGCATCACTGTCTCTTACTGGGCACAGATACGTTGTTACGATGCTATGGACTGTATCTCTAGCAATGTCCCTACAAGGCACCCCAGGTGAGCACCTTGTGTACTGGGGCAATCACACAGTCACTCAAGCATGTATAATTACATAGGCAGCTCTGTCTAGCAGAGGTTTGGCAGTCTGGGGACCTGATTCCCATTTTCCACTCTGCCAATAGCTCTCTCTACTGCTTTGTGCCAGACATGGCCCCTCTCTGTGCCTCAGTTTCCCCAGCTGTAACACGGGGATGATATTTACTCAGCTTTATAAACTGCTTTGAGATCATTGGGTGGATGTGAATGGCACCACTGCTATTATTATTAGGATGTCTAAGTGCCACCTTTAGTGTCTGTGGTCAGATGTTGGCGGGGTGTGTGTTCATTCAGTGTGCTGTCCCAGCTCCATGCAGATAGC
Source organism: Terrapene triunguis (assembly GCF_002925995.2). NCBI lineage: Eukaryota > Metazoa > Chordata > Testudines > Emydidae > Terrapene > Terrapene triunguis. The sequence continues at coordinate 106,896,938 of NW_020664409.1, read as the reverse complement.
GGAGATAGCAGACCTCAATTAAACTGCCCATTAAATCCACAGACTCGGTTTGTAGCGAAGGCGCCCGGCCAGGTTTATTGCCGACGAAGCGCGGCAATAGCACCTGGCAGACTCTACGAGGATACTAAGACAGGTATGCCCGTGACAATGGACGCAGTTCAGTGAATGGCAGGACTTTCCATTCCCCCCTTGGCTGGACAAAGATACTCCCTCTGAGATACATGTTTATACCCCGCTACAAGCAAGTTATGTACTGCCTCTGACATAGTTAGTTACTGCCCCCTGACGTGGCTAGTTATCACCCATCACCGTGTACATGTTGGTTTGATCAAAACATCTCTATAACGTACTGTCATCCTGACCTTATCTTTCAGGAGGGGTCAGTGTGTCCTGTTATCCTTGGGGAATGTTTTTGTACCATCCTCGATATCGGGATGTGTTTGCGTGAACGCTCTGTGACTAGCACTTCCTAGGAATGTGTATTTCTGCAATATCAGCCCTGTTCTTGCCAGATTCTGTGAGCAGGTCCTGCCTCTTGCTCACAACCTGACTTCGCTTCATATCAGCAAAGTTTTGACCACTATTTTAGTTCTGGCCTCAGGCCTCATACCAGGCCTCTGATACAAGGGCTTATGCCTCAGGCTCTCTTCCTTCTACATTCCCCCACGTTTTGTCTTTTTGTGGGGAGGATGTTTACCCAATGGCCCAGCAAAGCATAATGCATGGACTGAAGATGACCCAGTGGGCTAAACACTGTTATGTGGTTACCTTACTTTGCCATTCACACTGGCATAAAGGAAGTCCTGGGGTGAGGAAACTTGGGGGCCGGCGTGGATACTCTCTGGTCCATGTTTTCCCAGCTTCACTTGGAAAAGGTGTTTGATGCTGTGATGGTTAATAGCCAGGGGCTTGCTCGGCTGCGAAGGGCATTGTCCCATTCTCACTGCACGGCATGTGGCCGTGGAGGTCTGCAAGAGAAATTATGTGGAGAGCCACCAAAGTTAAAGCGGGGGATAGAAAACGAGCCCTGGAAGAGCTATGAAACCCTGAGCATTTTTGCCGTTTTCTGTTTTCCATCCCCCGTGCTATTGCTAAGCCTTGTTAAATATTAAAGGTTGTAATATTTGTTTTAGTGAAATGATGTGTGTGGAGTGGTGAATTTTCCATTTGTATATGGACCAACATGGGAAACAATGCAAAGTCTTGGACATAAAATATCCCTTCAGATGAGAGAGAGGAGGATGGAGTAGGCAGCCAGGCAGTGTGTAATGCTGCCTTTTCCTTTCCGCAAAGGAATCTGGCCTGGGTCTGGGGACTGAAGGGTTAAAAGAACAAGGATGTGAGGCTACATCTTCAGGTCTTGGGTGCTTAAACAGAGGCAGAGAGGAATCACTAGGCTGGATCAGACCCAAGGTCCATCTAGGCCAGTATCCTGTCTCTGTCAGTGGTCAGAACCAGCTACTTCGGAAGAAACGTGCAAGATCCCGACAGGAGGCAGATGTGGATAATCTGCCCCTCACAAAGGTCACATCCTGGTCTTTAATAAAGTCAGGCTCCTCACTTCATATTTAGGTACCTAAATAAGTGGCTGGCTTTCCAGAGGTGCTAGATACCGTCAGCTCCCATTTAAGTCAATGCAATGGCTCAGTGTCTTGGAAAATCAGCGCCAGTAGACCCTCAGAGTTACGAACACCTCAGGAATGGAGGTTGTTCGTAACTCTGAGCCAAATGTGATGGTTGTTCGTTCAAAAGTTTACCACTGAACATTGACTTAACACAGCTTTCAAACGTTCCTAGGCAGAAGAAAAATGCTGCATTCCCTTTATTTTTTTAGTAGTTTACATCTAGCACAATACTGTACTGTATTTGCTGCTTTTTCTTTTTTCTTTTTTCTTTTTTTTTGTCCCTGCTGCTGCCTGTTTGTGTACTTCTGGTTCCAAATGAAGTGTGTGGTTGACTGGCCAGTTCGTAACTCTGGTGTTCATAACTCTGAGGTTCTACTGTACTTATTTAGAAGCCAACTACCAGTTACCCAAATTTGACAGTGTTCAGTCCTGATCTGGCATTATGATCTGTGCAAAGTCCCACTGAAAACAGTAGGTTTAAGGACTGCCCCCCCCCCCCCCCCCCCCGCCAGCATGGACCTGATAACAGAAACAGACCTCGGAGAGAAAGTAGCATCTGGCTAACCAATGACTCGGGGATATGATAATGTGAAGGGTGTAAGTAACCACATATCTGAAAGGTGTACATACAGTGGTCTCCATGAAAACTAGATATCTAGGACTTTTAAAGCTCAGTGCACCATGGTAGTTGTAGTATTTCCCATTGTAAGTCCAGGAAACTCCACAAACCATTCAGGAAAGGTAATACCAAGGTGAAGTAAATATCCATTCCTTTGTTGATGGTGCCTATTGTACCAGAGGATAGAAAATCTGCACAGAGGGTTGAAGGAGGTGTAACTAGGAGTGATGGGAAGAAAAAAGGAGTTAATGTGAAGGGGAATGTTAATGGCAAGAGGCCAAAGGCTCCATTGTCCTGCACCTTGCGCAGTCACGTATACCAGTGCACAGCAGGTGTAAGTGACGGTCAAGTCAGAAGGTAGCATTTTATACCCCCGTTGCATGGATGTGAATGACTAGACAGGAGAATCAGGGCTTGTCTACACGGGAAATTATTCCAGTGATGCCATTATAATGATACTAGTAGAGTTAAAGCACTATAGTTGTGATGATATGACTTCTCCCTGTGGACAGTCTTATTCCAGAATAAGCGTGACTTTTTTCAGCTTAGCTTAAACTGCTTCCAACGTGACATGAGCTAACCCAGAAAAAGGCCTTTTAGAGCAGAATCGGAGTGTCCGCATGAGGAGTTATACTGATGGAGCTGTAGTGTTTTAAATTCACACCCTACCTTATAGCAGTATTACTGCCAGGTATGACCTGGTGCTAACTTCAAAGAATTATTGGCCTGTGCTATAAAGGGATTTGATGGACACCAAGGTTTCCAAAAGTGACTAGTGATTTGGCAGGGCTCCATTTTGGGGTACGCAACTTGAGAATCAGAGAATATTAGGGTTGGTAGGGACCTCAGGGGGTCATCTAGTACAGTGGTTCTCAAAGCTGGTCTGCCGCTTGTTCAGGGAAAGCCCCTGGCAGGCTGGGCCGGTTTGCTTACCTGCTGCGTCTGCAGGTTCAGCCGATCCCACTGGCCGCAGTTCGCCGCTCCAGGCCAATGGGGGCTGCGGGAAGGGCGGCCAGTACATCCCTCGGCCCGCACCACTTTCCGCAGCCCCCATTGGCCTGGAGCTGCGAACTGCGGCCAGTGGGAGCCACGATCGGCCGAACCTGCGGACGTGGCAGGTAAACAAACCGGCCCAGCCTGCCAGGGACTTTCCCTGAACAAGCGGCAGACCGGCTTTGAGAACCACTGATCTAGTCCAACCCCCTGCTCAAAGCAGGACCAACTCCAACTAAATCATCCCAGCCAGGGCTTTGGCAAGCCTGACCTTAAAAAGCTCTAAGGATGGAGATTCCACCACCTCCCTAGGTAACCCATTCCAGTGCTTCACCACCCTCCCAGTGAAAAAGTTTTTCCTAATATCCAACCTAAACCTCCCCCACTTCAACTTAAAGGGAAACCTTAAAGGGGCTGATTCTCAGCACATTCTGAGCCCCTGTGCTCTGGAAAGCAAACCCTTTTAGAGCAGCTCAAGGTAGGCTGCTAAAATCACCAGTCCCCTGTGAATGGATTCTCTTTCATTTGGAGCATTTACACTCCCCAGTACACTATGGAAAATAGACTGTAGTCAATAACTGTGTCTGGCAGTGAGATGGTTAGATGACCGCATAGGTCTTTCTTGTTTCTAATCACTATGGCTCTATGATAGTCACATTTCTCCTTTTTCTCCTGCCTCCATCAACCCCCTCATTTCTCTCCTGGTGTGAAGGCCCTCTCTGAAAGGCTAGATCAGCTCTAAACTGGTTTTGATACATAGAAGGATACCTGGTCTGGAGAGTTTCCTCATGCAGCCCCTTGGCGACAATCCAGAATTCCCCAGTTCCCCATACACTTCAAGCTGTTATCAGTGGTTTGCTAAACTTGATATAAAAAGAAAGTCATCTACCGGTGTGGTCGCTGGCTTTGCCTCTAGCTAGTGGCAACAATACAGCTAGATGGACGCCTGCAGATCCCAGATGCCTCTGCTTTGTGCGATCCCCGATTATCCCAGGTGGCTGGCGGAGCACTCATAAACATGCAGATGGCTAAACCTCATGGCAGGCGGTTCACACATCCCTGAATTCATTTCTCTTTGCAATCGTCATTCATACGACTGGAAAACTAGAGGACAAGACAAACCACGAGACAGATGTTGCCCCTTTATGGGTTATTGCTTGGACGGGACATGGAAAATCCAGGCCCCAGTGTGCCAGACATGTAAGAACATAAGAACGGCCGTACCGGGTCAGACCAAAGGTCCATCTAGCCCAGTATCCTGTCTACCGACAGTGGCCAATGCCAGGTGCCCTAGAGGGAGTGGACCAACAGGCAATGATCAAGTGATCTCTCTCCTGCCATCCATCTCCATCCTCTGACAGACAGAGGCTAGGGACACCATTCCTTACCCATCCTAGCTAATAGCCATTAATGGACTTAACCACCATGAATTTATCCAGTTCTCTTTTAAACGCAGTTATAGTCCTAGCCTTCACAACCTCCTCAGGTAAGGAGTTCCACAAGTTGACTGTGCGCTGCGTGAAGAAGAACTTCCTTGTATTTGTTTTAAACCTGCGGCCTATTAATTTCATTTGGTGACCCCTAGTTCTTGTATTATGGGAATAAGTAAATAACTTTTCCTTATCCACTTTCTCCACATCACTCATGATTTTATATACCTCTATCATATCCCCCCTTAGTCTCCTCTTTTCCAAGCTGAAGAGTCCTAGCCTCTTTAATCTCTCCTCATATGGGACCCGTTCCAAACCCCTAATCATTTTAGTTGCCCTTTTCTGAACCTTTTCTAGTGCCAGTATATCTTTTTTGAGATGAGGAGACCACATCTGTACGCAGTATTCGAGATGTGGGCGTACCATCGATTTATATAAGGGCAATAATATATTCTCAGTCTTATTCTCTATCCCCTTTTTAATGATCCCTAACATCTTGTTTGCTTTTTTGACCGCCTCTGCACACTGCGCGGACATCTTCTGATGTACTGCTCTGAACAGGGGTGAAGGTGCAGAACCACGTGGCCACAGGGAGAGCTATGTTAGGGTCTGTACTGGCGCCAGTCGCCCCATAGTATCAGAGCACCAGGGGGCTGGGGCTGAGGTGCTGGGGGTGGGATGCCAGGGAAGGGGTTGTTCTTCATGAACGCCAACTCCTTCCCCAAGCTCTGAGGTGCATAATTTGCAGCCTTCTCCCCCCCCAACCACCGCCCGCAACACACACACACTGTGGGCTGGTGGGAGAAGCAGTGCCATGGCCCCACCTATTTTGGAATGGCTTGTGCCTCTAGGGGTGCATGGTTGGTCCCCCACGCTCAGGAATGGTGATTGTGACTGGTCCTTGCACATGTAGTGCAGCTGCATAGGAGACAGTCACAATGCGGCCTTTCCGGAGTATGGAGTCACACAGCCTCCTTTGCAATCTCCTATCGGGGTGGAGTTCAGCACCCCATGGCCCGGGCCATCCTCCAGACCCATGGATAGATCTGCAGAGGCCAGGGCCACCTGCACAGAGTACTGTCCCACCACCCAACTTCATGGCAGCATGGCAACTGCAGTAGATAAGATCTCATCACCGGCTGCCCACTTTCATCATTCCCCTCAGCAAGCGAAGTGTCACTTGGCACAGGGGAGTAGGGTGACCAGATGTCCCGATTTTATAGGAACAGCCCCAATATTAGGGGCTTTTTCTTATTAGGCACCTATTGTCCCCCCCACCGCCTATCCCAATGTTTCACACTTGCTCTCTGGTCACCCTACAGGGGAGCCCGAGCAAGGGCCAGCATTAAGTTACGCAGGAAACCCTTATAAGGATTTGAGGATGGTAGCACCCCCCAAAGTGCCCATCCTACCAGCCCTATCCCCTTCTGCCTCCTCCTTATACTTGTGGGACTTCTATGGAGATAGCAGCAAGGCGAAGCTGCTGCTGCAAAAGTGGCATGTCCCCCACCCCCATCCTTCCTTTCACCTGGAGCCAAAAGATTTTCAGCTACTCCACCCACAGGGGAAAACCATCAGGCCCTGTGTTCGGAGATTTGGAGATGCCCAGTGTGATGTGTGGTTAGCATCTTAATAGATGTCTTCCCATCTGGGAGCTGGGCTTAGAGTGAGTTGATCCGCGGACCGCTCTGTGGGGGAGACCTTGGTGCACACCGAAGCAGAGAGATGTGATCTGGGTGTGTTCCCCATGCTGTTTACTCTGCCCTAGGACCTTCTGCTCATTTATCACAGCTGCTGAAGGAGCCAGGCAAGAACTCTGTGTCTCCTCTCCGGACAATAATGATTAAGATCTGGCGCAGATTGCCCTCAGAGTTGGAAAGGCTATAGTATTTGTGTGTTCCCTGACACAGAAAAAGGGCTCACATTGAGAAAGTACCTAGGAAAATATCTAAAATACTGGACATGCAAATTCCTACAGTGGCTCTAAGTCAGATTTATTATTATTATTCTATTACAGTAGCAAGGTTCCGGGTCATCATGCAATCATAGAATCATAGCATCGTAGGACAGGAAGGGACCTCGAGACGTCATCTAGTCCAGTCCCCTGTACTCATGGCAGGACTAAGTATTATCTAGACCATCCCTGACAGGTGTTTGTCCAACCTGCTCTTAAAAATCTCCAATGGTGGAGATTCCACCACCTCCTTAGGCAATTTATTCCGGTGTTTAACTACCCCACCAACAGTTAGGAAGTTTTTTCTAATGTCCAACTTAAACCTCCCTTGCTGCAATTTAAAGCCCATTGCTTTTTGTCCTATCCTCAAAGGTTAAGAAGAACAATTTTTTCCCTCCTCCTTGTAACAACCTTTTATGTACTTGAAACCTGTTATCCTGTCCCCTCTCAGTCTTCTCTTCTCCAGACTAAACAAACACAGTTTTTTTCAATCTTCCCTCATAGGTCATACTTTCTAGACCTTTAATCAGCCGCTGTACAAACACACAATGAGAAACAGTGCCTGGCCTGGAAAGCTGATGAGCTGAACAGGCAGGAAGAATTTTTGTCCCCATTTCATAGACAGGGCATTCAAGCACAGAAAGATTAAATAGTTGCCTCAGGTCACATACTACTACTTCTTCTTTTTTTGGCAGAGCTGGGATTTAAACGCACCTCTCCTGATCCACTAAGCCAGCCTTCATATTACTTGGTCAGAAGCCTGGAGATAGGACTTTGGTGCGATGTCCTCACGGCTCTGCAGTGTAGGGATGGAAAGCGCTTGGCCCATGAACTGTGTCTTCCTCTGTATTTTGTATAGAGTTGAGTCTGCTGCCACTGCTAACTAACATAAGACTAATAATGCATCCAATGCATATTCTGGCATTTCCCATTTCACCCTTCATTTGTTTTCCTTTCATCATTATCTCTGGAGTTCCAGCAGCCGCCGCTGTCTGTAATATGGATGCATCCAGAGAGTGAATGCCTCCGAGGAAACAAGATGATCAATTGAACTCAGTGGTAGGTGAGAACTGGCACTAGCTGTGGTTCATTAGGACTGTAACAGAACTGCCATGCCCATCCATGGGAAGCTATGGGTGACTGCGCTTTCCAGCCATTCTCCTGTGAGATGCGTGACCCTTCTCTCGGGTGCTAATGAATACCTGTGCCCTTTGGGTGGCAGTGGGGGGCAGGTGGCTAGTTTAGACTGTAGTTTCTTGGGGCAGGGCATTTGCCTTCCACATGGCCGCAGTGCATATGTTACCTGCGACTGTGCTGTGGCAACATATGCACTGTAACCAATATGTAGTGGGGCAGTGACGGAATAAGACTTGCCTCTTTTCCTTAGGGGCCTGATGTACAAGTGAGGAGGTAAAGATTTATCAAGGACCAGGACATTTCTCTGCTGCTGCCCCAGATTTTCCTATAAGGAACTGCAGCAAGAAAGGGAATTTACTGAGAAGTTTTGTAAAGCGCAAGGGAAAAGTCTAGCGGTAGATTGACTACCCCAAAGGAGCTGTGCCAGGGAGTAAGGTCCCTTCCCACGCCCCTTGTATGGCCATACTAGGGCTACCTGGACATGGGGGCTGAGTCCAGTGCAGCCTGCAAGGACTTCCCTCTGGACACTCTGCCCAGGATGGGGAGTGGGCGGAGCCTTGGTGATGGACAGTAAAACGCCACCTTTCAAGGGGTCCTCGGAAAATGACTTCCTGCCCCATAGAGCAAGTGGGGAGCGAGGGCGGCTCTTGGAGTCCAATGCCTCCTATGCCAGTGCCATGCACGCAGCACCTATTACGGAAGGCTGTAGATAAAGGCACCATCCACAGGGGAATTCTTGAGCGGGTGAAGCAAGGGATCATTTGTTCTAATGCGCTCCTCTCAGCACCAGCATCTCTATCTCCTGTTTGGCTCAGTGGCTGCTCTGGCTCCCTCGCCTGCTTCTTTCTTCAACCCTTCCCCGGGGCCGCCAGCCAGCCATTATACCCCCCCACCCACCACTCTTCCTCCCCCACCCCACCTCACCCCCATGCACCCTGGTTGTTGCTCCATCCTCACCCAATTCCATCGCAAAGTCCGGCAAGGCTCACTGGGTGAGGTATTATGGTGTGTGTTATATAAGAGGTGCAACTACATGCTCAGAGTGGTGCCTTCTGAGCTATGAATCCAAACCCTGTGTCAGCCCAGTCTCTAACAATCGGATGAGACCTATGTGGGGGGCAGATTACCCCACATCTGCCTACTGTGGGGGTTCTTACACCTTCCTCTGAAGCATCTGGTTCCGGCCACTGTCAGAGGTTGGATACTGGACCAGGTGGACTTTGGGTCTGCTTTGGCCCAGCAATTCCTAGATTCCCTACCATTGGGGCCCAGCCAGTTCATTTGCCAAGTAGATTTTTATCCTTAAATCTATAAATGCTTCTTCCCCAAAACGTGGCTAAAAAATTGTGCCTTGCAGGCCACCAGATTCAAGTCATTTGGGGCTGAGGGGAAGGGAAGTGACTCTGAAGTTAAGGTCCCCAATAGAGAGCCCCCCTTTTTATTCCAAGGGGGCCAGAGGTCAGACGGCAGCATGTCTTTGGGAGACAGGCAGACCCCGAGCTGAGCAGGTCCCTAGATTAGCCTGATTGCTTGCTGTCTCCTGAGAAGTATGCGACCAGGGGAATCCACACTGACGGCTGGATGCTGACTGTTTTAAAGCAGTGATGGTGTCTTTCAAACCAGCTGCATCAAAACTGCTTCTGTGCATTTGCTGCACATTTCCAAATATTTCCTTTCATTCCCAATTTCACTCTTTTATTGTTTATTTTCTCCCTCTTAATAAGTCTGATTATCTTATTCACAGCATCAGTGTCTTAATACTCAGAGCTTATGTGAATTATCATAACCAGCCCCGAGTGAAAATAAATTAATCTGTTAGCTCAGAATAATTTCCTCTAGATAATTAAAACAAAAGTAAATTAAACTAATAGCTCTAATCTTTTCATTGCTACACAGTCATATTCCAGTTTGCAACAAAGCGTTTTGTGTTTTACCACTGTTGCAATGTCATTCAAGTCTACCTCTCTTCCTTAGTTATTTCTATGGTCCCCATTATCATGATGTCAGAGCACCTCATGATCTTTAATGCATTTGCCCTCACAATACCCGTGAGGCCGGGAAATGCTACTGGACCCATTTTATAGTGCTTTTTGTAACTCTGAGACGTAGGAATTCACTGAGCAGGGAAGACGTCTGATGTGTGTTCCCCCGAAACATTGTGCTAGATATAATATCAAAGGGACACATTGTAACCCTCAGCCCTGATCATTTATAAATACAGAACCTACTGCCACCACGATTCATATTTAATTTGTCTATAAAAGCAAAACCCTAACCCCCCCGGTGATGATGTGTTTTTGTGTCTGCACAAGACATTTGTGACAAGGGGGACGAAGGAATCATTGCCCCACATGTTGTCCCCAACTATACAGTGTAGAGGCGTGCAAATCTGCAGGGAAAGCCACTTTGGGCCCATGTGGAGGGCTAAACGGGATACCCCCTTCTATCTACATAGACACTTCCCATCTTCCCACAGCTGCCTGTCCCCCTAGGAAAAGTGAGCCAGCCCAAATGGAGGGAGCTTTCAGAACTGCTCTTCCCTGAAGGATGTTAATGCCTAAAGCCAATGGCAGCCTGGCTGCTGAACGTGGTGTGCTGCTATGGACGGGGTTGGGCTGCAGAAGAACACAGAGTCCGCCTCCCCCTCTGGTCTCTCCATGCAGTTGACTAGAATCCATATTGCTGGAGGCCGCGACCCACACGTTCTCCTTGAGTCTGGCACACTGGTTCCCACGGACAGAGTCAGTGCAGTCACACCCGTGGTGAATTTGTCCTATAATCTTCACTGGAATTGGCTTCCTGGACCAGAGAAAGATTTGGTTTCAAAGAATAGTCCAGAGCATTGCATTCTAATGCAATGCCCAAATATGCAAAGTTTAGGAGACAGAAAAGCAGTGTTACAAAACCTGCCGAGCTGGCAAACAAGGAAGGTTTGGGGTTTTGTGTTTTTTAGGAGCATGAAAAAGACAGAGAGAATTTTTAATTGGGGAAGACACAAAGGATAATGTAGCTGACTCCGATGGAGGGAAAACAATATTTCATGTTACCAAAATGGGGAATGATATTATAGGAACAGAAATCCTCATTTATTTATTTGTTTGTTTTTATTGCTCACCTTCATCAGAATACTGTAAAGCTAGAGATGCTAATCACTGGGAGACTTGACGGGATATTAATTCTGTCAGATGATGTTTCTGGATTTACCTGAAGATACTAATTGGAACAACAACATACACGAGTTAGACGGATACAGATCTAAGCTCCCCCCAGCTTTCATGTTGGCTTGCCATGTAAAATAACAGCAGAGTGCATCATTCCTCTGATCTAGAGGATAAAATAACTAGATCTAAATAGATACAAGGGGAAATATATAAATATATATAATAAAGCAAAATATGTGCACAGAAAGCAACCAAGCTGGTAATTACCTCAAGTTGTGGTGCCCTCTGGCCTGTAAGTCAGGCAGTCTCCAAATCAAAGCTCATTATGTCTCTAAGAAGTTTGCAGCTACCTCATCCAGGGAGGCGTGTTGCTTCACAGTTTACTGACTTGAATTAATACAGGAAGAGACATGATGGTGTCTGGCCTTGTGTAGAGGCACAAGTAGGGAGGAAGCCCTGTTCCCTTGTGCAGCCATGATGCTGCTGGACATAATCCCGTCCTGTGCATTCCCTCGAGCACAACACTGAGAGGCTAACCCCACAGTTAGCTCTAGCCACTTGCAACTAAGCAGGAAGGGATGGGGAGAGGGACGTGGCATAAACACGGCCCCACATCTCACTGCCTTGGCTAAAGGGCTGGCCAGACGCAGAGGGGAGAGGACACCATTCTACAGCTCCAAAAGGCACTGTACCTGCTTCAGGCAACAGGTTCCTTCTTTGTCTCTCCCCCCGGGAGGGCTGGGCTGAAAAGTCACAAATGAGCCCTGAGACTCACAATAAAAGAAAGAAACAAAGACCCTGATCCACGACCACAGCCCATTGATGTCAGCGAAAAGACAGATTCCCATCGACGTAAGGCCCTTTGGATCAGGCCCTTGATGAGTACATCTTGTCTGTCTGGATGGCTACCTTAGACCTTCCAGAACTTGCCCCAAATGCGTGCCCGCCTTTGTTAAAACCTGGGACGGATTTGCTGAGGCTGTCTCTAATCTGTGTCTCTCGCTCACCTTGACAAGGTTTTCTGTAGTCTTTACAGCAGCCGTCCTCAGTATTGCCTAGGCTGAGGGCACACTGTTTAGCAGCCAGAAGACTGCATGGCGCTGGTCCAGGGAGAGGAAAATGAAGCCCACGATGGATGGATGGGTTAAATACAGATCTACTATAAATACAAACCCAGGGAGAGCTTTGTAGTATAATCATTCATTACAATTATATTACTCCCCAAAATGAGTAATAATTAAAGTACTGAGGACTTGATTAAGGGTCCTAGATGGTTTTGAAACCAGCTTTAAAACCAGCGAGGGGGTGATTTGTGGAAATTCAAATGCCTTTTTCACAAACCAAAAATTGCTGTTTTAAAATGGGATTTGAAAGGCATGAGCTTCTTCATCTGTGTAAACCTGCCTTTGAAACTGCTTTATAAGGCACATTTCCCAAGTGTGGCCATAGGGAGAATGACCTAATCTTCTTCTTTAGATGGCTATGGGCCACTTCCCAGGGAACAGCTCTCCTGGGACACAGAATAATAATAGTTAGACTCCGGTGAAACATTGCATTGTCCATTTGCAGTGACTTGCGGGAACGATTTCTTCCAGCGCCATTTGCCCTGTGTTTTGCTGTGGCTCTCAGGTGTGGACAAAGCCAAGAGCTTGGGTGGAAACCCTACGAAACTACTGACTAGTTTTATAGTTGTCTAGTTTGGGGGCAAAATTTCAGAGGGGAAGAATGGTCCAGTAGCTAGGACTATCTATAAAGCATGGTTAATAGCCCTTCCCTGTGTCATCGTAGTATTGTGAGCTACTCAAATGTGATGGTAATGGGAGCCATATACGTAGATGCTTTCCCCTATAAACTGCCCTTCCCCCCGCCCCCCTAGCCCACATGAAATTCAGTCCCACTTTGACCCAACAAACCTTTCAAAGAATCCAGTCTGCATGTGAATTCATGTAAGACAAACTCCAAAGCAGGTGAGCTTTTTGTCTTTTTTCTGGGTCTCTTACAAAAGTTTTGCACAGCTGCGCATATTCCCAGTTTGCAGCCATTTTGCTCCCAGTCTCTTATCTGTGCAAGATGAAGGACGATTGTCACCAAACACTGGCCGATTTATACACTTTGCATGTCATAGGAAGAAGTGTCCTGCTTACCAATTATTGTCCCTGATAGACTATTGCCTTTTATTAAGAGACACACACACACTGGCATCTTTCTTCATTTGGGCCCCACTGGTATAAAGCATTCTGCCTAAGCATTCTGTTGTCTAGGATATTAGCTGCAGAATTAAAAATGACAGGATGGACAATTTGACAGCAAAGTTTAATTAGGAAATAAATTGTGTTCAGTGAGAACACTGGAATCGGTGGCATCCCTCTCCCTGGGATATAAATCACAGTGTTTATCCAAGGCACAAACCTCTACTACTAAAGTTATTCCACCAGTGATTTCCATATCTCATCACTGGCAACAAATAAAGCCATATTGACAATGAGGAAGGATCTATTTTTGGCACTTGTGAGTGGGGAAAATAACAACATTTGCCATGTGTTTCTTCCTGACAGATATGAGAGCGCTTCATAACTATATATATATATACATATAGGCGCCACTGAAATGCAGCCCGATCTGGGATGGAGTACAACAGCACCCTATAACATGACAGCATATATATAATCTTGGCCTGTTGAAGTTGAGGTGAGCTGTGGGTGCTCAGGACCTCTGGAAATCATGCCGTAGGTGTCTTAGGTTGGTAACTGAAAACCTGAGTCATCCACAGTTACAGGACACTGTTGAAAGTGTAAACCTAAACCGCTGTGTACATCAATTTCCCAACCTGTCAAACTGGGATGCTAATGACCTCAGCGCTGCCTTGTAGGGATATTGTGTGTTCAATGGTTTTAGAAGTTTGATTTGCATTGAATGAACAACTGACAGTTTAAAAGTTTATCCTAAGCTTATAATGAGTCAAGCCTCTTGAGTCTTCAGAATAAGATTAGGATGGACTCTTGCAAGAACAGGCTCTCTCATGTGATCGCTGTTGCAATCTACAGCTAGCCTCTATCTTTGGACGCTTCTCTTTCCAGGGCTAAGAAGGACAGAAATGCATGAAAATGTATGATTAGAACTCCTGGCTCCCAGACCTGTGTTCGGCCCCAAGACCGAGAGACTTCAGCTCACCCTGAAATCCATGGGCTTGATTCTCAGCCTCACTAGGGCCCTTTTACACCCTGCTGGCAGTATAATGGAGCTTGACAGTGGGCAAAATAGCCTCCTAAATGTAGCCGCTGTTCCCAGCCTGTGTAGAGTTGGCATGAGGTCTCATGCTGCTCCCAATCCCAAAGGCGTGTGCCTGGAGAACACGGCTCTAAGGCTGTTCTCTTCTTTCCCAGGCCCATAGGCAGCCATGGGAAGTGGAGCATAAAGTCACAGCAGCACTGAAGCTGTTTTAAGTTATACCCAGGGCTAGAGAGGCCTCAGTCAAACTACTGGGGATCACAAAAGTGGTTTAAAGCCATACCCCAAGCATAAGGAGGGAGCAACTGTGAATTGGGCCCCATATTTCTTATGGCAGAACTGAGCCCTTTGCATCTAGCAATTGCAGAACTTCAGCCCACAAGAAGCTAGTGGCATCGCAACAAGTACGGTATATTGTAAAGCAATTTACGTGCATGACTAAGCCCTACTCTGATTAGCCAATCAGAACAAAACAGAGCAAGTCCAGCCAATTGGAACAAACCTGCTGCTGATTTGTTGACCGGCTTTGTTGTCCCACAGCCTCTTGCAAACAGAGTGAGCATCAGAATCTCCCGTTCCGCCTCAGGGCTTCTGTGCACAGCACAGTTTGTAATTTAGGGGTCAAAGTGGTTATCAGAAAAGTAGTGGCTGAGAATAAGCCTGTCACAGTGAACTACTATCACTCCATTGCTCCAGCATCCATCAGACTACAGGAATTGTTCTACATCTATCGTGTGGTAGAAGAGAAGAAGTGTGTGTGTGTGTGGGGGGGGGGGATTGTATAATAATAAATGATTGGCACAGAATCAGCAGTATTAATAATCACAGACTCATGCATATGTTAATTCCCAGAAAAAAACTTCATTAAGGTGGAGCTCACATGGGGAGTACATCTCAGTAACTGATATATTCATATAGCTTCTTTTACTCCAAAGGATTCCAAAAAGCTTTGCATGATAGGTATATATAGATATATATAAATCCATGGTACGCCCACATCTTGAATACTGCATACAGATGTGGTCTCCTCATCTCAAAAAAGATATACTGGCATTAGAAAAGGTTCAGAGAAGGGCAACTAAAATGATTAGGGGTTTGGAACAGGTCCCGTATGAGGAGAGATTAAAGAAGCTAGGACTTTTCAGCTTGGAAAAGAGGAAACTAAGGGCGGATATGATAGAGGTATATAAAATCATGAGTGGTGTGGAGAAAGTGAATAAGGAAAAGTTATTTACTTGTTCCCATAATATAAGAACTAGAGGCCACCAAAAGAAATTAATGGGCAGCAAGTTTGAAACAAATAAAAGGAAGTTCTGCTTCACACAGCACACAGTCAACCTGTGGAACTCCTTGCCTGAGGAGGTTGTGAAGGCTAGGACTATAACAGGGTTTAAAAGAGAACTAGATAAATTCATGGAGGTTACGTCCATTAATGGCTATTAGCCAGGATGGGTAAGGAATGGTGTCCCTAGCCTCTGTTTGTCAGAGGGTGGAGCTGGATGGCAGGAGAGAGATCACTTGATCATTAACTGTTAGGTTCACTCCCTCTGGGGCACCTGGCATTGGTCACTGTCAGTAGACAGGATACTGGTCTGGATGGATCTTTGGTCCAACCCAGTATGGCCATTCTTATGTTCTTATGTAAGTCATTTCACCTATCACAGAAAAACAGCTACTTCTGAGGTGGAACACAGCAGCTGTTTAAGAGCACACCACAATAGAAAACTATGGTGGCAGATTAGATTGCTGATTGGCTGGTAATGGAATATATGGCTTTCCTCTCTTGGTTACCTGTTCAAAGCTGGATATTCAATGGCCTATGTGAAAGGCCTTGGTGGAACTCAATTGTTATAAAGTTCAGCAAGTTGATAGGTTGCTTGTAACCATGGTTTATGACCATCAATGTTTCATTCTGCGGCTATGTTTACAACTAGAGCTGGGCAAATAATGGATTTTTCAGTTTGTTGGCTATTTTGAAAAGTTGAGAAAAAATCCTTCTGGGTTGAATGAAATGTTTTGGTTCAACAAAATCAAAATGTTTTGTTTTGATGTCAATAATTTTTAAACATTTTTGATTTTTTAAAAATAAAACAAGGAAATTTTGAAAGAAAAATTCTTTTCAAGCTGAA
This sequence comes from Terrapene triunguis, assembly GCF_002925995.2. Classification (NCBI taxonomy): domain Eukaryota; kingdom Metazoa; phylum Chordata; order Testudines; family Emydidae; genus Terrapene; species Terrapene triunguis. Next base: position 106,880,662 of record NW_020664409.1, on the reverse strand, counting down.
ACATCAAACTGTTTATTTTGAAAATGTCTAAATGAAAGATTTAGATTTTTTCAGACATTTTTTAGGGTTTTTTTCCCCTGAGTGAAGAAGTCATTGAAATTGATGTGAATTAACAAAACATTTAGATGTTGCCAAATCAGCATTTTTCACTGAAAAGGAGCTTTGTGCAAAAAAATTTCACCCCGCTCCATGTATGATGCATGCTCCTCATATCTGTGTTTATTTTTAAGCATTTTTTTCTATTTTTATCAATTTAAATTTTCACAGTTACAGGAAATTATGTGGGCAATAATTGTTTAACGTCAGTAGACATTCAAATTCCAAAACTTAAAGCTTTATAACTGTTAAAACACAAACGGTCAACATCATACATCAAAATTTTAGCCTTAAATCAAACTCTAATACATTCTCAAGCAGCATTTTTCTTACGTTGCTTCTTTGTAAATTTCTATTATTGATGGAAACATCGTCTTTTTCTCTGTGTATGGTGAAATTAACGTTTATCGACATTTACTGATACAAATCTAATCCTTCCAAGCCTTGCTATGATTTAAGATGCTTTCCTGCATAAGGGCTTGATGTGGGAAGTGCTAAGGCAGAAAAGACTTAAATTAAAGAGTTTAATATTTTGCTTAGATCAAAAGCCATGAGCCTACCTAATGTCAGTATAAAAGAAAAGTAACTAGAGCCCAAAATCAAAGGCAGGTGCACTCGGGCTTACACACAGTCTGTGCCTTTGCTGCTGTGCAAACCAGTAGCAGGAAGACCAGATAATTTATGTCAGGGTGTAAAAGAATGTGTCAAGATGCTGGGCAAGCAAAGCCCATCTTTTAGTTGACCATCTTTCAGTTGACCACCTTGATCCATCAACTACAAATGTCACCAGTACATAGACTGCAACAGACCCTGCAAGAGCATGATTGAGGTCCGCGATGGCAGAATCAGTTGAACAGGAGTTACCTGAGCCTTAGTTCCAGAATGAAAAAGTTTAGGGCTGCATCATTCTGATACGAGAAGAATTTCCAGCCTGAAAGGAAAATGCCTGTTGATTTCATTGTGAGGATGTACAAGAGAGGGTCTTAAGTGATTATATAACAAATCCCACTGATATGACATTCCTCTTTCACAGCTTCCTTATGTGGAGAAACACATCACTGTGGTAACTGCTGGTAGTACTAGAATTACAATAGAACACAGATGTCCCAAGTGAGGTTGAGGCCCCACTGTGCAAGGTGCTGTACAAACACATAGGAGAAGACAGTCCCGGCACCACAGCTGACAATCTAAATCAGGCGTGGGGAACCTTTTTTCTATAACGGGCCATAAACCCAGAGAAAAAATCAATCGTGGGCCACACACAGCCCTGCAGGAGGGCGCCAAGGCTCGGGGCTTCCCGCCCACGATGTGGTGAGCTGACGCTCTCAGCTCCGCCCCGCGGGGAGGGCACCAAGGCTCCGGTCTTCTGACCCACGGGACCAAGTCTTGCCATGGGTCAGATGAAATTGAGCAATGGGCCAGATGCGGCTCGTGGGCCATAAGTTCCCCACCCCCGATCTAAATAGACAAAATGTGGGAGGAAGGAAGTATTGGTATCCCCTGAAGTCCAGAGAGATAAAGTGACTGGCCCAAGGTCACACAGGAAGTCTGGGGCAGAACCAGAGCCTAGATTTCCTGAATCCCGGACCAGGGCCTTAACCACAAGACCCTTCTTCCTCTCTACCTCAGAATTCTATCAATGAAATACTCAGGTGGTAACTTTTACAGGGAGAAATTGCCCCAAGAGAAATGCTGGAAGCTCCCAAAGCAGAATCTTTAAGGATGATCTAGTCTTTATCACTTAGAATCTTTTAGAAATGTCTCCAACGCTGATTAAGCAAAGGGAGCATCCTGAGGCACTTGTTAAGCAACATTTCCTGAGGAGCTTTCCTCAGCCAGAAACGAGCAAGGACCTCAGGTTAGATGCAAATGCACTGGTACCTTGTCTATTCAGCTTCCAACCAAACATCTCCCAAGCCCCACTGACATCAATGGAAAAATTCCCATTGATTCCAAAGGAGCCACAATTTCACTTCCAGTGTTTGTGTACCTTACTATGGGACCACATTTTCCAAACAGATATATGCTTAAGAATGCCCCTGAAAAATATGCACAGGAACATCTGTCTGAAGCATCGGGCACTGACCACTGCAGGAGACAGGATACTGGGCTAGTTGGATCACAGATCTGGTCCACTACAGCAATTCCGAAGTTCCTATGCACCCAGTTACCATATCGGGCACAGATGGAAAAAGCTGGTCATAATATGAATGTTGTAAGGGTTATCCTTGCTTCAGCTCTGTCACGTGCCTTTAGTAAAGCATACTAAAGAAGCCCCAGAGCCCTGTACATGGTACATAATTTGAAAGGATTCAGAGGAGCAGCCGTGTTAGTCTGTATCCACAAAAAGAACAGGAGTACTTGTGGGACCTTGGAGACTAGCAAGTAAATGTATTTGTTAGTCTCTAAGGTGCCACAAGTACTCCTGTTCTTAATTTGAAAGGAGAGAGCTAAGAGGAATTAAGAAGCAGAGGAATTAGAACAACGAAAAAGTTTAAGCTTTACTTTGAATGGTGTGACAGACCCAGACCAGTGGGGTACAGGAGTCTGGTAGAGGGCAAATATACTGGTCACTGGATGAGTAGTTTTCTGTTCCCTGAGTGACCAGAGCAGGGGCTGCACTAGAGTAATCAGGAACCTGCTAGAACCAGTTAAGGCAGGCAGGCTAATTAGGACACCTGGAGCCAATTAAGAAGAAGCTGCTAGAATCAATTAAGGCAGGCTAATCAGGGTGCCTGGGTTTTAAAAAGGAGCTCACTTCAGTTTGTGGTGCGAGTGTGAGGAGCTGGGAGCAAGAGGCGCAAGGAGCTGAGAGTGAGAGGGTGTGCTGCTGGAGGACTGAGGAGCACAAGCGTTATCAGACACCAGGAGGAAGGTCCTGTGGTGAGAATAAGGAAGGTGTTTGGAGGAGGCCATGGGGAAGTAGCCCAGGGAGTTGTAGCTGTCATGCAGCTGTTACAGGAGGCACTCTAGACAGCTGCAGTCCACAGGGCCCTGGGCTGGAACCTGGAGTAGAGGGCGGGCCTGGGTTCCCCCCAAACCTCCCAATTGACCTGAACTGTGGGTTCTTCCAGAGGGGAAGGTCTCTGGGCTGTTCCCCAACCCACATGGTGAATCTCTGAGGCAAGAAAATCCGCCAATAAGCGCAGGACCCACCAAGATAGAGGAGGAACTTTGTCACAATTGCTAAAATGAGTCCGTAACACAGGTCTTCCAAGGGAAGGAGCACCATCAAAGACCCATGCAGAATGGTTTACATGAGGATGGCATGAGGAACAGAGGAAGGAGCTGCGGTATGGGGGGATCAACACATGGTGGGCATTGAGCGGTCCTGATTTCTAAACCTTGCTCTGCTATTTACTTGATATGTGACTTTAGGAACATCTCTGCATCTTCCTGTCTTGGTTTCTTTCATATGTAAAATGGCCATAATACAACTTGCCGTTTGCCTCACAGGAGGCTTTGGGAAGGATTAATTATGTCATGTCTATGACCGTTATTTAAATGTACAATGTGCTATAGAAATGCTGAGTACTGTTACAGCGAAAAATCAAGTTTCAGAGTGGTCGCCGTGTTAGTCTGTAACAGCAAAAACAGTGAGGACTCCTTGTGGCCCCTTAGAGACCTTGAATTTGTTAGTCTCTAAGGTGCCACAGAAAAAAATCAAATGAGTCACAAGATTCTGGTCAGATTGCAACTTGGAGAAGATGGATACAGCCGGATCATGAAAGGGGACAATTACCATAAGCAAACTGCGAAGAAGCCACTCTTTGTGCCAATGCTTTCGTTGCGGTCGGTTGCTAAATAATTATGAAGATGTTTACTAAATTAAATCAAAACATGCTGACAAGTGATTATCTAGCTCTGTCTGCAAGGGCAGATGAGACTCTTCTAGCCAAGTTCAGCGCCACAGAGACTGAGCTAATAGGGATGAGTTTACTTTAAAACGTAACAACATTAGTATTTCTGCTGTGATATTCCTGTAGAAATCTGCTTTAAAAAAAGATCAGTTCACCTCCACACATGCCAGGAAATACAATTATATCATCTTTAGTGGTTTATTAAACTAACAATCAGAAGTAACACAGCAAGCCCAACTATCCGTTCCCATGTATCTGGGGATTATGTTTTAATTAACCAATTTATCTAGTGTCTTATCTAAGCTTCCTATGCAAAGAAAAAAACAGCTGCAAGGCTAAAAGACGCTCTAGACAATCAGAGTCCTCATGTTGTTTTGGGCCAGACATAGCAAATGCCTGTGGTGACAAATGCATATTGATGAAGTGCACATTTGACTAATTGAACATCGAATGAAACTTCACACTACACCAGTGCGGGAGGGAAAATATTAAACTTGCTTTTGGTCAATTGATCTAAAATATTAAGCACACATTCGAAAGCAAAGGGAGGGGAGAGGATGGGTCATCAGGTTAACCCCACCCAGGCTGAGAGAACAGATATGAATGACTACTCAAAGCCTTGGAGGTTTTATGTATGCCCAAGACTATCCCATGCCTGGTCACCAGTTTAACCCAAGTCTGTGGTATTTAGATCTTTGGTACAAACATAGGCAGTTCCAGTTAGCTAGTTAGCTATGGTGGTTATCATAATATCTCCCCAGAACTGCATTCTAGCCTGTTAGTTGTCTTGTTGGATAGTTTTGTTTTACCTTTTCAATTGTAAGCTCTTTTGGGCAGGGACTAAAATGTATTATATGTTTGTACAGCACCTAGCACAATGAGCCCTGACTTGGTTGTGGCCTTTAGGTGCTACTGCAATACAAATGTTAATACCCACATTGGTGAGGGCATCAAAATTGTATTGAGACTCGCATAATATATTCTGTGTAATGGAGCCTCCTTCTTTCCATCCTGGCTCATTCGTTTTCTCTTGGAATTGTTCTTGTTGCTGTTAATTTTATTCATTTGTGGTTGTTTCAAAACTAGGTGTTGTCGCACACTCTGAAAATGGTCTAGGCTTGGGCTCACTCTAATTTCCTTCTGCAGCCAGTTACCCATTTGAAGAACCTCTGACAAGAATGACTGTCCCTCAGCTCCTGAACTCTCCACCCTGAGCCCTAACAGCCTTAGAATCTCAGTCAAGCATGGCTGTCTCAGTGAATCATTAATAGAAAAGTGGTCTCTGAGATAATTAGGCTCTACCCTGTTGAAAGACGTAAAGATTAGGACCCAGAATCAAATAGAGGATGCCTATGCCCTCAGAGGTTTCCCTGCTTAAGGCCACTGTATGTTGCACAAGTTGGAGTCTCTATTTGGTCCTTGCCTTCAGACCAGCTAGAGGGCAGGTCTAGACTTTAAACGTTGCATCAGTGCAGCTGCTTTAATGAAGCATCCGAAGAAGTGAGGTTTTTTACCCATGAAAGCTTATGCCCAAATAAATCTGTTAGTCTTTAAAGTGCCACCAGACTCCTTGTTGTTTTTGCTTTAATGAAGATGCACTAGGCCAATGGGAGAGAGCTTCTCCCATTGGCTTAGTTAATCCACCTCCGCAAGAGGCGATAACTATGTCTTCTTCTGCCAACATAGCGCTGTCTGCACCTGCACTTAGGTCGGTATAACTACATCGCTCCTGGGTGTGGATTATTCACACCTCTGAGTGACATAGTTATCCTGAAGTTATTCTATAGTGTAGACCAGGGCAGAGACTTTAATTATAAGTTTACTTGCAATATATCATCCAACCACTAGATGCCTCTATGTGCTGTTTGGCGTTCCGGGTGTGGGGGGGTATATAACAGGAGACACAGCTGGAACTGGAGCTGTGTGGAAACCTGTTTGCTTACTTCTGTAGTTGTAGCTATTTTCTTAAAAAAAAAACCACCATCAGTTCAAGAAGAATTGTGATTCCACATATCATAACAAAGAGCTATAGTGATCCGGTATATAGCTAGCAACCTATTCTTAAAATGATCCGGTTATTATTCAGCTCAGTTTCATGACATTCAATAACAGGGGTTTTATGCTCAAGAAAGATGCTGGAATATGGGTCCTATATTTTAATTTGAACTAATAGGTTCCTGCTCCATTGTGTAGGCTTCACAATAAATTATAGAAACTGATGAAGCGGATATTTTTAGCTTCACATCTCATTTGGAAATTACATTTACATCTAATGGGAATAATCTTGCTCAAATAATCATTATTATTAATAATAACAGCAGCACAATATAAGTAAAAAATATTAGTCTGGAAGCAAATACAGATCAGTAAATATAAATGAAGATTGATTAGTAAATATACTAGTTGTGGCTGGGAAACAAACAATTATAAATGGTTCTCCAGGCAAGACAGATGTAAGTTATTCAGGAACAGGCATAGGCAATGAGTTATGGGTCTCTGACGACTCCCTATGCGAGAAGTGTACCCATCACAAAAACACCCTCACCTAGGGAACTTGGCTATATCTGCAGAGGATCAAGGACTAAATGGGTTGTGGAGTCTGAATTAGGAAGTTATTACTAAAGATGGTCCCTCCAGGCAGAAGGTAACCACTGGGTGAGGGGAAGAAGAGGGACAAGTCCCCTAATGTTTTACTATACAGCTGATGTCTTTCCTTAATGCAGCTTCTGGTTTTGTACATTCTCACACCTCCTCCCTGCCCCCAGTTTTGTATGCAGTGCCCTTCCACCTGAGCGAGGAAAGCTGGTCTTCTAGTTAAGGTACAGTACTTAGACTCCAGAGTCATAGGTTCAAGTCCTAGCTTTGGGATTTTTCTGTAAGATCTTGGGTAAGTCACTTGATCTCTCTGGGCCTCAGTTCCATATCTGTAAAATGGGGATGAAAATGATTATTTTTGCCTAATCCTTTGCCTGTTTGGATTGTTCTATGTGTGAGGCAGAGTCTGACTTTACCACAGGTATGTACAACACCTAGCACAATAGGCCCCCAATCTCAGTTGGGGCCTCTAGGCATTACTGTAATACAAATAAGCAGGGTTAAGGCATGTTTCCCACATATTGCGGGAGGAGAGTGAGGGAAGCTAGCAGGAGTATAACTTACTATGCCCCTGCCCATTCTGTAGACCCAGGATTTTTACCTACGAGGCTGTTGATCTTTTGTGTTTCACCAATATTAATGTAAGCAGAGTCAGGATGAGCTCTACCCTGACATCTGGTGGTGAATTGTGGTGAGTTGTGGAAAAGAACTTCAGGGGCTAGTCTTGTTTGCATTGGCACACCCACCCCACCTAGCATGAGCCCACAGCCACCCAAATGGTCACTTTGGCTGCTGTTGAATCCCCAGTTTCTCTGTTATTGGGACAGGAAGAATAAAGTGTTGTTACCCTGATTATGTGAATCAAGGCCAGTGGAACTGTTTTATGACACAGGGTCTCACCATCAACCAAGTAGCACTCACTAGACAAGGGACATGGGTTCCAAAACCCAGTGAATTGAGAGAGGCTGGGGACAGGTATTTGTACCTGATGGTATGGGCCCCCTTTGAGGGCCTGGAACACCAATTGTACCACCACCACCACCACCACCACCACTGTAAAATATCAGAGCTAATTTTGATTCCATTAGGAGTCTAGTTACAGGCTGCTGAGCTGAATTCACTTTGGGCCAATGGTACACCAGCACTGGGGCTCTCCTACTACAAGCAGAAATCACTAAAGAGCTAAACTTACTAAGAGCTGAGATCACTGAGTGCTGTGTTAACTAGTGGGGGAGCCTGAAGATATATTGCTAAGCAGCTAGCAGAGCGGAGCAGTTTGTGGGACAGTTGGAGCAGCCCATGGGATGGTGAGTGGAGTGAAGTGGAGCGGAGCTGAGCAGTTTGCAGGATGGTTGGAGCGGTCTGCAGGACAGCGAGTGGAGTGAAGCAGGGCAGAGCGGAGCAGTTCGTGGGATGGCCGGAGTGGCTCACGGGATGGCTGGTGGAGTGGAGCGGCTCATGGTGAAGGCTGCAGCAGAAACCCATGGATGGGCAGGGCAGTCGGCCTCGGACCACGTAAGGTGCCCCATAACACCCCGCATGCCCCTTCCCCCCCCCCCATTTCCACCCAGGCTGGGGGGGGGGTAAAACTCTGCAGATAACCTTTTGAACTCTGGGGCTGCACTGACCAGGGACAGAGACTTTTGGGTTGTTGGACTTTTGGGTGATTTTTGGGTTGCTGGACTCAGGAGACTTTTGGGGTGTTGGACTTTTGGGACTTCGGGGTGATCTTTTGGGTGGTTGGACTTAAGACCTTGAGGGGAAAAGGATACTGCCAAACTTACTTGGGGGTGGGTCTTTTGCTCATGGTTTGTGTTATGAATCCTGTTTGTGGTGTTTCCCCAACATAATGCCGCATTGTTTCCCTCCTTTATTAAAAGAATTTTGCTCCACTCAGACTCCGTGCTTGCGAGAGGGGAAGTTTTGCCTCTTAGAGGCGCCCAGGGGGGTGGTATGTAATTGTCCCAGGTCACTGGGTGGGGGCTCGAGCCGGTTTTGCATTGCGTTATTGGAACGGAACCCCTAGATACTGAACCCGGCCCTTGTTGCTGCCAACTCAGATGGGCAGAAGGGTTACATTAAATTCAAACAGAGGAAGTTTTACCTTTCTTTCCTCTTTCTAAATTTGCTTTTCCCATTTTTAATTAAAAAAAGAAAAAGACACACGTCACTAGCCAGGAGCTAATCAGGGAAGTTAGAGGCTGTGTGGGCAGTGGCGGATTAATAATTTTGCCGCTGTAGGCCGGGAAATAATTGCTGCCCTGGCCCCGCCCCTACTCCGCCCTTTTCCTGCCCCCATTCCAACCCCCTTCCCAAATTCCCCGCCCCAACTCCACCTCCTCCCTTCCCCTATTGGATCCCTTCCCCAAATCCCCGCCTCCCGGCCCCGCCTCTTCCCCCAGCGCGCGGCGGGAGAGAAACAGGACGCGGCGGCCCGCTTGCAGAGGAGGCGGAGGTGAGCTGGAGCAGGGGGGCGGGGCGCGGAGGGGAGCTTCCGCCCCTGCAAATTTGCCGCCCTAGGCCTAGGCCTTGTGTGTGGGAGAACTAGCATTGACCTTGTATAATGCACGGTCAGGGGCCGAAAAAGGGTTTTCTTATAAATTAGCTCAGGTTCTAATCTCTCCAGGACTGGGCACCGGGAACCTGGCTAATTTCTCCTATTCAGCCAAAGGTTAAGTGAGGCACAGAGAGTGAGCTGGGAAACAGTGTGGAAAGAGTGCTACTGTCTCTATTGATAGAGGTATTGATCCTGCAAAGCACAGGTGCAGGGAATTACCCATAGTACACCAAGCAGGGACTGTGATCCTGCTTTAAAGAGAGCACTGATGTGTCACTGTCAATTAGCTCCTGCCCCATAGCAAGGCCTAAAAGGGAGTGTGTCGCTCAGAACCTCATTTGCATGATGAAGGATTGGGTTTAAATGCATATCTCTTGTGACACACCAATTCTCCACTCACACTGTCTATGTATTTCCACCATGTTGCCTGAGAACCCTGTCTATTTCTGTAACCTGTGCATTTGTAACTGAGGGAGATGGTACACAAGTGAATAGAGATTTATTAGTGCTCAGTGCCAAAGACAATGGATGAAATCTCAGCTCAGTTGACCCCAGTGGAGCATGATTTCACCCAATGTCTATTGTTTAACCTCACTTGCACCCAGATGTAATCTCCACCTGTACTTATGAGGAATGCAAGTCTTTACACACCTTACCACACAAACACTTGCAGGATCAAGGCCAAAGTGCAGTGTCAGTTTGTAGCTTGGTATTATTCTTTAACTTCTACAATTAAGAGTCTACTGTCTGCAGAGGTAGCTGCATGTTATAGTGGAGAGACACACACTGTGCTCCCTCCAGGCAGGGCCGGCTCTGGCTTTTTTGCCGCCCCAGGCAAAAAAGCCTCCGCCCCCCCCCCCCCCGGGGGCTCCCCTCTCCCCCCGGCGGCCGGGGGGGGGGCGCCGGGGGGGAGGGCGGCCGGAGCCCCGGGGCGAGGGCCGCGAGCCCCGGCGGGGGCTCCGCTCTCCTCCCGGCGGCCGGGGGGAGGGCGCCGGAGGGGAGGGCGGCCGGAGCCCTGGGAGGAGGGCGGCCAGAGCGCCGGGGGCAGGGCGGCGAGAGGGCGGCGAGCCCCGACTGGGGCTCGGCTCTCCCCCCGGCGGCCAGAGCGCCGCGCCGCCCCCCTCCAGGTGCCGCCCCAAGCACCAGCTTGGGTGCCTGGTGCCTGGAGCCGGCCCTGCCTCCAGGAGAATTTCTATTTCCCTTCTATCTTTTGCTTATTTTCCTCTAACCTACAACACAAGCCATCCCAGGTGAAAGCATAGGTTCGCTCATTGCATACAGACAGCATGGAAATCCTCTCCTAAAAATAATAGTTTGAAAATGCCTGTGTGTTACTTGAAATCTCTCTGTTTTAAAACTGATTAATAAGCTGTGACACACAAAAGCTTCAATTCAGATAAACAGCATGCTCAAAGGTTTATCTGAACCCCATTCAACATCTTTTATCTAAAAAAAAAAAAAAAAAGAAAGAAAAAGAAAATCTGGGGTGGAAATCTCTTTAGAACAACAATTCACAAAATCTGTTGGTTTCTGAATGCCCTTCCAGCTCAGGGCTTTCATCCACACATATATGGATCCAGACTTTAGTCTTCCCTCAGTGCAGGAACCTCTGGTGTGAAGCATCTGTATGTGGACTAAAATACTGTTTTGCATTAAGAGTCAATGGGATTTGTGGTGTTTTTAGCACCAAGTCCTTCATATCTATCTAGTGATCTGTGTGACAGTGGGGAGAACACAGTAAGAGATAGGGTATTGTCCAGATGTGCTCCTGTGGGCCAGAAAAGTGCTTCCCAGTGCTTTTGAGGATGAATGCTCTGTATAAGATGCAAGTGAAATCATTTTGGATGACATTATGTTATAAACAAGCTACCACAATCTACTGTATAAATCAAGCCAGCGGCTGCATGTCAGCCTGGACCATAGAAGCAATTCCAAATCAGCCTGTCACAGGTATTCGTCCCACTTCCACCCAGAGATAGATGTGAATTGTATCAGGACTGATGAGTGTAAGTCCCAGTGTAAGTCATTGTGTGGCAGAAGCAGCTGCGAAATTGTATGTCAGCTGTGAAAATATTGCACTCAAAGCTTCTTGGTGTGAAATTTGTTATAGCTAGGTCTCGTCAGAATGCTATTTTTGGTGCCATCAGCACTGAGAGTTCAATGCAGAAACATCTTTATGCTTTTAGAAAAAGATTATTGTGGCCACGGCATGCAGTCTTGGTTTGATTTTCCAGACAGATATAGCATGTTCTTTCTTTACCGATTTGAACTGCACTGTGTTAATTTGATTCATTACAAAGCAGATGAAAAAAATCCAAAAGTCATATAGGAATATATGCATGTAGCCCAGCATTTCTTCTACGGTAACACTCGGAACTTTTCACCTTCAAAGCACCATGCTAATGGGATGGCCCCCATCTTGGCTGACCCCATGAACCGAACAGGGGATATCCAGAGCAAAAATCACAAGCTACTACAGCTTGAGTTAAAGGTATCTAGCTGTGGGGGAGGGAGAGTGTAACATTCATTTCCTCTATGGATCAGGCACACAAGGGGAACTGTAACCAGTCAGTTCCACTAATTTAAGCTAGGACCTGATGCATCTTCCTTTGAAGTCAATGGCATAACTACCAATGACTTAAATTATTATTTAATTACATTTGTATTGCAGTAATGATTTGAGGCCCAAACTGAGATCAGGGCCTCATTCTGCCAGGTGCTGGACATGCACATCGTAAGAGACAGGTCCTGCCCCAAAGAGCTTACATTCTAAAGACATAAGTCAAACAAAGGGTGGGAGAAACAAATTATTATTATCCCAAATTTACACCTGGAGAACTGAGGCAGAGAGAGGTTAAGCCGCTTGCCCAGGGTCACAGAGGAATGTGGCAGAACTGAACTGAATCCCACCTCACCACACCTTCACTGCAAGACCATCCAAGGAGCAAAGGAGCTGCACGCATATTCTCAGGACACCTCCCCTGAGATAGGTAAATAAGTATTGGTCAAAATCAGTGTGGGTTTTTGTAGGCAAAACTGTTAGTGATATTTCTCACCAATTTCTTGTTGGTGATCTCACATGCAAAGGACATTTTGGTCTTATGAACTGACTGGTTTTCTTTTCTTGTTTCTTCTTCCAGAAAGGCATGTGAAAACTCAAAAGACCATAAAAAATCCACCTTCCCTGATAAATATTTTAACCAAATCTAGTTTTATTACCCTCTGGTTTAATGGTGGGGAAACAGGATGAAGGTGGATACATTTTACTCGCAATGACTTTGCCATTCATTGAAGAAAATGGAATTGCACGAGAGCAGAATCTGATCCAGGGAGGGTAAGCCTACATATTTTATATTTTAGTGCTGAAGTCAGACACTTGAATCTCTATTTAGACTCCCAACTAAATAGCCCAGAGGGGCTGAGCTCCTGCTGCTCCCCTTGACTTCAGTCGTTCTAGTCACATAAGTGTTTGAGCACCTTTAGATCTCATATTCGCTTTTCAGTAAAATAGAGATCCAAGCCGTGAAGTCTGGATCCGGACCCCCAAAGATCAGTGGTGTTCTATGGGTACCTTTTCTCAATAGAAAAGTCTATAGTGGAATTTGTAATCTCTGTCCTTCCTAAGGCTTCTGTTTTCCTCAGAGAGACAAGGTGGGTGAGGGAATGTCTTTTATTGTTGGTGAGACAGACAACACAGCTACAACTACACGGCAAATCTTCTCCTTCATCTCTAATCATAGTGGTTTGATGAGTCGAAAAAAGCAAACATCACCCTTCTATAGCTATATGCTGTGTACATTATTATTTTGAGCTGGATGCTTAATGGTGGTGAAAGGTATTACATTGACAGCCCTGAATTCTTAACAACTTGGGCCGAATTCTCCACTAAATTCTGGACCGAATTCCCCTTGATGTACTCTGTCTCCAGGCTGACTCTCCTTGGAGGGGGTCCTTCACTAGCAGTCATTACAAAATAAATTCTGACTGCGTCAATAGAGGGCAGTGAATGCTACAAAGGATGGTCTGATGGTGGCTCTCGTTGGGCCTGCAGGAAGTTGTGGGGTCTAGTCCTGGCTATGTGGGCAAGTCACTCCACTCCATGCTCTGTGCCTGTCTTTACTCATCTGTCGCCTATTCATGTTCAATCCTAAACACCGCTTTCCCTATCATCCTGTTACCTTTGTCTTTAAACACCACCCAGCAGACCTACAAAGACAAGGCTGCGATACGGCCAGCCCTTTCTCTCTCCTATAGGGTATGTCTACACTACAGGATTAATCCGAATTTAGATAATTCGAATTTGGGAAACCGGTTGTATAAATTCGATTGTGCGCGGCCACACTAAGCACCTTAATTCGGTTTTAAACCACATTAATTCGGTGGTGTGCGGCCACACTACCCCATTAACTTAAACACAGTAATTCGGTGGTGTGCGTCCACACTAACCCTAATTCGAATTAACAAAATCGATTTAGGCTCTACTCCGTTCGTCGAGGTGGAGTACAGAAATCGATTTAAAGGGCCCTTTAATTCGAATTAACTGGCTCTGTAGTGTGGACGGGTGAAGGGTTAATTCGGATTAAGGCAGCTAAATCCGAATTAAAGTCCTAGTGTAGACCAGGCCATTTATGATACGTCTCTGTCATATGCTGCCAGTAGAAGCCAGTTTGTCTCTACCACAGTCTCTGCTATGTTGATTTTCCCAATCTTAGGCTGCAAGTGTTTAAAGCTGGCAGCCTAGGGACTGGCCATCACCGTTCCCCGGGCCATGATACTTTGTGAAAGTTTCCCTTCAGGATTGGTTTGTTTGTGGTGCACACACCAAAATTAGCTTTCTCTCTAAAGACCCGTGGGAAGCAGAGAGGATGGTTGGCATGGCACCGAAAAGATTTCTGAGCCCTGGCCAGACATCACTGGACTGGTTTTGTTGCCTTGTTAATCTCCACACACCCAGTACAGGGGGAAGGTTATAGCCGGCTTTAAGCTTGTATCCAGCTCGGTCAGAGGGACCTCAGACAGGGAACGGTACTTTCCAAAGGCAGAAATAACATTACATGTGTTGGCACTTTATTCAGATGATGTAATTTGCAGCACTTTAAATACAATGACATTCCCACCCCCACCCCCGCTGACTGGGAGAAAATTTCATGATCAAAGGCAGCTGGAAACCAACAGCTCCAAATTTAATATGTGTCAAAGCAGAAGTAGCTATAAAATAAAACGTTGCTAAATTTTTAAAGCCCCATGCTGGGGTGGAATGGTATGTGTGGAATGTATTATCCATGCATTTACATTCTCTGTGCTTCTCTACGCACAGCGACAAGTACATAAACGGCACTTCAGGCAACAGAGCCGGGATCTGTTAAGAACCCGCCATCAGCCTTTCCAAATTAGGATTGAAACAAAACCCTTCCAAAGAGCTCTATGAATAATCTTAATGCAATTTCTTCCAAAGGGCAGCAGGTGTAGGAGCTTTCTAACAAAGAGAGTGAACCTGTGCAGCATCTGCTCCTCAGGAACCTCGTGGTGGAGAGAGACGAATGCCAGCTTGGCTAGCTAAGTAACAAGGCATTTGTCCTACTCTGAGATGCATGCTGTGACTATCTGAGCACTAACAATATGGAGCCAGATTGCGAC
>NW_020664409.1:106829641-106865907 GCF_002925995.2 Terrapene triunguis | reverse complement strand
GAAGGGATGTCTCTCTCTGTGTTCTCCTGCCTTGTATCAATAGAAATGTTAGCATTCTGAATTGTCATTGCAAAATGACATCTTTGAAGAGGTTGGCTATTCCCTTAGCCTGTAAGGGGATGATTGATGATGATTGGCAATCCCTTGATTGAGGATGATCTCTACCACGGATTTACATATGGGTCCTGTGTTACCTGTCAGCTCTGTGTTCTTGGGGAACCAGGGCGCAGTACCCAGCCTGTCTGACTCACGAAAGACCTTCCCCCCGCCCCCCGCCTCAGCTTGAACCAAAACTGATCAGAAGAAAGACTTACAAAAAGCAACGAAAAGGTGGTGGGAGACACACCCAAACCCCTCCAGACAAGGGTGACAGGATTAAGGAAACTCCCCTAGCCTCATTTGCATCGAAGATGGGACAAGGAGGCATCTCCATTAGCATTCAGAATGGAGAACAGAGATTCCAAGTCAAGAACCACATTGAACTCTGGGATCAGAAAAGCAGGGAAGCACTGCATGATGGGGGATCTCTGCTCCTGATGTTAATGAACCCACACCTGTACACACCCAGCTCTGTAGTTATCAGACCAATTCTAGTAATAAATCCTTTATTGGTATCCAAAATAGTGACGCTCCCTAATTGCATTGTGAGCTCCCTCCAAGGAACACCGCCCATAGCCAGGAATGATCAGTTCCCATTGTCTAGCCTGAACAAAACAACTTTGGTATACTCCCTTGAGCCATCAGTTTACACATAAACAAATCTAGTGTTCTCCCTTGAACCACTGTTTCTCTACAAAAACCCCTACCCTGCTCAAGTAAGTGTTCTGATGCCTGGATCCAAAATCTGCATCAGTTCCATTGGGACTTCATCTTCTCCTGACTGATTGTGCTGGGGGCTCTGCCTCAGCTACCACCACCACCTGGGACCCACAATTCATTCAAGCTTCACGGAGTGGTGAGAACCCATCTCTTTCTCTCTCTCTCTCTCTCTCTCTCTCGGTATAGCCTTCTGACCCTGACTTGTGTGATCAGTTATAGTTTTCTAAACCTGACTTTTATGATCAAATTTAAGTTAGATTTAATATTATAACTGTTTTGTTTGTTTGGCTCCCCTATGGTTATTACCTGGCTATAAATAACTTTCATTTATTGAAAGTTGCTGGTTGCTTCTCTCTCTCTCTCTCCCCCTCGTACGTGTTTTTTGGTTTCCTCATTCACTCTGCAGCAATGCTCCTCATACATAAGCTAAAAGATCCCTGCAGCACACAAAAATCCTGTGGGGTTTGCTCATCAAGTGGGTTACTAGCAGAACAAGTGTAACATGAAAGAGGGGACAGGAACGTGCTGAACCTCGGACATAGGAGGGTGGCAGCTTGGAAGTTCTGCTTGACCCAGTCTGCTGAGTCCACAGGCATATCGGATTGAAAGTGGTGCTCGACCCAGCCTGCTCAGGCGTGCTCTATTCCGGTGCGGTGCCCATGGCATATGAGGGTGACAGCTTGGAGGTGCTGCTCAACCCAGCCTGCTGAATCCAAGGGCCTATGAGGGTGACAGCTTGGAAATGCTGCTCGACCCAGCCTACTGGGGTCAGCTTGGGAGTGCTTATTAACCCGGTCCTCTCAGACACGCTCTGTTAATATGTGTGTGTTTGTGTTCATCTGGGGCTGGAAGAACCCAGCCCTGGGGAACCTAGGTGCTGCAGAATAGCTCCATTGGGAGGGAACTTGAAGCAAGGAGAAGTAGAGTTCCATATGAGAACACAAGTGACACAAGCAGTACATTGATAGAAGTACAGAACCCCCCCCCCCAGAAGAGTAACCCTAATAAATGAGCATACCCCAAAGTAACAGGCAAACCTGGTAACACCTGAGATGACTCAGGAGTCCGATCCTGGAACCGCAAATCCGCCCGCAGTAGGTACAGACATTTTGCGGCAGGCAAGTGGCCTGCTGGAAGAAAGTCATTTCTTTTTCCTTCCTCCTGTCTCTCTTTTCAGCTTTGAGGACAAGACGCTTCTCCTCGAAGCAGGCCACTGCCTAATGGAGGATATGGTGCCATTGGGGTCAGTCGGTGGCTTGCTCTTCCCAGCTTGTGATGTCCACATCAGTTTGCTTAAGATACCCTTTCAGTGAGTCTTTGCAGAGTTTCCTCTGACCACCACGGGATCTCTGACCATGGGTGAGCTAAGAATGGAGGACTTGTTTTGGGAGGCGAGAGTATGAGGTGAGAGGTCTGGCATCCACACACAATGTCCAGCCAAGCAAAGTTGGTGCAGGAGGATCATTGCTTCAGTGCTGGTGACATTGGCTTCAGCCAGGATGCTGGCACTAGTGCGGCGATCTTGCCACTTGACGCGAAGGATCTTCCGGGGGCATCGTTGGTGATACCTCTCCAAACTCTTGAGGTGCTGTCAACAGGTCACCCAGGTTTCACATCCATAGAGATGTGTAGGAGCAACAATTGTCTTATAGACCTGGATCTTGGTGTCCTGCCATAGGTCATGGTCTGGAAAAATGCGTCTGAGCAATTTCCCAAAGGAAATTTGTGTGTAAGAGGATATTCCTCATCAGTAAGCCATGCAGACAAACTGACAGCAGGGAATACAGCAGGTGAAATGTTCCCTTCCCTTAATCAGCTAACAAAAGCAGCTCTTGGAATGTGCAACTCCACAGTTACTGTCTTATCTTCCGCATATGTTGGGAAAATATGGTCACAGCTGATGGGAACTAATTATCTTTGTTCATTCTGCTGAATGAGAACCAAAGAAGAATGATTAATGGGTGACTGATTGATACGTGAGTTAATAAACCCCGAGCAGAACTTGTTTTGATTGTCACCTATTTTTCATTTCTTTAAGGATAAAAGACACTGGAATGCGTGTAGCAAATTCTCCTCAGCCATTGAGTAAACTGAGTTCAAGAGCTTGAAGTATGGCAATATAAACAAACGAGTGAGAAAGAGTCGTAAATTATGAACAATTATCTGGATGTAATCTTCCCAGCATCCCACTCTTTGTATTTGCATCCACTCCAAAATCCCAGCCTGTACCCCCAGCACCACTTTACAGATGTAATTGTAGAAAAACTTACTGTCATTAAGGTGCCAAATTTTGATCCCTTTGGAGAGAGAAAATGAAGGGAGGAATTGATAGCGGTCTTCAAATACATGGAAAGCTGCCATAAAAAAGATGGAGACAAGTTGTTCTGTCTTGCCACAGAGGGCAGGACAAGAGGCAATGGGTTCAAACTACAGAATAGCAGATTCAAATTAAATCTCAGGAAAAACTCCCTGTAGCAAGACGACGACTATTCAGCTCAATTTAGTATCACAATGTATATATATATACTGCAGTTAAATACCAGCAGTTGGCTTGTGTCAGCTGACTTGGGCTTGCGGGGCACGTGCTGTGCTGTTTATCTAAATCAAAATTTTATCTATGTCCCAATCATTGATGTATTTATCATCATAATACTGCTGGGAAGTAGGAAAGTGCTAATAACCCCATTTTACAGACACAGGGGGTATGTCTACACAACAAGCGCTACACCAGCACAACTGTAGCACTGCAGCCATGCCTCTGTAGTGTAGACACTTACTACAGGGCCAGAAGGGGTTTTTCCATTGCTGTGGGAAATCCACCCCCTCGAGAGGTGGTAGCTAGGTTAAGAGCTGCTGTGGGCAGGGCTGGCCCCACCCCTCTGGCCTTGCCAGTCAATTCGGGGTGGAGTAAGGGTTTAAAAGCAGGACGTTCCAGGCAATTGATTCACGTGTCTCAAGCCACTTGTTGGAGGTGCACTGCATCCTTTGGGAAACAAATCCACAGACTGACAAATCGGAGAGGCTATTGGGGCAAACACAAATATAACTGTTACTATTATTTATTTTTATTATGGTATTACCTAGAAGCTCCAGCTGAGAACAGGGCCCCATTGTGTTAAGTGCTGTGCAGACTCAGATTAGGTCTAGACTTCGAGCGCCAGGTAGAGTACAGACACTACATATGTAACTACACGCCACAGTGAAAGTCTCCAGCAGCAGGGAGGCAGCAGGACATTATACTGTTAAATACAGCTGTGTAAACTTGGGCGTGCTGCTTGGGGGTGTAGAGCGCTCTGTAGAGTATATTCTCTAGGGTTCAGGCATGTAGGGCACTCTACTCGCCTAAGACATGCATCATCATCTACACTGCTATTTATACCCAGGCTAGCTGGGCATGCAGTGTCTGTGCTCGATACACTGCCATGAGCGTAGACAGCCCCTCAGGGTAAGAGACAGTCAATGCCCTGAAGAATTTACAATCTAAAGAGACAAGGCGGACAAAGGAAGTATTATGAATACCATTTTGCAGATGAGATGAACGCAGAGAGATGCCATGACTTGCCCAAGGTTACCAAGAAAGTCTGTGGCACAGCCAGGTGTTAAACCTAGATCTTCTGATTTCCAGCCTACTGCTTTAGCCACAAAACCGACCATCTTCTCCAGCCGTGCTATACAATGTGTCAGTGATGGAAACTGCTTGCATCAATAGCCTTAGCATGCAGTGCTAGTGGATTATCTTCCTTACTACTCATCAGTTTTATAAGAAATGAGTATTGGTGATGTAGTGTCAGTGTTTAGGAGTCCACTTCAGCCGTAACAAAAGAAAATAGAAATAGACTTTTCTTCAGGGAGATTGTACCCCTGCAATGCAATGAAAATGATCAGGGGTCTGGGGCACATGACTTATGAGGAGAGCCTGAGGGAACTGGGGTTATTTAGTCTGCAGAAGAGAAGAGTGAGGGGGGATTTGATAGCAGCCTTCAACTACCTGAAGGGGGGTTCCAAAGAGGATGGAGCTCGGCTGTTCTCAGTGGTGGCAGATGACAGAACAAGAAGCAATGGTCTCAAGTTGCAGTGGGGGAGGTCTAGGTTGGATATTAGGAAACACTATTTCACTAGGAGGGTGGTGAAGCACTGGAATGGGTTACCTAGGGAGGTGGTGGAATCTCCATCCTTAGAGGTTTTTAAGGTCCGGATTGAGAAAGCCCTGAATGGGGTGATTTAGTTGGGGATTGGTCCTGCTTTGAGCAGGGGGTTGGACTAGATGACCTCCTGAGGTCTCTTCCAACCCTGATACTCTATTATTCTAACAGGATTCTTGTTTTTATGAGCTGTGCAGCCAAATCTGATTGCATAACAGCATTTGAGAATGTGTTGCTCTGGGACTCATAACGTAGGAAGTGGAAGTAACAAATTTAGGCTGCAGGTCAGTTCTCCAAGGAGACAGTAAAGTGCAACATCAATCATTCCATATTTCCTTATTGTTTCAGGTCAAAGCATCACCTAGCATTGAGAGAGTATCCATAACTGTCACTAATAGATTACTCTTGCATCCCCAAAAAGATACTTTTACTTATGCATGGAATGCCAATTAAATTCACTCCATGAGCTAGATGGATATTGAAATTATAAGTGTCCAGTATAATATAAAGTGCACAATTGATTTTAGATCCTCTGTTATATGCACAGCGTGTAATTACTGATAGTAAATATAAAATGAAAAAATAGAAGCTTACGAGATGCTTCAATGCAGTTTCTCACTGAGATCCACATAAATCCGAGGGACACACATTAGAAGTGCAAGCACCAGCATAAAAAAAAACTAAGCTGGAACTACAACCTTCATGGACGGAAAACAAGAGCAATCCTTATATGGCTCAGCCGCAAGCACCTCTCATCTGAAAAGCTAATGGCCATGCATCATTTATGTTTTCTGTGGTGGAGAGGAAAAATGAATAGAATAAGTATTTGTTAACACACATGACAGTGTGCTGAATAAAAATGCCAAGAGGCCTCTAGATTCCCATTTCTTTATCTTAAATAAATAAGTAAAATCGGTAAATGGTAATGCTTCTAAAACAACTTTCAGCCATATTTTTCAGGTGCTTTATATTGCCAACGATAGCTTTGCATTGTGATTTAATACGTGTTTTGCTTGTGAGTGCAGTACAAGATTTCAGTGACTCATGCTAAGCTGCCAGCTGTGTTCTGTTCTATTCAGATTTTTACACCATGTTCAGCACCTTGGTATATGAATCCCTAGGAAGGGCAACTCTAGGACTCTAACCCTCATTCTTCAATAGGTAACTGCTTTAGCCAGCTAAGCTACAGTGCCAGTGATCTATGGGCTCAATTCAGTGCCCATTAAATTCAATTGAACAGCTCTCATTGACTCCAGGGGACATCAGAAGAAGCCTTTCAGAATCAGGAGAGCCAAAGAAATCTAGCTGCTGTAATGCATTGGTTTATGTATATTCTCTGTTGAAAGGTATCAGATGTTTGTGATTATGTCGCCCGCTAGTTACTGGCCTAAAAAAAGATAACAGTTCCTGTACTGCTGGCAGCTAACAAAGATTCTCTTTGAGCTCAGTTGCTACACAAGAATAAAGACAACTTGTATCGATAAAGAGTCCTTCAAAAGTTCAGGGTACAATCTAATTAACCATTGTAGAATTATCAAGAAAGATGGCCTGAACCAAGCGGGTCCAAACCTTGAAGAAGTCTGGGTCTCGATCCAGACCTAGATGTTGTGACTGGCGCTTTCTTTGAATATCTATCTATCTATCATACGTACTTCCGCAGGCCCCATCATCAAGATATCTGAGTGCCTCTCTTATGGCCTGAGCAATATCCTGTTTCCAAATACTCATAAACTCTCTGACTTTTGGATCTAAATCTAGATCCAGAATTTGTGCCACTAATTGTAAGTTTATTAACAAACATATCCTTTGACAGGGTTACTGGCCTAGTGGATAGGGGGAAGCAGTAGGTTTGTTGTATCTTGATTTTAGTAAGATTTTTGACATCGTTCACATGACATTCTCACAAGCAAACTAGGAAATTTGTTCTAAATGAAATTACTATAAGGTAATTGTACAGCTGCTTGAAAGACTGTACTCAAAAAGTAATCAACCATTCGCTGTCAGACTGGGAGGGTGCAGCTAGTGGGATCCCATAGGGTCTGTCCTCGGTCCAACACTACTCAGTGTTTCATTAATCATTTGGATAATGGAGTGGAAAGTGTGCTTATAAACTTTGCAGATGACACCAAGCTGGCAGGGGTTGCAAGCACGTTGGGGGACAGGATTAGAATTCAAAACAACCTTGACAAATTGGAGAATTGGTCTGTAGTCAACCAGATTAAATTCAATAAAGACCAATGCTTAGTACTACACGTAGGAAGGAAAAATCAAATGCAGTACTAAATGGGGAATAACTGGCTAGGCGGTAGTACTGCTGAACTGGATCTGGGGATTATAGTGGATCATAAACTGAATATGAGCCCATAATGTGATGCAGTTGCAAAAAAGGATAATATCATTCTGGGGTGTATTAAAAGGAGTGTTGTACGTAAAACACGGGAGATAATTGTCCCACTCTACTTAGCATTGGTGAGGCTTGCGCTGGATTCATGTATCCAGTTCTGGGCACCACTCTAGGGAGGATGTGGACAAAGTGGAGGGAGTCCAGAGGAGAGCAACAAAAATGATAAAGGTTTAGAAAACCCGACCTATGAGGAAAGGTTTAAAAAACTGGGCATGTTCAGTCTTGAGAAAAGAAGACTGAGGGAGGACCTGCTAACAGTCTTCAGATGGGTTAAGGGCTGTTATTAAGAGGACACTAATCAGTTGTTCTCCATGTCCACTTAAGGTAGGAGAAGAAGTAAAGGGCTTAATCTGCAGCAAGAGAGATTTAGGTAGATACTGTATTTGGAAAATCTTTCTAACTTAAGGGTAGTTAAGCTCTGGAAGAGGCTTCCAAGGGAGGTTGTGGAATCCCCATCACAGGAGGTTTGTAAGAACAGGTTGGACAAACCCCTGTCAAGAGTGGTTTAAATTTACTTCCTCTTGCTTCAGCACAGGTGGATGGACTTGATGACTTCTTGAGGTCCCTTCCAGCCCATGTCTCTGATTCTCTGACATTAGCCATGCCTTGTAGGATGTAACAAACAGAGCACTTCTAATTGCATTAGGCTGCCAATTCAACAGATGAGGGCATAGTCATAAAAATGCCCTGGCTCCCTTTGGCTCAAGTTTAGAACCATGGCAAACCAAATAATTTGATGGTTCAGAGAATGTCCACACTGTAATTAAAAACCCAGGGCTGGCCTGTGCCAGCCGACTCAAGCTCACGGGGCTCAGGCTAAGTGGCCGTATAATTGCGATGTAGACATTTGGGCTCACCCTGGAGCCTGCGCTCTAGGACCCTGCAAGGTGGGAGGGTCCCAGAGCTTGGTCTGCAGCCTGAGCCAGAACATCTACACTGCAGTTAAATGGCAACGTAGCCTGAGCCCCACGAGCCAGAGTCAGATGGCACAGGCCAGGTGCTGGCGTCTCACTGCAGTGTAGACATGCCCTCAGAGTGCAATATTCAGGTGGGACCATGAAAGATGATAAAAGCCCCAAGACAGAATGGCCCACAATGATTTCAGTCCTTGAATGGGAACAAAAAGAACTCTAAAATCAATCTCTAATTTGACAGGAACCTAGTGCAGAGACTTGAGAATATGAAGGATCTATGTGGATGCGTACTGCTGTGTTTTGAATAAACTCCGTCCTGCGGCACATTGACATTATGTGATCAGGGGCTCCAGAAGACAAACATTAGGAATCATCTAATCTTGAGAAAACTAAAGCACTTTTCAGTTGTACCACACCGGTTTGTTTGCTGAGCCCTGGTGTCAGCAGGGCAATGTGTTGTAGATGAACAGAAATTTTAGTAATAGACCTCAACTATAGCCAGTTTCCATTAATGAGTCTGAGGACAGTATGGCATCCGTGCAATTATACACGCAGATGGATACACTATTGAAAGGAACCCCGTCAGCAGAGGAAGCATTGTAAGTAGTTCCATTGATTTCAACAGGAATCGGGACCTGGAGCAGGGACTGCCTCTGCACTACATGAATGTCCAGCACCCAGCATAATTGGGCCCTGATCCTAACAGGCGCTCTGCACAGGAGTGTAATGCAAATAATAATAATGTGAATAAGGTCATCTGGATTGCAAATAGCGCCTGGGCCAGGGTGAGATAAGTCGATGGTGGTCGTCCACTGTCAGGTGTCTGCATAAAAAAGAAAGCCATCGAGATTGGCACCATATAGTATCCTTGTTAAGCAGTCTGAATAATGCTCCACAGCCGTTCTGCTCCTGTCCTTCTGTACCTACCACTACGCCCTGGCAGCATCCACCTCTAGGCAGGTATGGAGAAATGAACGACATTCTCACCACTGGGAATGAGCCACGCCAGCTCAGGGGGGCACAACAATAGGGTGGAATCAAGCAGTGCCACGGGCCAGGCTGTGCCCACATCAATCTAATCGGTACTGAGAGAACTCCACTGTAGAAGCTGAACACCAAGACCCAGATTCAGGAAAGCCCTTGTGCTTAAGTCCCATTGACTTTGGCTGATATTGACTCAAGTGGAGCACAAGCTTTATGTTTTAGGGCAGGTCTACACTTAAAACGCTGCATCAGCACAGCCATGCCCTCGCAGCTGCGCTGCTGTAGCGCTTTAATGAAGATGCTCTAAGATGACGGGAGAGAGTTCTCCTGTCGGCTTAGTTAATCCACCTCCCCGAGAGGCGGGAGAAGCTCTCCCGCTCTCCCGCCATCTGCCCAGGGGTGAGGTACGTCTAACTACATCACTCAGAGGGGTGGATTTTTCACACCCCTGAGCGACAGAGTTATACTGATATAGGTCTGTAGTGTAGACCAGACCTCAGTCCAACACGACTTATTGGGCTCAGTACAGAGGTAACTGAGTGAAATGTAATGACCTGTGAGATCAGACTGGATGAATGAATGGTCCCTTCTGGCCTTAAATGCTCTGAATCCGCCCTGGATAAAAATGCTTTCCTGAATCAGGGCCTAAATGCCTGTTTTGCAGCCTCTGTAGATAGAAGTTTTCCATGAAGGGCGAATGACGCTTCCGAGCCTGAGATACTACAACAGCTCTGGATGCCAGAAGAGGCAGAATTAACAAGGTGTGAGGGGAGCATATCTTCCTCCGCACTCATAGAGCTCACGGAGTGATTTGATTTTCACATCCATCTTCAGCCAGTACTTGCCCTAGTTCTACAAGGCAAATTATAAATCCAGCCCTGAAATCAGTGTTCTCAGGGGAAGCCGACTGAATTACTGCACCAAAGGAAGAGATACTATCATCACGGCAATAGCCATGTTAAATGGCTGTGCCCCTGCCGTCCCCTCACGCCTACATTCTGTACTGCGGTGTTACATAAAAATACATGTTTTCCTCTGCATTCATCTATTTACCTCAGTGGCTGGGAGTTTGTTTGTTTTTTCCCCCCAGCTGTTGGGTCAGATAGTTTGGACTTGAGGGATTAGCACATAATGGTCTGTTTCATCATGTTGATACATTGCAAACTTGCGAGGCTTAAATTACGTCCCGCTGAGCCTCCTGTACTTTACTGGCTGGGTAAGAAAAGTGCATAGGAGCATGCCCAAAACATCCCCATTGGTCTGCAAAATTGGTCCCAGAGAGCCATCTATGCAAACATCCCCACCGCACCTGAGAGCTTTACCTAACTGGATCCAAACCACTATCAAAAGAGGGTGTTACTTTGTGTTTGCAACACTTGCGTTTTGAAGTTCACTTGCTCTAAAGCCAGAGGCATCATAACAGATAATGTATTCTTAGGCTAAGATGCAAGCACCTTCTTCTGAACTTCAAAAAGACTGAGAAGCTGGCAGTTGGATCATGGGAGGTCGAAGGCACAGCTCAGCTCAGCTCATTTTGTCCAGGATGGGGGGATTTTCATGAGCTCTTCAGTGCACTGTAAGCGACACATGCAGCGCTAAAACTGGAATGATGCAAATGAGAGAAGTTTAGCATGGGTGCTGGCCAAGAATGAGACCCAGCTAAAAAGCGCTCCATCTTTTCTTCTTGAAGCTAAGTGTGGTTAGATGTTGATAGATAGTTGGCTGCGTGTGTGTGTTCCCTCTGTGTGCCACCTCAGCCCTGCGCAGACAGTTGGCATGGCAGACCTCGAGCAAACTGCCCAATGACCACAAGATCCGTTAAGTGACGAAGGTGCCCAGCCAGGTTTATTGTTGAGAAAGCACGGTGCTAGTATCCTGGAGACTCTACCGGACCACTAATACATGTACGCCTGTAGCAATGGACCAGCTCAGTGAATGGCGGGACTTTCCGTTCCTCCCTAGGCCAGACAAAGATACTCCCTCTGAGATACATTTTATACCCCAATACAAAAAAGTTACATACTGCCCCTCTGGCATAGTTAGTTACTGCCCCCTGAAGTGGGGAGTTATCACCCATAAACTTTTACATGTTGGTTCGATTAAAACATCTCTATTATGTACTCTCATCCTGACCTTATGTTTTAGGAGGGGTCAGTGTGTTCCGGTTATTCTTGGGGAATGTTTTTGTACCATCCTTGATATCGGAACGTTTTGGTACCACCAGGGCTGGTGCTACCATTAAGGCGAACTAGGCAGTTGCCTAGGGTGCCAAGATTTGGGGGCGCCAAAAAGCAGTGCCCCCAATTTCCTCCCCACGGCAGCTTCCCACCCCAGCTCACCTCTGCTCCGCCTCCTCCCCGAGCAGCCGCCCTCGCTCTAATTCTCCTCCCCTCCCAGGCTTGCGGCGCCAAACAGCTGATTGGCGCCGCAAGCCTGGGAGGTGGGAGAAGTGGAGCAGCAACGGCATGCTTGGAGAGGTGGCGTAGCAGAGGTGAGCTGGGGTGGGGAGCTGCCACACGGCTCCCCGGGCCGGGCGGTGGGGAGCTGCCGTGGGGGGGGCCTCAGGGTGGGGGGGGCGGGGAGCTGCCGCAGGGCTGGGGGCGGCGCAAGGTGGAAGTTTCGCCTAGGGCGCGAAACTTCCTTGCACCGGCCCTGGATACCACTTAATATCGGGATGTGTTTGCGTAACTACTCTGTGACTGGCACTTTTAAGGAATGTATATTTCTGCAATATCAGCCCTGTTCTTGCCAGATTCTGTGAGCAGGTCCTGCCTCATACCAGGCCTCTGATACAAGGGCTTATGTCTCAGGCTCTCTTCCCACTACACTAAGCAAATAGCAGAATCCTTTCCCCACAAATATTCATTCAAATTCCCACCTTTTCATTCCAGCTCTAAACAATCCCACATTTTTTCAAAGCCATCCTGGCCTGTTGCGGACCATGCACATTCCTTTACTCAAAGAGCAAAGACATTAGGAGGCTGGTATATCTCAATTCATCAATTCCCTGCCATTGCAGAAGCCTCAAGCACTGATGCACCTCTGTCCCTCCCAGTCTCTGCCAGCAGCACATATTCCAGTCTGATCTCCTGAGGGCTGTAACATTTTGGGCTAATTTCAGTTGCTGGCTTTTGTATGCGGGTGCTGTACAGGAGGACAGATTAGATGATCTGGTGGGGCCTTCTAGCCTTAAACGCGATGATAGGCCTTGCGGGATGTTTATATTACAGCATCACCCAGAGTTCAGGACCCATTGTACTACAAAGGTAGTCCGTGTCCCAAAGAGTTTATCGTCTAAATAGACAAGGGTCGGAGGAAAAATGACTTGTCCACAACAAGTCAGTAGCAGACCTGGGATTAGAAGCCAGATCCCCGAGCCGTGGCCTTGCCAGCAGACCACACTGCCTCCTTTAGGGCCTGTGATGCAGCCCATTTGAGTGTACCTTGGGTCCCCTTCTCGGCAAGGCCCTGACATTACTCATAGGTTACATTTCAGTATCCCCTGTCCGCAGCACCCCTTTGGATCCAGTGCTGTGTAGGGGAAACCTCTCTTCCCCAATTTAGGGGCACAAGGATCCAGGCAATGCCTCCCCTCCCCTGCTATGTGGCCTTGGGGGAAATCTGCAGAGAGGAGCACGCCAGCGATCCCAGTCATTGGGGTAGAAGCAGCCAGAGCAGGGACCTCTGGACAGTGCTCTCCGAATTCTTCTGTCCTGCGCTGGTTGGCCATTTGCTCCAGCCCACCCACTCCCTCACAGCCTCCTCACCTCAGCTGCACTCCACACTGTCGCCTCCTTCCCTTTATTTCCCCCATTAGCTGATCCCCTCCGAAGAAACCCCACCCCACCCCCGAAATTGTGGCACGAACGTGTCGTTTGCCACCGCCCCATTGTTCACTCAGCTGGTGTGTTCCACCCCTCCCCCCACCCTGTGTCTGTCTGGTCTCTTTAGACTGTAAGCTCTTCCGATCAGGGACTGCCTACTACTCTGTTTGTACAGCACCAAGCACAACGGGGCCCCATTCTTGGCTGGCTTTTAGGCACTTCCATAATAAACATAGTCGATAGTAATAAGCATGTGCTTAAGCATATAACAATAATAGCATATAATGAGCATGTGCTTTGTTGAATTGGAGCCTTAAGGCCTGGCTTCCATTAGGTCCTCCAGCGGGCCGCTTCTTGCGTGAAAGCAGACAACAGTGCAAGTGCTCTTATTTGCAAGCTAAGCTCCAAGGCAGCCTGACAGCAAGCTCAGCCATGCAGTAGATACCTGATGTAGAGCTTAACCCAGGGATCGGCAACCTTTGGCCCGCGGCCCGCCAGGGTAAGCCCCCTGGCGGGCCGGGCCGGCTTGTTTACCTGTTGCGTCCGCAGGTTCGGCCGATTGCTCCCAGTGGCTGCGGTTTGCCGCTCCAGGCCAATGGGGGCGGCCGGAAGCGGCGGCCAGCACATCCCTTGGTCCGCGCTGCTTCCCGCCACCCCCATTGGCCTGGAGCGGCGAACCGCGGCCAGTGGGAGCCGCGATCGGCAAACCTGCAGTCGCTGCAGGTAAACAAACCGGCCCAGCCCACCAGGGTGCTTACCCTGGCGGGCCGCGGGCCAAAGGTTGCCAATCCCTGGCTTAAACCATCCAGACCTGGCCCTGTGGCCTTTATCTCAGATCTTTCCTATGTGCTAGTCAGGCAAAATATAAAAGCACAGCCCGGAGGGACTGGCTCCAAATTGATTGGTTCTCCTGCCTGTTCTCTCGGGGAGGGCACGTGGCACCGAAGACATATGGCAGATGAAGAAATTAGTTGTTTTGTTGGCGTGTCAGCTCTTTCTTAAATGGCCCAGTGATTTAAAAACATTGTTAGGATCATTTGTGAGGACAGGAGTTCAATTCCACACTGTGGTGGAGCTGCCTTCTTTGCTATTTTTATAACCCATTGAAGAGCCCTGTTGTTATTTTTCCATTCTCTCCGCTGTACCAATCAATATTAGGAAGCTATTCAAACCCATCAACAGAGCAATATATTATGTGAAGCAGCCTTCTGGCAGGAAGATATGTTACATTTATTTTTCTAATGCAGCTAAGTAGACATTAATGTCAGTAACTAACTATTTAAGCCCAGACTGATTTGGCTGTATTCGCGTTTATACAGCATACGCAGCCATTCTTTTAACATTCCAGTCGTGTAAATATCAATGGCTGAATGTATGTCAGTTTTCCCAGATTCTTGGCAAACCAGGAATCTCAGATGGAGCTGGTGAGGGCTGAGTGTTCGGAGAGATTGAACGAGTGAGGGCTCAGAGGAAAGGAACCATTTTCTTTAGTTGTAGTGTAACGAACTAGCATGCTTAGTACATATGTGTCATACAGCCCCCTGGTGGCGAGAATCAGAAACACTGGACCTATTTAGAATGTATTGACACTATCTAGGGTTGCAGAGTAGCAGCCGTGTTAGTCTGTATCCGCAAAAAGAACAGGAGTACTTGTGGCACCTTAGAGACTAACACATTTATTTGAGCATAAGCTTTCGTGGGCTACAGCCCACTTCATCGGATGCATGTAGTGGAAAATACAGTAGGGAGATATATATATACACAGAGAACATGAAACAATGGGTGTTACCATACACACTATAAGGAGAGTGCTCAGTGTCGGAGAATAACAGAGTTCTCACTTTTTGTTTGGGTACAGCAAGTCAGATACTTTATCTCTGCTTCCACATCAGTTAAGGTGAGCTTTTATCAGCAGGAGAGAAAAAAACCTGTTTGTAGTGGTAATGAAATCCGACGAAGTGGGCATTCACCCACGAAAGCTTATGCTCCAATACATCTGTTAGTCTTAAAGGTGCCACAGGACTCTCTGTTGCTTTTTACAGATCCAGACTAACACGGCCACCCCTCTGATTTTTGAATGTTATAATTCTTGATGAAGATGTCTGATTTGTGTCCATTTATGATTTTGCGTAGAGACTGTCCGGTTTGGCCAATGTACATGGCAGAGGGGCATTGCTGGCACATGATGGCATATATCACATTGATAGATGTGCAGGTGAACGAGCCGCTGATGGTGTGGCTGATGTGATTAGGTCCTATAATGGTGTCCCCTGAATAGATATGTGGACAGAGTTGGCAACGGGCTTTGTTGCAAGGATAGGTTCCTGGGTTAGTGTTTTTGTTGTGTGGTGTGTGGTTGCTGGTGAGTATTTGCTTCAGGTTTGGGCGCTGTCTGTAAGCAAGGACTGGCCTGTCTCCCAAGATCTGTGAGAGTGATGGATCGTCCTTCAGGATAGGTTGTAGATTAATTAATTAATTAATGTAGAGTCTGTCTTTGTTTACTCACCTGCATACACCAGGATGTGAGATCATTATCAGCACCATTCATGAGCCTTTAATACCCACTTCTCAAATCCTGCTTTTCAGCATGAAGCTTATTTCTGTATTGTATCAGTGCACATCACTGTAAGCACAGCAACACCAAATCTGCAGCTACACGGGGCAACAGGTCAGCACGGCAATTTAAGCCGAGGGCCTGAGAAGGACACCGTAACCCAGATGAATGAGGATCCCAGCTGAATCACTTTGCAGAGGAAATGGGCTGGGGTTGCTAGTGCCTTCAGTGGAAGTCAATATAGTACATATAAAATACACATTGTCTGCAAACTCCCAACCCCTGCTGAAGGCTCCTTTCCCCCCATCCTGTAAAGATTGCATCATGTGGATTATGTGTTGTCCAGTGCATGGTAACACACATTTGCCATTTCCATTTGTGGGTGTCTATTCTAGAGCTGGTCAGAATACAGGATTTCCCATGGGAAATTCCAACATTTCAAAATTGGTTTTAGTTCCAAATCAGAACGCAAAGGCGAAATTTTGAAATTTTTCATAGAACGGAAATTCTGAAAAACATTGATTCAGAAAACTACATATTTTGTTTTATTCTTGTCAAAATGACCACCTAATATAAAATATTAAATGTCATATATCGACGATGATAAATTTAATACATATTGTAGTCGGGTGGTGGTCGTCCTTCCCCCTTTGTGTTGGAGGGAGGCCACACGGCCTCACTACGCCATCAGGATCTCTGCCTAATATTCGGGGAATTTGCAAGTTAGGCCAGTCAAGACACTAACACCTAATGGGGCTGAACCCCCAGATAGGCAATTAGTTCCAGCCCGTAGGCAGAAACAGATTCTCCCAGGAGTCTGTATGCCCTGGCCCTTAGGCGGGGGCTGAACAGCCAACAGTCTATAGCCCCAGGGCTCTTTAAGCAGGAACTGGGCATACACCATAGGCTATGGCCTGGGGTCCCTTCAGCAGGAGCAAGAGGAAATCCAGCAGTCATTTAGCTCTGGGCCCTTGATGCAGGGACTGAGCAAAAGCCCCAGGGGTCGGGCGTCCTAGATCTGGCAGACGACCAACAAATGCAGCCTCTGGGCCTGGTATGGGGAGGCTGCCATTCCAGAGGTGGATGGCAGGTGGGGCCAGGGCCCACTCTACTCCACTGGACCCTGACCCAGGGCCCTAACAGAGGCAGAGTGGTCCACCACTGGGTCAGCGGGGATTCGAACCGCAAGACACCGACTGTGCCTCAGGCAGAGCTACAGCCAGACTGAGATCTGCTGTCCCAGGGCCACTTCCTCCCCTCCCCTCCCCTCGGGGTGTACCTGGATCAGCGGTGCGTCCTCCGTCTCTTCTGGGTCGATGGCCAGCAGCAGTCCCGGCACATCCGTTGCAGACGTAAGTTCCCCAGCGGGCAGGGCGCTGCTGGGCTCAGCACCAGAGTCAGCAGTCAGGAGCGAGCAAGATCTGTCTGCCTCCCTAAGTGTCTCAGCTCCAACTGAGCTGGAGACTCCGCCTTTTATACTTCCTGTCCCCGTTACCCACTTCCGGTGGGAGGGGTGAGGTAGTCCTGGCTCCGCCCACTTGGGCACACAGGGTGGTTCCTCCCCCTCTGGCTTGGAGGGAGGCCACTCCGCCTCACTACATATATAAATATAATTAAACTCTTAAAATATGTTACAATATAGTAAAAAGCAAAAGAAAATTAAAGTGATAAAGTCAAAATGAAATATGTGTTCCTTATTGAAATGAAAGGTTTCAACATTATGGAAACAAAACAGGAAAGATGAAATGGTTTTGACCCTTTTCCGTTGCAAATTTCGTTGAAATTGACATGTTCCTGTGAAATGTTTCAATTCTGATGACATTTGCATTTTCAAATGTAAAACTGTTCTATGGAAAGTTTTTCAACCAGCTCTCGTGCATTCCACTCCCCAACCTTCCCTACACGGTTCACCGTACTCTAACGGCTACTTCTACCTCCGTTCTACTCCCCTACAATCCCACTCTCTATCCTCTTCCCAGTCCTCTCAACTTACTTCGTCCCAGGACTTCTTTTCTCACTCCCAGATTCACATCACCCAGCATGCTTCCTGCTATGCCTGGAACATTCGATTCCTTGCACTGGACTCTGTCCTCCAGCATCCATTCTCTCTTTGAAATACCTCCCTTAAACCAGCCTCTCAAAGCAACCCTTCATTTTCTTCACAGTCAATAATCCATTCACCCACCCTCTGGTTAAATGTTGTCTTTGTTTATTTGGCTTATTTAGATTTGATTGAGGGCATGACAGCGGGCCTCTATTATGTTTGCAAAGCACTGTGAAATTAACATATGCTTTGTAACAAAACAATAATGATGAATCGTCAGTAGCATCGGCAGCCAATTCCACTCCACTTTTGGGGGTGGGGCTGATCCAATTTTTTCCGCTATTGTTTGAATGCAGCCAAGACCGTGCAAGCTTTGCTCATAAATTCAATCTGAACCTAAATCCCAGCCCTGGCTTGATCTCTAACCTAAGCTACAACCTATGGCCTAACCCTTATCCAGATCCATGTACTGATTCTTCAATTTATCTCCACAAGGAATACATCCCAGCTTAAATTTTCCTGCATATTGCATAAGTGTCTCCTGTCTAATTTGTTATCTATTATAATTCCCAGATCCTTCCCCACAGCATTCCTTTCTAAGAAGCACACCCCGCTCTCTATGATGTACTCTCCCACTCTCTCCATCTGCTTGGGGGTTATTTTCCCTTAAGCCTAAAATATTTTGCCTGGCATTTATCTAAATTGAATCTCATTCTGTTGAGAAAAGCCCATCTTTCTGAAACCTTCAGATCATCCTGCAGTTTCTTGCTTGTCTCATGCTGTGTTGCCAATTCCTTCTTTTCTGCACACTTAGCTCAGTGTAGATTGTACCTCTTCTTCCAGAGTGTTAACAAGGGTAGGAAATAGAGCATCTGTCAGATGCCAACCAGCACGTCTAACCAATCTGATGTCATTTACAATTGCTCTCGGCTTCGATCTGTTAGCTGCTTTTGAGCTCACACAACGGAAACTTATCCAGAGAGTTTATTTCTTTATGGGAGAAATTCACTCTGTGCATGAGGCCAGCATAAAATGAATTCGGTCCCAATTCAGCTTTATTTCAAAGGGCTTGTGCTGTCTATCTGTACACGGTGAATTTCCCCTGGAGTTTGGGATTTGGATGCACCACCTAAAGGATTTGGATGCACAATTCTCATTACATCTAATGGAAGCTGTGCATCTAGGTCTCCTAGAGCAGAATTCCCCACATTTTTCCATAGCAGGACCCCCTCTTTCATAGTAGGACCCCCTAGAATTCCACTCTGGTCAAGCCAGGAGCACTTCCAATTTAGCAACATAGTAAAAGGGCAAGTTGATCGCAACATCTTGACATCTGTTTGCAACCCTCACGTTGAGAACCTCTGCCCTAGGCTGCTGTGGAAATCTCAGCCTATACATTCCCACACTGGACAGTCCCACAGGCCTTCAAAAAATCAAGGGATGAGTTCAGAACAAACTCAAACATTTTCCTCACGGCCCCTACCACAATTGTCATCAGAAACCAAGCGAGATCACCTTTGAAGGAATTCATAAGGAGATAATGCTTAAAATGCTGTGATCAATGGCAAACAGGGACGGGCCAATTGCTGAAAATGTTTTTCCACTCTCCTACCTACACCTAGGATCTCATCTTCCAAGGAAGATTTCACCAATGCTTTTGCTGTTGTTGTTGTTGTTGTCATTAAGTATAAATGACTGACCAGTAGATCTGTTTGAAACGGTGCAGATTGCCTGTTGGTAGCATGTTTCCATTTGACTTCCTTGATTTGCTTGTTGTTGCCGTGTTTTGGGATCAGCTGTTTTTGCCTGATAGGATCGAGTTTGCTCATCCATGACCCATAGCTTTTATCTATATTGTGGTGTGATATGGCCCCAAAACACAATCCGTGTGTATATATATTTTTGTTACGATGATCATTATTATTATTGTAATGGTAGTTCCCCAGCAGCGACAGCTCTGCTCTGACATTGACTAGTTCAAAGGGAATAGCAGACTACAGGAAAGCAAGATAAACTATGTAAGGCCTAAGCTACGGTGACCTTTCTTTCTTCTCTGAAAACCACTCGCTTAAGAAAACTCTCCACAGTCGTAAATCACCATCACTCTGCGCTGCTCGGAAAGAGCTGGGACGCTTTGGGTACATTTATCATGGTTTAAGGAATTTTGACATGTTGTTCTCTCTGAATTTCAAAGTCCTTTTTGGGGGTCATTTTCTGTCCCCGCACATACTTTTCAGAAGGCTCCTCAGATAAGTGACAAAAGCTAGTTGTCTGTGCACGTTCATAGGGGGAGACAGATTATCATCCATATTGCCGGAGAATAAGAATATTGGAGAAATCTGACCTTGGTTGAAGGGATCTCTCCAAAGAAAAAGAAACGGAACAGTCCGCTAAAGTGATGCCAACTCATAATTACTGTTGATATCTACCTCATTCGTCACTGCAGGCACCTCGGAACAAAGGTTATTTTCTTGTAATCAAGCTTTTGGCTGCTGGGGGTGGAAAATTGTGGGTTTTTATAGATTTTCTTCCTTCTAGGCTGATAGCTGCGTAGCTGAACCATACGCAAAATATCCTAAGTGAGATATGCAAGCTAACTTGTGAGCTACACCGTCATCCTGTGTTAAAGACAGAAGACGTGCATGAGTAGCAGCATTTGGGACTAGGGTTGATTGAAAATGGAAATTTCTCTCCCCATGGAAAATTCCAATTTTGTTTTAAATTTGTTTTTTTGCCCCGAATTGAGATGAAATGTGGAAATATCAACATGTTTTTTGCAGAATGGAAAGTGCTGAAAAATTTCTATTGGAAACCTTTTATTTTGACATTTCAAATCAAAATGAAACAATTCAACATTCCTGCAGCTAAATGTTCCAATTTGATTTCTGGAGCTGAGTTGAAAAATTTCAGTTCAGCTCTGCATAGCCTGAATCTCTTAAAACCATATTTTATTGGACAGAATTTGGGTGGGTACGTTTTTATTTTCAAGAATGTTTGTGGAATACAAAAGTGTTGCCAACATTAGCTTGAATACAAATTAGAGTACTCAATCCAGTGGCCATTTTGAAAGTTCTGTGAAGGCTGGGAGATGGGCAGGAAAGATAAGCCTTTTGTCTGCTAACAGACGTTACTCATGTCACTAAATGCACTACTGGACCGTGCTCAGATATTACAGTGATGAGTGCGGTATAAGAATCTGAATAGAACAGACTAGACAGACCAGAGTAGAATAGAATAGAATGTTGTCCATTTGTGTCCGCCCATTTTGTCACCTGTACTAGCCCATTTCTCAGCTTCTTGTGCAATCAACTCCTTGCCTTCTTCCATGTTGCCCTATGCATGCTACGACCAACCTGAGCTCATAAAAACATAGCGACATAGGACGGGAAGGCACCTTCTGGTCATGGAGTCTAATCCACTGTTATCATAAAGCTCCAGCCCTGTTAACATTTCCAACAATCTTAAAGACCAATTCTTCCATGCTGCTCACAGTGCATCAAGAGACTTGCAGATGGAGGAAGTTGGGGGTGATGGGCAACCCTTAAACCCAGGAGGACCTTTGTGAACATGCTCACTCAGTCCCCGGCAGACGCTCTGATGTTGAGGGTGGAGGATTGGGAGAGCCAAGATAGAGGACCCCAAGAGAGCATGTGTCTACTTGAAGCACACTATTGCCCCAGGTAATTCACAGACAAGAAAAGGGGATAAATTCACCTACTAAAATATGTTCGGTCATTCCTTTCTATTTCTACTATTTCTAGCAGTGCAAACGAACCATTCCTGCATTAGTTGCTATTCCAGTCCTGGGATCCCTCACAGCTTTGTCAACATGCCCTGATCATAATCTACTGTATCCTTGCAACTGTGGTCCTACCCCCTTAATTCTATACATCCCTAATTCTTGATCTGCAAAATATCCCTTGCTGTTCCAAGTATGTGGCCTTCCATTCCTCTGCTTTATACGCTACCCTCCTGACCTTGAGCATCCCATGCTATTCAATCGCTGGAGTCTGGATCTCTTCTGAGCTTCAGAAACTTGCCCGTGGCGCTAAATATGTAGTGGTGGTAGGTCTGTGATGTGGCCAGCACCCACTAGGGGCTGGAATAAGAGCAACAAATGTGTTTTCACTTGGGCTTTTTTTTTAACCCAAATCTCATAGAGTTTAAGGCCAGAAGGGATCATCTAGTCTGACCTCCTGCATAACGCAAGCCATACAATTTCACCCAGCATTTCCTGCAGTGCAGGGAATTATTCTTCTCTATTAAACAGGTGAATATGGTGATACCCCATTACTTGTGGTTAAAGTAAAGAGCATCCTTTAGAAACACATCCAATCTCTGTGTCACATTATGAAAAGCGAGTGCATTGATCCCCTGTGCCAGCGAATACCTAGAAGGAGTTACAATGTAACCTTCATCGACTGCGCACAACAAAGCCAGCCATGGGGAAATAACAAGCACTTGAGTTACCCCAACGAGAATGATTAGGAGTTTCGCTGGTTAAACCAAAATGCCCACCGTTTTTTTTTTTTTTTTTATCTCCCACAATTCATCAACTGCACTTGGCTGTCACTGGAGTGCCGAAAGCCTCAGTGTAGTTAATTTCAATAGATTTGCTATTTTTATTTAACTGTCACTTGAATGGGAATAACTGCTCTCTATGCTGCATTGTTTTCTTTGGCAGTAGGCAGCACCCACTGAGTTCTATTCTTGTCTCAAAACTGTATTGTTTCCAGCCTGCTGAACATAGCCCTTGCAAATAGAGATGCCAGAAGAACACTGAAAACCATGATATTCAGGCACATTAATGTTCCAATGATTCTCTATGCCTGCTCTTCTATGTCCTGCCGCATTACAGAATTATTGTAGGTGCCGCAGAGGCTGCTGATACAGCCCAGCAAATAGCCTCGTGGATATTTAATTTAGATATAAAGTATGTGGGTGTAACCAGGCCCACTTGGACCGTCAGCAGGGTTTGAAGAGGGGACCTGCCAGTCTGAGAGCATAAGTCACGACTGCTTGAGCTACATGCTTAAATCCTCTCATTGATTTATTAGCCTCTTATGCCTGATGGGGCCAGAGATACTAGACCCTAGAGTGGGTTACATAGACTTCATGCAAGGTAGATTAACAAGAAGCCAAACTGTTACGTGTTTCAGCGGGTGAATACAGAACGTGACACTGGTCTTCTTAGGGCTAAAGGCCAGGACAGGTGTCAGGTGAGAGGCCCACAGGTCTAGTGGCAGTTTAGTGATTTCCTATGTGAGAATTAAGGTCCCAGGCCAGGAGAGTGGGGGAGGACCATGTTGGCAGCACATTCAGATCCATGGATTAACTTGTGCTGCACCCAAGCAATTCCCTTTGTCCAGAGCTAAAGCCTTGATGATCTCTACAAGGGGGCCTGGCTAGAATAAGAATCACTGTGACTTTGGTGGCTGTAGATGGGAGGCTAACAATGAGACACGGGTGAGGAGCTCTGGGGGGAGCTGCTCTGAAAAAGTGACCAATTATTGTGAAGTCCGTAAGTGAGCACAACTGGCAGAAGATGTGATTTCCTCAGCAAGCAGCCACTCTACCAGAATTGCTATTATTATTATTTCTATGCCAATAGCAGCTAACGACCCATTTGTGCTAGGTGTTGGACATACGGGTGGTGAGAGATAGAACCTACTTAAAAAGATTTCATTCTCAATAGACAAGTAAACAGAGCCCTATTATCCCCATTTTACAGATGGAGAACTGGAGCATAGAGGGTTTATATGTTATGTTCTAAGTCTGTGGTAGAGTCAGGAACTGGACTTAAATCTCCTGTGTCTCACTACAGACTTTAACCACTGCCCTTCCTCTCGGACCAGGGCTATTGGCTACATTTTCAAAGGGGTGCACGCCTGTCATCACTATCATCACTGTGCTCGATGGTGCACCACTTTCTCCTACCTTTTGTCTTTCTAGATTGACAGCTCTTTGGCATTGGAACCACGTCTTCCTATGTGTTTGTACAGCACCTAGCACAATGGGAGTGACCCTCGCTGAGGCTTATGGGAACTACTGCAATAGAAGGCATCAACAGTCATGATAATAAGCAGACCTGTATTTATTTGTGCATTGCTTTTCCTGTGCAATCATTCACATATGCAGGTTTTGTGCGCCATCATTTCAATGTGTGAAATCCATGCACCAAATCATTTTTCACTAGCTTCACCTGTGTGCCTGAGAGCTACATTCAGAAATTCAGTCAATTGTGCACAGTGGTTATAGTGCTTGTACAATTGTGTGTGCAAGAAACCCACATGGGGTTGTTTATGGGCAAATAGAGATACCACATTTTGAAAAAGTAGAATGATATAGAGCCCCTTGGTAATGGTTACATCAAGGACCACATTTATATGATAGTTAATGTGGGGAGGGATGGGGTATTATATATGCACACAAGATTTAAGATTTAAGAAGACCATTGGAGGTACACTAGTGACAGGAGAACCTAAACCAATTCAGAGTTTAGTGCAATAGGGGCGAACACTCCAAATATATATATGGAGATATACCTATCTCATAGAACTGGAAGGGACCTTGAAAGGTCATTGAGTCCAGTCCCCTGCCTTCACAGCAGGACAAAATTTTGCCCCAGATCCCTAAATGGCCCCCTCAAGGATTGAACTCATAACCCTGGGTTTAGCAGGCCAATGCTCAAACCACTGAGCTATCCCTCCTCCTCAAATTTCTGAGGTTGCTCTCAGCTAGCACCAGGGGAATATGGGAGGGGGAGAGAAACATTAACAAATAATCCTGCAAAGTATCCCCCTGAAATTCTTGGGCTATATCTAAGAAAAAGCTACACCCTTAAATGCATTTCACCAGCATTACATATTTTGTAAAATGTAATAATAAGCATTTTAAAAAATCAATCTGCAACACACGGGCAGAACACACTAAAAGGGAGACGGGGGTTGGGAATTGGAGCCCACTGATATGAATTGACAGTATTTGTTCTGAAATCATTTGCTAGTGATGCTCCTGTGAGATCAAAGATGTTTCTAAGAATAAAACATCAGTCAACTGCTACGTAGCTCTCATATCGCTGAAAATAGGCTGCGGGACAATGAGCCTCCCACTTACTGCTGTAATTATTGTTGAGGAGAGAGGAAACTAGGAAAGAAATGGTTGTCATAAGATCGCTTCCAAGATATGCATGTATGCCAGGTAGCTATCCAAGCTACAGACTAGCTGCCTGGGGCCTGGTAGTGAGTGACCCCCAAAAAGAATAGAATCAAAATCTGCATAGCAGAGGGGGAAAATAAAACAGATCCTATATTTTGAAGTGAGGAAATCAGTTGGTTACTTGCTTTCCACCAAATTAATTAAAAGAACCAACCCATAGGTTATCCAATCCCTCCTTCTCAGCTTTGGTACAAAAACTAAGGCTAGAATTAGAGATGCCCTCCAGATCTAACCATCCCTGAACTCTGGGAAGATTCGGCTCTAAAGATGAAATCCAGGCCCCACTGGCAAATCTTCCACTTCCATGGGGCTAGGATTTCACCCCTAGCTATGACAGTTGTGGGTCTGGCCAGCCTATTTCTAGTTAGGTTGCTAGTCACGTCTCTGTGCCAAAATCCAGCCGGTGATGACAGAACAGAACATTATTTAATTTTCTCTTTGGACACAAACAAAAATTAACTTTTTTACAAAGTTATCGTTAAAATATCATTAACACCTGACATTGAAATGGCTCCTTTCAGCCTAAAGAATGGATTCCAAAAGCCTCCTCCTATAGCAAAGAGATGATCTAGGCTCCCAATGGTATCAACATATATACTGTTTTCCTCTGCAATCTGTGCTTTAGTATTACTTACATTACAATGCTGCCTAACGGCCCCAGCCAAGACGTTCCCCTGTATTATGTGCTGTGTACACATTGTAAGTGGAGAACGGAAATACCGTCTGCATTTTAAAGATGGGGAACTGAGGCACAGAGAAATTAAGTAACTTGCTCAAGGACACAGGAGGAACCTGTGGCAGAGGTAGGAACTGAAATAAGATCTCCTGAGATTTAAGTTAGGTATACACTAGAAAAGGTTTGCTAGTATAGCTGTACTAGCAAGCCCTCCTAGCTCAGACGTAGCTTGTACCAGCAAAATAAGCGCCTTTGTCGGTGTAGCTGACACTGGTTTGGTGAGAAAAATAAACTATGCAGGCAAAACCAGTTGTATGTTGTTATAACTGCATCTGCACTAGGGCTTTTGCTGGTATAGAAATATTACAGAAAATCATCTCACCCCAGACAACACTGCTCTATTGGCAAAAGTTTCTAGTGTAGACTTGGCCAAGGTCCAATCAGTGCCTTAACCCCAAGACCAATGCTCCTCTTCATTACAAATCCTCGAAACTGCACTGCATGGTCCGTTGCATATTCTGCACTCTGTGTGCACACAGAGCTACTCTTCCGGTTTGTCAGGAGGAGCCAATCAGCTGTAGTCATTTGCATAGGAAAGTTGATTGGGTCACACTCTTCCACACCTCAGCATTGTTACCTTTGAGGGGGTGAACAACAGAGAAACAGAAGTGAATTATCATAAGCTGGTTTCCAAGACGTCAAGAGCCAGCAGTGTGTGTGTGTGTGTGTGTGTGTGTCTGCACAATATGCATTAGAGATTCACAGGGTGGATCAGATGTCCCTGTGGCAATCGGAGGTGAAAAGTTTGCCCTCTTAAAATAAAGGCTTAGGGACATGAGTCCAGCAGAAAGTGACTTTGTACCTGTGTCTCAGGGTATGTCTACACTACAATCAGGACAGCATGTATAGGAATACCTCATCTAGCCTCCTGACCAGTGAGTAGCCATAGCCTCAGAAACCACTTCCTATCAATCCCAGAGCTGCAAACCAAAGCAAACTAGGAAAGATTCACATTCAAACAGATGTAAATCAGCTTGACTTGCTCTGACCCGGACAAGAAAGACACGTAAGTCTGAAAGTTGGTGAAATGTTGAAAGAGCATCATACCAAAGTGCAATCAGCCAGCAGCAATAATAGATACTGCAAAAAACACATGCTTGATGGAATAGGTAATGGAACAGAGAGATCATTAAGCTGTGTGAAAACAGATCCCCAAGTACAATGAACTCTTCGTGTCACTGACAATAATTATGGCTCATCACTTTGGTCCCAGCGTCCTGACTCGGTCTTGCCGTTGTTCTCAGGCTCAGAGAAACGAGGCAATCGAAATTTGAATTTTGATTGAGATGCCCTAATGAGCAGAAAACATTCAAATAACTGAGACCAGGCGACAGCAATAACATATCAGGAAATAAAGACAATAGAAGCTGTCAAAACCCAAGCCAGAAATCATTTTAAAAGGGACCTCTGCACTCGGGAACTTGAAAAAATGACATAGCTTAGAGGAAGCCATTTAATTTGTCTGCAGACTTTTCTATTCCCATTGTTATGCCTGCAGATTAGAGCTGGGTGAATTATTTGCAGGGAGCAATTTATTAGAAGGATTTATCCTCCTTTTTCCGTTTAGCAAATTATCCACTTAACAGCATTGGATTTTTACATATTTGTTTGGGACTTGAACTTCTTTGATGCAAACATGCGTCAGCCGATGGATTGCTCCAAGACGTTTGACAGCAATATTGAGAGTATTTGCAGCTCAAAATTGCTATTCCTGCAGTGAAATTGCTCAACGTAAGTCACATGATATTGTTTATGCCACAAAACCACTTTCAAGTGTACAAAGTGTAAGATTCACTGAGGTAGGTATGCCCAATCTTTGATACTTATATGGCCCCTTTACCATAGTATTAAATAAATATTTTATTAATTAATTATGAATTAATAATAAATAATAATAAATTATGAAGTGATAATAAGTATTATTTATTATTAATTATTATTATTATTATTGGTATTGCAGTAGCACCTAGGGTCCCCAATCATGGGCCAGGACCCCATTGTGCTAGGCGCAATACAACACAGAACAAAAATATCAGTCCCTGCCCCAAAGAGCTCACAATCTAAGTAACAGACAAAAGACAATAGATGGCTACAAACAAATGGGGGAGCATACGAAAACAGTGAGACAGTATTGGTCAGCATGATAGACAAGGCTCTTGGCACACCAGCAGCCTCACTGTTGTTGAGTTTTTTGTAGGTCTCATGGCAAAGGAGAGTGTGACGGGTTGGATCACAGAACCCCCCCTGGAAGCTGCCACCTGATGTGCCCAGACTACTTCTACCCCTGCTTTCCCTGCCAGCTCAGGACTCCAGCACCTTGTCTTGCTGAGCCAGACACACCCGTCTGCTCCAACACAGACCCAGGGTCTGAATTACTTGCCCCAAAGCTGCAGGTTTACCTGAAAGCAGCTAACAGAAGTGTTCCTGTCTTTAACACTCAGATGCCCAACTCCCAATGAGGTCTAAACCCAAATAAATCCGTTTTACCCTGTATAAAGCTTATGCAGGGTAAACTCATAAATTGTTCGCCCTCTATAACACTGATAGAGAGAGATGCACAGCTGTTTGCTCCCCCAGGTATCCATACATACTCTGAGTTAATTAATAAGTAAAAAGTGATTTTATTAAATACAGACAGTAGGATTTAAGTGGTTCCAAGTAGTAACAGACAGAACAAAGTAAGTCACCAAGCAAAATAAAATAAAATGCACAAATCTATGTCCAATCAAACTGCATACCGATAATCTCAGCCTCAGAGATGCTTCAGTAAGTTTTTTCCTCAGACTGGACACCTTCCAGGCCTGGGCACAATTCTTTCCCCTGGTACAGCTCTTGTTCCAGCTGAGGTGGTAGCTAGGGGATTCTTCATGATGGCTCCTCTCCCTTTGTTCTGTTCCACCCCTTTATATATCTTTTGTATAAGGCGGGAATCCTTTGTCCCTCTCTGGGTTCCCACCCCCTCCTTCTCAATGGAAAGACACCAGGTTAAAGATAGATTCCAGTTCAGGTGACATGATCACATGTCACTGCAAGACTTCATTGCCCACTTGCCAGCATACACGTATACAGGAAGACTTAGAGGTAAACACAGCCATCTGCAGACAATTGTCCTGGTTAAGGGAATCATCAAGATTCCAAACCACTATTAATGGCCCACACTTTGCATAATTACAATAGGCCCTCAGAGTTATATTTCATATCTCTAGTTTCAGATACAAGAGTGGTACATTTATACATATAGGATGATCACACTCAGTAGATTATAAGCTTTGTAATGATACCTTACAAGAGACCTTTTGCATGAAGAATATTCTAGTTACATTATATTCACTCATTAGCATATTTTTATAAAACCGTATAGACTGCAACATCACAGAGATTTTTAAGGAGGACAATGAAGTGGCGATCCAAATGTTTACATGGAGCTCCTCTCATGTTGAGGGGCAGCATGGGAGAAAGCACAAGGTGCTTGTTTGAAAATGTAACCAGTGGGCCATGAAGACTGGGATCAACATCCCAAAAATCCATGAGGGATGATGGGCCACGAAAATGAAGACAAGTCATTCATGTTTAATCTCCTCATCTTTAATGCATTCACAACACTCCTGAAAGGCAGGGCAGTGCTATTATCCCCATTGTACAGATGGGGAACTGAGACACAGACAGCCTTGCCCAAGATCACCCACGAAGTCTGTGAAAGAGCAAAGAACTGAAGCCAGGTCTTCCAAGTCGCCGGATGATGCCCAAACCATTGGACAAGCCTTCCTCTTCTAGCTATTGCTGTAGCCCACTGTAAGGCCCTCTGTATCACTTCAACCCTAGGTAAGAAGTGTCTGGGAATGCAGATGCTACTGAGGCAACTGGCGCCAAGGAAAGATGATGCTGTGGTGAAGGTGTTGGATTCTGACTCTGAAGAGCTTGGGTCGATTCCCAGCTGTGCCAGACACAAACCGTGAGATCTGAGGCAAGTTACTTCATCCCTCAGTTCCCCATCAGTAATGTAAGAATAATGATATTTTCCTCCTAGGGGTGTTGTGAGGATAAATGCATTATTGTTAGTGAGTTGCTCAGATACCAGAGTAGTGAGGGCCACGTAAGTACTGAGATAGACCCACCAAAAAGGGGCTTCTGGCTACTGGGATGAAGCCCTGCATCCAGTGGGTGGATTTCACATCTCTGCAGAGCCCAGTTTCTTGGGCTGTGTGTGGATGGGATGGATTTCAGCTACAAATGTGTCTGTGAATTAGAGCTGGTAAGAAA
Source organism: Terrapene triunguis (assembly GCF_002925995.2). Classification (NCBI taxonomy): domain Eukaryota; kingdom Metazoa; phylum Chordata; order Testudines; family Emydidae; genus Terrapene; species Terrapene triunguis. The sequence goes on along the minus strand of NW_020664409.1, from coordinate 106,836,008 downwards.
AGTTTTGACAAAACACTGGGAAACATTTTTAGCTGATTTTCTTTTTACCGGCTCTTGTACAAATACACATTGCTGTATGTATTTGACACATTTTTTCATTCAAGTCATGTTTTTTGCAGGGAGTGGGGCGAATTTCCTTGCATGATCCTCCCCAAAAAATGAATAGTGGAAGTCGTAAATAGCACTGAAGCAAATTTACAGTTATTATCCAAACTAAATTGTGCAGGACACCAGGGTTAATTTTAGCTCCTACTCTCCTGGATCATAAATAGGACCTCAATTTTATGTTTCATCCAAAATACACACAGAACCTTCGACTGGAACACTGGTTCAATACACATCCATGGAGAAGAGCGCCACTTACTGAATCATCAACCACACTTCCCGCAGCACCTAAGATTTACTGGCAGCTCTGGTCTCCAATCCAGGCCCAACCTTCTTTAGTATAGACATTCAAGGGCCAGATTGTGAACCCATTATAAGTGGGGAGCAGCTATTTATATTGTAGCATCTGTTGCAACCTGCATGGAACTTGGAAGGAGAAGCACAGGTTGCATGAAGGAAGAGTTTGGAGGAGGCCCTGGGGAGTCAGTCTGTGTGTACATGACTGGAATGCTAGCTGCAGTTGCAGATCCCTGCAAATAGTTCTCTTAATAAAGAGCCCAGTTTAGTTTTACAAGCATATTATTACCCAACACGTGATACGTGAAACAGTAACTGCTCACCAGAGGTTTGATGTTCACAGTGTGGTCCTTCATAAAGAATTTGACTGCAGATAACTGTAAGTGACTCGATCACATGCTTTATAGTGATAGACTCAAGGATTTGAATCGATTTAGCTTAACAAAGAGAAGGTTAAGAGGTGACTTGATTACAGTCTACATGGATAAGAAATATTTTATAATGGGTTTGTCAGTCTAGCAGAGAAAGGTATAACATGAGCCAATGATTGCAAGTTGAAGCTAGAGAAATTCAGACTGGATATAAGGTGTAAATTTTTTAACAGTGAGAATAATTAACCATTGGAACAATTAACAAGGGTCATGGTGGATTCTCCATCACTGACAATATTAAAATCAAGACTGGATGGTTTCTTAAAAGATCTGCTGTAAGAATTATTGTGGAGAAATTCTCCGGACTGTGTTGTATAGGAGGTCAGCCCCGGTGATCACAATGGTCCCTTCTGGCCTTGGAATCCATGCCTCTATGGCTTGGTCTACACTAACCCCCCAAATCAAACTAAGGTACGCAACTTCAGCTACGTGAATAACGTAGCTGAAGTTCGAAGTACCTTAGTTCGATCTTACCTCGGTCCACACGCGGCAGGCAGGCTCCCCCATCGACTCCGCGGTACTCCTCTCGTCTAGCTGGAGTACCGCAGTCGACGGCGAGCACTTCCAGGTTCGACTTATCGCATCCAGACAAGACGCGATAAGTCGAACCCAGAAGTTCGATCGCTCGCCGCCGAACTATCAGGGAAGTGTAGACATACCCTATGTTGTCTTCCTTTGCTTTGTTAATTGGGCTATCTGGGCTTAAGGTATTTAATTCTGCTGAGGCATTTGGACTGTGACAGGAAAAGGCACCTATAAAGGGAGCAGGCTAGCTACTGTACTGCAGAGGAAAGAGATTCTTTATTGTACCCATACAAGTCTACAACTGCAGGCAGGAAGTTAAACGGCATTTCACAACTGACAAGATAACGTTTCTAGCTAAAGCAGATCTCAGGAGCCTCCGCGAATTTTGGGTTTAGAGGGATATTTTTATTTTTATTTGTCTCCTGAGGCAACCTAATTTCAGCAGAGGTTTTAAGGACAATCTGAAGGACTTTAAAAGCATCTTCAAGCCCACAACAGCCATATCTACCACTACCTAAATCTCAAGTATTTAATGGCTCTTAAAAAATATATTGCCTTGTTAATGCTTGCAGAGAATCAGACAGTTTTATGGGGACAGAGCAGTAATGCCCCTTTAGCCATCTGGCCTGCAAGAACACAATGGGGTTTTTCATAGCAGCCTTTTACATGTTTGAAAGAGATGTCTGCAATAAAAAGAACAAACAAGCCCATTTACAGGGGGTTGCAATTGGGTAGTGAGCCAGGCTTGGAGGCACCAGAGGCGTTATGCATATCTCTATGGCACAATCACAAACTCTATTGTTTTCAAAGTCAAACTAAGCACAGTGTGGTGTGTTATGGGGGATGCATGGTTATTCCGACCAAAGAACCAAGAAAGATTTGGAAGAACTTTGAGACTTTCGTTTCCAGCTACTGATGAAATGGGAATTGCTAAAAGGTTCCATAATACCAAAAAGGAAATAAAATAAAATGAAAAAACAATGCAAATATCCTCAGAGCACCATGTACAATATACATAATGACTATTTTTCATGATCCAAAGCCCAATGAAGTCAATCAAGACTTGATTTCAGTGGACTTTGGATTAAGCCCTCGGTCATCTGCATCAATAAAGCTAGCATCATCCAAAAAATTCATGGTTGGGATGTAATGATGGGCAGGCCCAAAAGGGAACAAAGTCTTCAGCATCAGATTGGATAAACACAAACAAGTTTTGATGCTTATCTAAAAACATGGGTGTTTAAACTCAGTTGTAAATCTCAGGAGAAGAAATTTTCTTACAAGTTTCCTATTATTTCATGTTTCTGGAATAAGTATGATAATACTTATCTACTTCACAGGTGTCTTGTTCTAATTAATTAGGCCTTGATCCAATGGGTTGCTCCCATGCTTCAAGTTATGCATGAGCATAAGTGCTTGGCTGTATCTAGGGACTTAGTGGTGGAAAATTGTTGATATCTTGGAATGAGAGTTGTTGAATCCCTCTTGCTCAGGTTCCAGGTAGAGGTGGTGACTGGGTGTGAGACCAAACTGATAGAGGATACTAAGGGTACGTCTACACTTACCGGAGGGTCCGGCGGCAGGCAATCGATGTTCTGGGATCGATTTATCGTGTCTGGTTTAGACGCGATAAATCGATCCCGGATCGATCCCGGAAGTGCTCGCCGTCGACGCCGGTACTCCAGCTCGCCGAGAGGAGTATGCGGCATCGACGGGGGAGCCTTCCTGCCGCGTCTGGACCCGTGGTAAGTTCGGACTAAGGTACTTCGAATTCAGCTACGTTATTAACGTAGCTGAATTTGCGTACCTTAGTCCGAAGTGGGGGGGTAGTGTGGACCAGGTCTAAAAGAACAGCAAATGGATGAATCCTAGAGGAGAGAGAGAAAAGGCACAATGAAGCAAAACGGGTAGGCAGGGTAGTTGTCTGTGGCTGCAGAGAAAGACCTCAGGTACTCTAGGGATACTTTATGTGATCCATAATGGCTCAATAGTACATGGGGCCCAGGCATGAGCTCTCAGGAGGGATTATTGCTCAGGATAAGACCAGATGATTATTAGTTCATATGGCAGTAGCATCCACCACGTGCTAGTGAGGCACTTGCCCAAAGTAAAGACTACAAGCCAACAGCCATGGAGTGAATTGCTCCAATCACAACCAGGGCCGGCTCTGGCTTTTTTGCCGCCCCAGGCAAAAAAGCCTCCGGCCGCCCCCACCCTCCACTTTCAGGGTGGAGAAAGTTAACCTGAGCTCCTCAGTAGAGGTCGAGGGACCCATGGAGCTCCCCACGCTGCAATGCCAAAGAGAAAAAGCCGAGATGCGGTTTGGGGAACCCAAGGCCCTGAGCAATCAGTGGGATGAGGGGAGTGCCCTCAATCCTCCACCAGATACAAAGGGGGAGAAAAGGGTGAGCAACCCCCCAGGATGCCCATGATTTGCAGGAGGATGAAATGGAGCTGTGGGGGTGTCCTCCCCCTGCCAAGTGCGATTTCTGGGGGTGGAAAATGAATGGGCACCACAGGAATGACCTAGAGGATCACCCCAGGGACCGAGAGAGACCCCCCCCAGAGTGACAGCACAGGGGGGAGAGAAAAATCTATCTCTCAGGCAAGGGGGAGGAGGCATGTGACAGAGAGTTGGCCCAGCCTCCTGATGCTGCAACTCCAATTCATTGCCCTGGAGTACACCTGACTATGGGAACTGCTCCCAATTGATAGACTGGGCTGGACTGGAGGAGTTAAAGGGATAATTCACTTATTAACCCAGAAGGGACCGAAGGCCCAGGAAGGAAGTGCAAAGAGGCAGGCAGGGTGGGAGTGGGAGAGGCAGGCTTGTAGAGTCAGGGCAAGAGATCGCTCATGGCTCTAGGAGCTGAAGGCTGTTGACATGAGGCTGCATAGCCTGTCAAGGTGGTGGACGAGAACACTGTAATAAACTACATGAGGTATGTGACCAGAAGAAAGTCTCTGAGCCCTTTGTGGGCTAGAAAGTGGGTGGGAGCGAGTCCGCTCTGCCACAGTACCACTGCCCTCTGCTGCATGGAATCAGACCAGCACAACTGTATGTTATGGCATATATTCCATACCACTAATAGCCATTATCCTTTATCTCAAGGGGCTTGGGGGGAGGGGGTTGGAGCCCAAGCATCATAGCTTTCTCCCCACTGCTGCCATGAAGCCCCCGGCATGCAGCAACGTAAGAAACATGCAGTCCCACTGAGATCGGCAAAAGTATCCGTCTCGTCAGAAGTTAAAACCTATAAATGACACCGGTTTTATGCAATGGTAAACAGAGGCCCAGACCAATGAAATGAGCCAGCGTCAGAGCGAGGAACAGAATCCAGTTGTCCTGACTCTTGTCCCTCAACCACGAGATAACGTTCAGCAAGGGCTAACTCTCTGCAGCAAAGCTCAGTTGCAAACACGTGGTGCACTTTTCAGCAAATACCAGAGCGAGAATTGGGATTGAGAGGTTGGCGCAGGTGTATCATGAATACAGGTGAAAATTAGAGAGTCTGCCCAAAGAGGGTTCATTCATCTAACATTTCAGAGCTTTGCTCTATCTCGTGTGGAGAGAGAGAGAGAGAGTTGGGTAGAGGGAATAAAACAGCCCCTGCTCTACCGGGAACCAAGCGGCTCAGACCTTTTCAAAGTCAACCTGACATGATTGTCAAATGGCCATGACTGGTGACTTCAGAAGCCAAATACCTGATAGGCATTTGGAGTCAAAGTCATGAGATACTTTGATAGGAGTTTGGAGAGAGACCCAGTCCTAGGAGCTGATAGGTGTTAGCACATAAGCCTGTTTGTCAGCGTGAGATAGAATTTTGGGTTTGACCTTTTGATACTCTTATATCCTTACAGATATGTGTGAACAAAAGACAAAGACTGTGTATGTTGCTTCTGCCTAGTCAGATGGGTTTGTTAGTACAATGAGAACAGATAAGAGCAGTTGAAGTGTGACTCAAGAGCACACTTTAAGATTGCCTCAACCGCTATCTCAAGGCAAGGTCAACCAACGAGTCGGAAGGGGCAAAGGGTGGCTGGGGGAAGGTATAAAACACTAAAAGACCAAAGGAATGCCTGTCCCTGACTGCAATACAGCCTCACTCCTTTCCCCTCCCATGGGGTACAAAAGGGGTGGGACTGTGGACATGCATTGCAGATATATTTGAGCCTGCTAATAAAGATGAAGTGGGAGATGGGAATGGGGAGGGGGTAATGGAGAATGGGGACATAGGCAAGGCTCTGCGGCGTCAGAGCTGGGAAGGGGGACACGGGGTAAATGCTCTGCGGCGTCAGAGCTGGGAAGGGGGATGTGACGGGTTGGATCACAGAAACCCCCTTGGGAGCTGCCACCCGATGTGCCAAGACTACCCCTGCTTCTGTTTTCCCTGCCAGCTCAGGACTCCAGCACCCCGTCTTGCTGAATTAGACACTCCAGTCCACTTCAACACAGACCCAGGGTCTGAATCACTTGTCCCAAAACTGCAAGTTTACCCAAAAACAGCTCACAGGAGTGTGCTTGTCTTTAGCACTCAGATGCCCAACTCCCAATGGGGTCTAAACCCAGATAAATTCGTTTTACCCTGCATAAAGCTTATGCAGGGCAAACTCATAAATTGTTCGCCCTCTATAACACTGATAGAGAGATATGCACAGTTGTTTGCTCTCCCAGGTATTAACACATACTCTGAGTAAATTACTAAATAAAAAGTGATTTTATTAAATACAGACAGTAGGATTTAAGTGGTTCCAAGTAGTAACAGACAGAACAAAGTAAGTTACAAGCAAAATAAAATAAAATGCGCAAATCTATGCCTAATCAAACTAAATACAGATAATTTCCTCACCAGTTCCAGAATGCTCCCTTTCACAGGCTAATCTCCCTTTAGCCTGGGTCCAGCAATCTCTCACAACCCCCTGTAGTTACTGTCTTTTGTTCCAGTTTCCTTCAAGCATCCTGGGGGGGTGGAGAGGCTCCTTCTTTAGCCAGCTGAAGACAAAATGGA
>NW_020664409.1:106809273-106829631 GCF_002925995.2 Terrapene triunguis | reverse complement strand
TTATAAGCACCCCCTCCCCATAAAGCCTTATGGGGTACACTGTCACAGGGGACACGGGGTAAACGCTCTGCGGTGTCAGAGCTGGGAAAGGGGACACGGGGTAAACGCTCTGCGGCGTCAGAGCTGGGAATGGAACACTGGGAAACCAACTCTGCCGGTGTGAAGAGCTACAGATATGTTTGCTTGGAACTAACCCCAATAAACATGGCATTGTCTGCACTTTGGACTTCTGGTCTTCTGCTTTCTGTCTGCGGGACAAGAACATGGGGAGGGGGTGAAGGGAAAGCCCTCTAACAATAGGGTGCATTTCCCAGTAAACTGGACACATCACTGAAAAAAACACAAGAGAAGCTACGGAGGCGAACCACTGGCAAGAGCTCCCCGCTACAGAGTACAAATAGCCGACCTGCTCCCATGACAAATGGGGCATTTTCATACATACAGAACTGCATAGCTCAGGTAATTACCTTGATTGAGACAAGGGCCCTGAAAGCAGAATCCCCATGGAGCTAGACCAAACCACTGAAACAATGAGATCTTTACGGAATGGGGCAGGGAGTGCAAGTGAAAATATACACTAAATATATTCCAGGGGCTCTCTACATAATAAGATGCTTGCTGGAGTCTGGTGGTCACAACGATGATTACTTTAGTGATGATTCACAGAACTTGGAAGCGTGCTGTAAACACCAAGCGCCGTTGCTATGGTAAGAAAAATTGTGTTTTGCTCCATAAATAGCACAGTAAATAAACAGCATCCCAGCCAGTGCCTAATGCAGCAGGGCTGCTTACTCAGCTGTGGTTCCACGGGGAACACGCTACACCCTGTGCTCTGTACGTGGCACCTTCCACTTCATCTCCAGGCGAAATCCGAAAGTGTTGGCTTTGACCTGCAGAGCAGTGAGCGCTTTGGATCCCGGCTTCTTTAGAGACCTCGGGCCTGATGCAGATCTGTTCCGCGGGTGTAAATCCACAGTCCCTCAAGTGAAGTCAGAAGGCAAATGAGAGGAAGAGCAGCCTCTCCTCTGTCTCCACTTGTGACAGTGTGAGATCAGCTGATTGATACAGTATCATCCATATAAACTCAGTATAAACAGGAACTGGGGCTGCTGTCAGGGCATTCTTAAAGGGGTCTTCACTCTGGAACTCACACTTACACCAGGTCAGAACAACCCCAGATTTGCTCTCCTGTGGGACACGTTGAGATACTTTTCTATATTTTCCTAGAAGATTTCAGGGAAGTCAGTTGGGTGGGCGCAGTCTGTAGGGCAGTTACTTGTGATGGGCGTAGGGGATTTTGATTGTTCACTTGGAAATGTGGCTGTATTTTTTTCATACCGTTTCATTGTGCGCTCGCAGGTTTGGCAGGCAGGGTGCACTTTATAAATGGAAAAAAATAAAACAAACATATTTTATAAGGAGGCAGCATGATGCAGGGGGTAAGACACTTTACTGGGACACAGGGAACATGAGTCCTGTTCCCAGCTGAGTACTTTGATGTAACAATTTTATGAACACTATGTGACTGGGTCAGTGAAAGGAAATTATTGTATGCTGGGTTTTTAGAATTTCCTGTATGGCTTTATTGATCTAACTTATACAGGGGGCAGTGGAATACTTACTACACACCTATAATACTTTAATTCAATGCAGACTGTGCAGAAAGGCAATCGAATTGCTCACCACATCAGACCATCCCAGCAAACATTGGGAGCAATGCAGCATGGTGAGATATTTCCTGGACCCAGGCTGAAGTGACACAGTTCTTTTGCCAGGATGGACACCAGCAGATAGTGCTTTTTGACTGTGAGCTTTTTTTCTCAGGGGAAGAAGGGGAGAGAGGGGGGTCACTTGTCAGAAGTTGACAGAGAGAGAATGTGGAGGGAGAAGGAATTGGGCCCTTGCAGATCCAAGGAATGGGAAGCCACAGGGAAGAGCTAAACATGCGGACCAGCTGTTTGATTGTTCTTCATGATCTGTTTTCTCTTAAATGCGTTTGGTCTAAATAAGTGATACTTTGCTGTAAGGAGACTGTTTGGTCCCTGATTGCCACCGTCGCTGTCCAGGAGGAGACGGAACTGCAGGGTGTGAGTTTTTTGGACCTGCTGAGGCAATCACAATTAGTACCAGGGTGCTTCCAGCAGGGCCTGGTCTGAGAGTGGGAGAATCCTCTGAGTCCACCCAGAGCCTGGTGACCACCAAAGGCCTGACGCCTGAGAGGGGGCTGCACTTGACAGGTCCAGGAGTGCCAAAAGGCCCCCACCATGCCAGGGACTGCGCCCACACATTGCAAGAGACATTCCCGGCCCTGGCGAGTTTACAAACAAAATAGACAAGACGGACAAAGGGGAGCAGAAAGGAAGTGTGAGCATCCACTGGCAGGGAATTGACACCCAAAGGGGCTAGCTGACTTGCCCACGGTGAATTTGTGGCAGAGTTGGGTCCAGCTCCAGGGCCTCAATCACAAGACAATGCTTCCTCTGCCACTAATAATGTTTATTCACACTGGCAAGGTGCTTTGAGATTGCTGGAGGAAAAAAACTGTGATGAGGATGTCTAAAGAAAATACAAGCGAATTCTCCTGGGATCTCCCACACTCTATGGATTGCAATACTCGGCTGACAGTGATTTGGGCTGTTACTACAGAATACAGTCTTTTTCCAGGGTTTTCACTGAACGGACCATGAGCGTACCGGAATAGAAAAATCAGTTGCAGCCACAACATTTGTATTTCATTCTTGCAAATATCTGAGAGCAAAATGCCAGAAACTGCACACCCCCTAAACTGGAAATGGACCAAACCCCTCTCTTCCCAACCCCTCAAAAAAGGAAAGAAAAGAACCAACCTCTGCTTTTACTTTGGGTATAAAAAAGTTTGTGCATCTCCAAGGGGAGCACTGGCTGGAATCTAAAACACCACGCTGAGAATATAAATAGACCAGAAGTGAGCCAACAGAGGCTGCAGACATGGCAATGCTCTTGTTCTGGAGGCTGCACTGTGGGGAAAAGTGGTGCCTGCAATCACAGAATAGAAACAGCAGCAGCTTATCAGCCTCATCCGACCCCATGGCAGCTGACTAAGCCAATACAGCAGGTACATCTAAAAGCACAGTTCATGGTAGGTTTGCTGCTGTGGGGCCCACAGCTCAGACTGACATCCTCTTATCTGTCGTAAATAGCCAATATAAAGGTCCAACTGGTAACTGAGATTGACGGGGAGGTACAAAAGACCAATCTCCACAGTGCATCTGTCTCTGTACAGGCAGCAGATCTGAGTCTGATAGCAGCATGCAGAGTACAAATAAAACGAACAGGGATGCAGCAGCCACGGTGCAGGTGAATCTAGTTATCCACAGAACAGCTGGTGGGTTCAGAGTCTCCACGGGATCTTAGACAGCACCAGCTGCTTGCAAATGTGATGTCTGGTTCTTTCCTACATAGTCCACCGGTGGACTCTCTACTGGAGGTAGAGTCAGGTTAATACATTTGAGAAGGAAGGAAGAATGGTTTTATTGTTCGGGACCCACACTGGGTTCAATCCCTGGCTCTTCCACAGACTCTGTTTGACCTCTGTGTAGGTGCCACAGGACTCTTTGCTGCTTTTACTTATATTTGCTGTATCACACACACACTGTGCCCCTTTTAACTGATATAACCCTTCTTTCTGCCACATTTTTCCATGAGCGGTAAGTTGTGATCGTGTTCCCCTCAGCTTGCCACAGGAATCTCCAGTATTAGTCTTCCTGTGCACGTGCTCTACAACTGAACTGTTTTGGTTACTAAGGCAACTGGTTTTATACGGCAGAGAGCAGCCATTTTGTCACTCTTTTCCCCACTTAGGTTGCTGGAAGGGCCTGGTCGCATGGCACGTCTCACAAGAGATCATTTGACCCTCAATAATAATAATACCTCCCTCATATATAGCGCTTTTTCATCAATAGATCTCAAAGTGCCTACGAAATTCATAACAGCTTCCAGGAATTAGGAAGGACTCTCTTCCCCCCATAGAGCCATGACTCATCCATGCTGCCCTCTTGTATGGAGGGAATTTCCTATGCCAATAACTCCCAATAACCTGATTACTCCAATACTATTTTTATCCCCTACTAGGCTTTGGCCATGAAAATAGAACTGGTGTCTCCCTGTGTTAATTAACAGACTCAGTATTGCAAATTCCAGGGATTTGAAAACCAGGAGTCAGCCTCACCACCAGAAAAATCATAAAATTGGCTTAAAAGGGTTTTTTCATTTTCCTTTTAATATGGGAGCTTTTAGGATTCAGGTTTTCTTTCCTTTTTTTTTAAATGAAAGTTGAGAGTTTCACATAATCACCTGACTCCAGGAGCTGGGGTTTTAAGAACCCCCCCAAATATTGTGATGGTTGGTGACACTGGGAACCTGGCGATTTGAGTCTAGACAGGCCCACCCTGCTGTTGTCCTGAGACAGTTATGCAGACACTGATTTTACAGACTTTGAGTAGAAGACCCTGTAATTTTCTCTGCAATGCTTTACTGAAACGTGCTTGGGGTGACTGTGTCACTGCACCCCATATTCTTCATAGCGATAGTATTATGATATGATTATGACATAGTTATGATGTATTTTATGCAAGACGGGTCATGTGAGAGATCATTGGAAAAGTTACAATTTGCTGAATATGATTATCCTATTTGTATGCATGTATCATTTTTGTATCTGAAGTTAGGAATATTGACTATATATCTGTATTACAAATGTGTTTACACCCAGGGAACGCCCATTAGACCAGATGTTTTCAGCCTAGGTATTGGGTGGGGAAGGGCCATTAGAGAGAACAATAGGCCTTAGGAGATGCTTATCTCCCACCTGGGGAGCCTTTCTGAGGACGCTATAGACAGCCTCCGAGTAATGTCTGCTATGACACTATAGGGACATGTGACCAGGTCACCTGATGCTGGATTCCATCTTGGGATGCCAGTATTTTTCCACTGAGTGGCATGGGAAGCAAGCTTTGAAACGAAGGGTTCCCACCATATGCAAAAGCTATATAAGGTAGGGGAGTGACATCATCTTGGTTCTTCATTGACTCCTCACCCAGGAAGACTCCTGGAAACACCTGAGGAACAAAGACTGAACTGGGGGACGTGCTGGACCCAGGCTAAAGAGATCGTTAGCCGGTGAATGGAACACCTGGGAATTCCAAGCTGTAAGCAAGTGCAGCTTGCCTCTTAAGAATCTGCAGCCTGCTTGTATCATCACTTAGGGTGAGAACCTGCTATTCATATCCAATCTATTTTGTATATTAACCTTAGTTTGTATGTTTTGTTTATTTGCTAGATAATCTGTTTTGATCTGTTGGCTGTCCCTTATAATCACTGAAAATCTATCTTTTGTTGTTAATAAATTTGTTTTTGCTTTATCTAAAACCAGTGTGTGGGAATCCTAACTCAGGGGGAGAAAACTATTGCATATTCCTCTCCACTGCCTATTAATTTCATTTGGTGATCCCTAGTTCTTTTGTTATGAGAAGGACTAAATAACACTTCCTTATTTACTTTCTCCACACCACTCATGATTTTATAGACTTCTATCATATCCCCCCTTAGTCATCGCTTTTCCAAGCTGAAAAGCCCCACTCTTATTACTCTTTCCTAATATAGCAGCTGTTCCATACCCCTAATCATTTTTTTGCCCTTTTCTGAACATTTTCCAATTCCAATATATCTTTTTTGAGATGGGGTGACCCCATCTGCGTGCAGTATTCAAGATGTGGGCATACCATGGATTTATATAGAGGCAATGTGATATTTTCTGTCTTATTATCTATCCCTTTATTAATGATTCCCAACATTCTGTTCACTTTTTTGACTGCCGCTGCACATTGAGTGGATGTTTTCAGAGAACTGTCCACAATGATGCCAAGATCTCTTTCTTGAGTGGTAACAGCTAATTTAGACCCCTCATTTTATATGTATAGTTTGGATTATTATTATCAGGCAAAATCATGGAGCCCGTCCTCAAGGAATCCATTCTGAAGCACTTAGAGGAGAGGAAGGTGATCAGGAACAGTCAACATGGATTCACCAAGGGCAAGTCATGCCTGACCAACCTGATTGCCTTCTATGATGAGATAACTGGCACAGTGGATATGGGGAAAGCGGTGGATGTGATATATCTTGACTTTAGCAAAGCTTTTGTCACGGTCTCCCACAGTATTCTTGACAGCAAGTTAAAAAAGTATGGATTGGATGAATGGACTATAAGGTGGATAGAAATCTGGCTAGATTGTCGGGCTCAATGGGTAGTGATCAAAGGCTTGATATCTAGTTGGCAGCCGTTATGAAGCGGAGTGCCCCAGGAGTCGGCCTGGGGCCGGTTTTGTTCAACATCTTTATTAATTATCTGGATAATGGGATTAATTGCACCCTCAGCAAATTCGCAGATGACACTAAGCTAGGGGGAGAGGCAGATATGCTGGAGGGTAGGGATAGGGTCCATAGTGACCTAGACAAATTGGAGGATTGGTCCAAAAGAAATCTGATGAGGTTCAACAAGGACAAGTGAAGAGTCCTGCACTTAGGATGGAAGAATCCCATGCACTGCTACAGACTGGGGACCGACTGGCTAAGCAGCAGTTCTGCAGAAAAGGACCTGGGGATTACAGTGGATGAGAAGCTGGATATGAGTCAGCAGTGTGCCCTCGTTGCCAAGAAGGCCAATGGCATAGGAGCATTGCCAGCAGATTGAGGGATGTGATTATTCACCTCTATTTGGCACTGGTGAGGCCACACCTGGAGTATTGCGTCCAGTTTTGGTCCCCCCAGTAGAGAAGGGATGTGGACAGATTGGAGAAAGTCCAGCGGAGGGCAACAAAAATTATTAGGGAGCTGGGGCACTTGACTTACGAGGAGAGGCTGTGGGAACTGGGGTTATTTAGTCTACAGAAGAGAAGAGTGAGGGAAGATTTGATAGCAGCCTTCAACTATCTAGCTAGGCTGTTCTCAGTAGTGGCAGATGACAGAACAAGAAGCAATGGTCTCAAGTTGCAGTGGGGGAGGTCTAGGTTGGATATCAGGAAATACTATTTCACTAGGAGGGTGGTGAAGCACTGGAATGGGTTACCTAGGGAGGTGGTTGAATCTCCATCCTTAGAAGTTTTTAAGGCCTGGCTTAACAAAGCCTTGGCTGGGATGATTTAGTGGGTGTTACGCCTGCTTTGAGCAGGGGATTGGACTAGATGACCTCCTGAGGTCTCTTCCAACCCTAATATTCTATGATTCTATGATTATGTTTTCCAGTGTGCATTACTTTGCATTTATTAACATTGAATTTCATCTGCCATTTTTTTGCCCAGTCACCCAGTTTTGAGAGATCCTTTTGTAGCTCTTCGCAGTCTGCCTGGGACTTAACTATCTTGAGTAGTTTTGTATCATCTGCATATTTTGCCACCTCACTGTTTATCCCTTTTTCCAGGTCATTTATGCATATTTTGAATAAGACTGGTCCCAGAACAGACCCCTGTGGGACTCCCCTATTTACCTCTCTCCATTCTGAAAACTGACCATTTATTCCTACCCCCCTTTGTTTCCTATCTTTTAACTAGTGACCAATGCATAAGAGGACCTTCCCTCTTATCCCATGACTGCTTACTTTGCTTAAGAGCCTTTGGTGAGGGACCTTATCAAAGGCTTTCTGAAAATCTAAGTGCACTATATCCACTGGGTCCCCCCTGTCCACATGCTTGTTGACCCCCTCAAAGAATTCTAGTAGATTGTAAAGGGAAATCATGCCTCACCAAAAACCATGTTGACTCTTCCCCAACAAATTATGTTCATCTATGTGTCTGACAATTGTGTTCTTTACTATAGTTTCAACCAGTTTGCCCGGTCCTGAAGTCAGGCATACCGGCCTGTAATTGCCGGGATCACCTCTGGAGCCCTATTTAAAAATTGGTGTCACATTAGCTATCCTCCAGTCATTTGCTACAGAAGCTGATTTAAATGATAGGTTACAGACTACAGTTGGCAGTTCTGCATGCTTTGAGGAGTCATAAGGTGTAGTCCCTGGCCTTCAATGGGTTCATTTTACAGCTGATGGGCCATCGAACAGGCCAGGCAGTGCTGAATGCCAATCTGTCTGGGGGTGTCCCCCAGAAACACAGCACAAGTTTTGAAATGCGGATACACCCTACCTATCTATACCTCACCATACAAAGTGATACAAACATATAAACAAGATTATCATACTTGGCAAATCATAACATTTTCACAGATACCTTACATGGCATATCTGGTCAGACGCCTTTCCATTTTATAATATTGGTGTCAATAATATCATACAATGTCTCCCATATTCCATTCAGTGTCACAGGCCAAAGTAGCAGGTACAAGGAGAAGGGTGGTAACTAACAATATCTAGAGTGTAATACATAACTTGTTTGTATCAATGTATAAAAGGAGAAGTCACAGGCGGGGCACCTTTGGACGTGCCGAGGGGATGACTGAGCGGGTACCATTGTTGCGGGCATATGGGTGTTAGAGTACCAGTAACCATTGAGCCAGGGCACTAGTATCGTGCTTTGTCAACAATAAACCTGGCCGAGTACCTTTGCCACCGAACCAAGCCTGTGGTCTTCCTACCTGAGCAACATCAAGGTCCGCTGAGTTAACATGCTGGACCGTCTGCTAGTGCCGCTGCCATCGGAGTGCCCAGAACAGCCTTCACAACTCTTCGCAGCACTAACACAAGTATCACATAGGCTTTTATTAGATGACCCTTGTGGGGGTTGTTAGCTGTAGTGAGTTTGTCAGGTCTGATAGGAATTGCTGTTACAGGACAGGTTTCAGTGGTAGCCGCGTTAGTCTGTATCAGCCCAAATAAATGTGTTAGTCTCTAAGGTGCCACAAGGACTCCTCGTTCGTCACAGGACAGTGAACCCTTTGCCAGCTGGCAGTGAGGAGTTCTTAGGGGTGACTATAAGAGGATTCTTCCCTGAGGCTGCTGGACCCAGAGAGACCCATACAGGTCTCTCTGGCTCTCTAGCTGCCATACTAAGGAAACATTACCCAGGCTATCTACTGACAGCACATGGGACCTACCCGCTCTGGCCTGGATTCCACAGTCATGGAATTGACTGCTGACTCCACTACAACACCTGGTTTACAATTGAGCAATTTGAGTGTAAATGCCTTTCTCCGGGATTGCGGGGAAGCCAGAGGCAGAGCCAGGAATACTGATACTGGTTCCTGCCCTCTAGACTGCAATCCCCCTGTAAAGAGCTACACAGGCTCCCTATTAAATCAGAAAAACAACGAGGGGTCCGGTGGCACCTTAAAGCCTAACAGATTTGTTTGCCCAAATAAATCTGTTAGTCTTTAAGGTGCCACCGGACTCCTCGTTGTTTTTGTGGATACGGACTAACACGGCTACCCCGGTGATATTAAATCAGACACATCCTCTACACACTGCCAGCCAATTACTGCACTATTTACAATCCCTGCATACAATACAAACACTTCCAGTGATCAGCTCCTCCTGAGATACAAGTGTTGATACTTTCCATTTCGGATAAACCAATAGAAAATCCCTTCCTTCTGCCGCCTTTTTTACTAATGGCAGCGTTTGTTGCCACACGTCTCCTTCCTTTTTAACTTGCTTTGCAGCTTGGTGAGCATGAATTCAAATCAGAGCCAGTTTTAATATCCCCAATAGTGCTTGTGTTTGCAAATGGGCTTAACCCTGAGAGGTGCTGAGAAGCACTCGCTGAAGCCAAAAGGAGGTGTGAGTTCTCTTTCCTCTCGGGGTTTGTTTGCATGAGTTTATGAAGCAATGTGACACATTTCAATTTCCACTTTGGTTTCTCTTTAGTCAATGAAATACCCTCATCCGGCCTTTCTCATGCCATCACCTCTCTCATTTCCATTCACAGTTTATCTGGCTTTCGACTGACCTTTATGTACCATTGGCAACATCGGCCACGCTTCTGCTCAAGATGAAATAGAAGAGAGCTGCTCAAAAATCTTCCATGTTTTGTCCCTGCATATGCATGCTGGGTTCCTTTGACGTTTTCCAGCAAGAGTTGTGTGCATAGGTCTGAGAACAGAAATTAACCCTTTCAACACTAATAGACAGCTACATGCAAGAATACCCACTTATTATTGTTAGTTATTTGTATCACAGAAGCAACGAGGGGTCCCATCTGAGGTCAGAGCCCCACAGCACGACTACAAACATAGTAACAGTCTCTCCCACAAAGCTCTCTCAGTCAGACAGGAAGGAAAGGAATCTGGCTATCTATAGTTCTGGATTCCACCTGTCCTGCATTATCATTATTATTATTTGTGCTGAAGGAGGGCACCGGGACTCCAGTGTTGAGGCACTGTACAAAAACAGAGCAAAAAGATAGTCCCTCCCTCAAAGAGCTTACCAGGTAAGTAAGTACATGGACAGTCCCATATTACAGCATTCACCTGCAGGGTGGAAATCCTTGCAGGCTGCCTCTGGGTACGTTTACACAAATCCTGGGGTGTGATTAGCTCAGATGTGTCTATCTGAGCTGCAGCTTTACTCTGGCTAGTTTGGGTACCAGAGCCGTGAAGCGGCAGCAGCGTGGGCTAGCAACCCAGGTAATTACTCAGGGTTCGCACTGAAGCACATGCTGCCGTGGCTTTGCTGCCCCAGTACCCGCGCTAGCTAGATTAAAACTAGATCCGGTATGTCTATAGAAGCTGTGATCCACATGCCACGACTGCAGTATAGACACGCCCTCCTTATTTCCTGGTAGCTACTCTCAGCTACAACTGGTTGTAAAGTGAGAAAGATGCTAGACAACACATGCTGATTTGTTCCTAATTCACCAACGGACAGTTTAGTAGCATTACCCTAAATGCAACACCGTTATCGCCTATGTCCGTAGAGAGACAGCGCAGGTGTGGTAATATCTTTGATGGGACCAACTTCTGTTGGGAAAAGAGACAAGCTTTTGAGCTTGTGTAAGCTTGTCTCTTTTCCCAATCGACGTTGAGCCAATTAAAGATATTCCTCACCCACCTCATCTTTCTAATATCCTGGGACCAAAACGGCTACAGCAACCCTGCAAACAACTCTGTACATCGAGAAAGGTACAAAATCACAAAGAGATAGATGTCAAATCCGCATCATTCTTGCCACTGTCTCTAGATAACATGGCAATCAGTGTTATTTGATTTCCATGTGTTGTTATCCTTTCTGATAACTACTCTACAAACAGTGAGATCAGGAGCTGGAGAAGCAGCCTTCAAAACTACCCTTAGGCCAATTAGGTATTCATGAAATTTTTGCTGCATGGTTTAGATTCCCTCAAATAATTTGAACTCAATTTGCAGCGTGTGCGAGAGAGATTGTGAAGAGATTAGTCCAATCCTGCACCACTTAGTGCCAGAAAAGATGAGAGGGAGCTGAGTGTTGGCAGATAATTTGTCTGTGTTTTGAAACCATGACGTGCAATATCTCCTACTGCAAAATGCAAGGAGGTGGGCAAGGGGCAAAGGGGAGGGGAGTAAAGCCCAAGCAGAAGTGTGGGGTTGTCTCTGTCACGATGAAATAGCCAATCAGAAGCAATATGTGTGTGCTTCTAGAATTCCGGCAGTGCATACCTGATGGCAATGGCTAATGATTTATGGTTTGCATTTGTGCTCTGATTCCTAGGAAGGGAGAATTTCATTTGATTCCATCATGAATTCTTTGAGTGCCTGAAACTTGCAGGAATAACAACTGAAATGCAATGCACGAGGGGATTTCTCCTTGGAACTGAAATTATATTTCTTATCTTTTCTAATAGTGGAATCCATATCTAGTTATTAAGTGCCAGGTTCTGACACTCTTAGTCATGTTGAACAGTACCTTACTCCACAGGTATAGTCCCATTAAAATCAGTCGGAGTGGCCCCTCTAAAATCAATGCAACCACTGGTGAAGTATTGTGCTAATTAAGGTGACCACAGAGAAAGGACCAAATTTTGGACAATATCCTCCAAAATTGCACATGCAAACCCCACCTTTCTACACTTGTATAAAAGTTGGACAGTGAAACACACTGCTACCAAATTTGCTCACATAAACTTTTTTTAAAAACACACAATGCATATTTAACCTGTGGAATTTATTGTCACGTTATGTTTGAGGCCAAGAGCACAGCAGATTTTTTTTAAAATGACTAGACATTTATATGAATAATAACATGAACATCCACAGTTACAATATCTAGGATAAAAATGCATAATATTAATCCCAATGCACCAGGACAAAAGCCAACAACTAACAGATTGGGGTTATAAAGAAACTTTCCCCTTGGGAACAGTATGGAAATATGTCTCTTCTAGAGGTTTTATGCCTTCCCCTGGCATATCTAGCCACTGTCACAGATATGGGACCAGAGAAGATGGCCCATTGGTCTGATTAAGTGTGACAATTTTGATGTCCATTGGCAAAATCCTGAAAAGGCAGCTTGTATGCATGCAATTTTCGGGGCACAATTTCATAGGTAACTCATGAAAATGCTGGCCCTCAGAGCCATCCTGCCATCAATTTGCATGAAGCACTTTGTACTTCTAACTCTCCTTCTTCAAGAGCAGGCTCTTTGTAGCAGGCAATTTTCGGAGGAGAGAGAAAGGGAGAAGAGAAAGGTAAGAAAACCATTTGCAAACATGTTATTCCCCTAGCACGCTTTGACAGCTGTCAGTGGAGATCTGATAAAGACGTCCGGTTAAAATACTCCACCGCAGCGCCAAGCAGAAGAGGATTGACATACGGCTGGTTTGTGCATGGATAACATCAAGCAGTGGATGTTTAATCTCCGTGGGGAGCTTTTAGATAGCCCAAATGATTTGGAAGTCAATCTGCCTTTTAGCAAATAATAAACCTATAAAGGAAGTACATTTTAAAAAGCCCTATTTGGAAGAATAATCTTCTCCACTAGCATGCTGTGCCTGATCAGTGATGAAATGTGTCTCACGGTGATTGTTCTCCAACTATTGAGACTGACAGGTTTGCATCCATGCATTCTGTGCTTCATTCTCTCATGCTGCCAAGAATGTCCAATCCTTGCCCTTGGCTTCCACCATCCCTCTCACTTAATAGTGATCAACAAGAAGATGTTAGAGTCTGGAAGTGCCATTGTGCCCCATAATACTTCTCAGATAGGCTCATTAGGCCACCTGTGTGGTGTACTGAAAACTATGTTAAAATAGTTGATCACTTTCAATTCTCAGGGCTTCTCCTGCTCTTGTTTGCAGGGTAAGGGCCTCTGCAAGGAAGCTTGAAGCAGCAGCAGTAAGTCTGCAGTCAGCCAGCCCAGAGTAAGGTGCGGTGAGTTGTGCCTCTCTGTTTTAGGGAGCAGTCTGCTTTCTTTCTCCCTGTTATTAGTTCCTGTGTGTTTATTGTTCTGAATTCTAAGAAATAAAATAGTGTAATCTCACAAATTTCCAGCAAGAGTATTGGATGTTTTTATGTAATTGCTTTGTTTTTATGCTGTGAAACAATGATCTGAAGCTGGTTTGGTTTTATTTTGGTTTGGTTTTAACTAGGAGGAATTCCATCTAAGTTTTCAAAGGCCTGGTCCTGCTAAGGAGTTGACAGAGCTGAGCTGGGGTAAGCAGCATGCAGGAGATAAAGCAAGCAAAAAAAGCAGAATAGACTCCACTCAATCCAGTAGAATAAGAGAATCCAGTGACAATGTCACACTTACAGGGCTCTCTCAGTGCATTCTCATTCTCCCACTCTGAGACAGGTCTGGGGCTGCAGTACCACGTGTATCAACCATGCGTTCCCAGCAGCTCTGACTGAGACCAGACATCGGCAGTGCGTCGCTTTGGGAGTCTGTGGCTCGTGGTAGTCAGTGATGCAAGAGCCTTCTGAAAACCTGAAGTATAGTTTATTTAACAGTGGGAGCAAAGCTTGACAGAAAAAAGGATTTTGAAATAACAAACAGTCCATACACTTGCCTACCTTACCTAAAAATCTAACAATCCCCTTGTGGTAACCTAACCAGACTTAGCTTCTTCAGATACCCCCAGATGGGGTCTTGGGTCTCGGTCCAGTTCCCCCACGCAGCTACTGCCTCTCTTGAGAGAGGGTCTGTAACAGTGTGCTCTGCTTCTTTAAGGGCCAGGAGGAAACAGTCCTCTTCAGAACAGGGGTTTG
The DNA here is from genome assembly GCF_002925995.2 of Terrapene triunguis. Taxonomy (NCBI): domain Eukaryota; kingdom Metazoa; phylum Chordata; order Testudines; family Emydidae; genus Terrapene; species Terrapene triunguis. The sequence continues at coordinate 106,815,474 of NW_020664409.1, read as the reverse complement.
GCTCTGGGAGAGGAGGTTCTCTGACCCAGCTGGGAAGGGCCAGGTGGTTCCTAGAAAAGGCCAAAGCAGCACGGTTGAGGGGGGAGCTGCCGGATAAGAGTTGGTTCCTGTGGGTAGCTCTGAAGCAGGGGGGAGAGATGCAAGGGGAAAGGCCTCCTGGCCCCTGCAGCTGGCTTTGGTCAGGGGAACAGCCATGTGTTACTTTTGTATTTAAAGAATGAAACTCCCCACCCAAGGAAGGGCCTGACCAGACTTTGGTGTGGCATTAGGCCTTCCTGGGCTAGGGATTCGTGCCAGTAGGCTTCTGTTTAATCAGCCCATGGTTCTTTTGTTCTTCTCTGTTCCTGGTGTTGACCCTTTGGGTCAAAATCAGCCTGTAGGCTCAACAGGAGATCGAGGCAAAATCATCAAAGCTAATCGTTCTGGAGTTGTCCCTTGACAACTTTAAGTGTTTGCGGAGGTGGCTAGCTGGAGGCATCCTATTTCTTGCTGCCTGTTTTCCCAGGCAACCCTCTGGTCAGTTAACCCAATGTATTACGGGTTGGCAGAATTCTATTTTTATTTTCACCATCGTGGGACATTATTGGGGGAGTCAATTATTTAATAACTGTAGACAGATTCAAAAAGTTAAAGCTTTGTAAACCATTAAAAGACACATTGTCAACATCACATGTCAAAATATACCAAGTCAATAGCCTTAAATCAAATCCTACCTGTTTTTACTATTCATTTGCTAGTCCATTTGTAACCAGCCTAATTCAAATGTCTAGATCGTTGGATTTTGACTCTGCTAATTCTCAAGCAGCATTTTTCTTACTTTGCCTTTGTGTATATTTTTATTATTGATGAAAACATTCTTTTATGAGTTTGTTTGTACAGTGAAATCGACATTCACAAACTTTTACCCACAAAAGCCTGATCTTTCCAAACCTAAATATAGTTATGCAGCAAAAAAAACCCAATAACCAGGCCAATAACCCCCAATAACCAGGCAGCATTCATAAATTATTACAGAGCAGCTCCAAACCCTCACTGAGACGTAGAACAGAAGTGATCCAGAACGGATCGAATTCTGTGCCATTGGGGCGAGAGATCGGGTGGGGAGGGATTTGGTGAAGCGTCATTGATTCATTCTGGCAAAGAGAATAGAAAGAAATTCACAGATGTTGTAAAATAAAGTCATACACACATAGTTACATTATAGTGTCGTTTCGTAGACCATGGTCCCCTCCTGCCTAGTGCTGGATGATAATGCAGCCATCTCTATAGTGTATGGTATATTAACCTCCTTTTGGCATAAGCCCCACAGGAGGCCAGTGCAGCCCGGAGTGGTTAGTGATAGTCAGGGAGTAGGTATAACCTGGGTGGCCTGTAGATGCAGTGATTTAAGGGCGCTTCTGCATCTCTGCGTATGAACTAGCAGCCTGGGGCATAAATACAGGTGCAAGTTAGACCAGTATTGACTCCTTTGCCCTGCTGCTCTTCTCCTGCGTTGGTTCCTGCTTGGCCATGGTGCTCTCATGGTTGGCAGCATGTAAAAGTGTAGCTGGTGTCCTTGCTGGCACAGCCTGTTGGTGAACCTGCATCTCACCCATATATAGTCTGCGCAGCTCTCACATGCAGCATGTGAACAGGGCAGGCGAGCGATGAGGTCACGTCCAATATAAATGCAGAAATTGCTGGGTGAGGTTTGTTGGCCTGCATTATGCAGGAGGCCAAACGAGAGTATAAGGAGGCCTTAAAACCTATGGATCTATAAGTCAGTCTCCCAGGGTTGTTCCGTACCCTCTTGGGGCTTCCACCACTTCCTTGGGAGACTGTTTCATAACCTACTAGAGCTCACTCTTAGGGTAGTCTTCCTGAGGCACAGCCTACATTTCCCTTTGCTTTATTAATTCTACCCCCCGGGGCCCTCTTCAACAATCCCTCCCCCTCCTTGGGTGTTTACACCCTTCAAATATTTGCACGGTGTTATCACACCCTTCCCCAGCTGTTATTCAATCTGGGTACCATTGCCGGACAAAACTTCCACAGTCAAACCCATCTCCTCTCTGCTACCCCTAGAGCTACAGGCCTGGCTCAGGAACAGCCAAAGTGCTTTGCTGTGACCTTAAAATTCACTGCCGTGGGTTCCCCAGGACGATAGGAATATCAGAGGCAAAAGCCCTCCATAAACTCCCACCCTCTGCCCAGGAGTGTGGGTTTTATGCCTTGCTCCCTTTTCCATAATCCTGCGTTCTAAACTCCTGGCTGAGGACAGAGGTAAGAATGATGTGTTTCTGCCAAGGAAAGGGGGCAAAATCTAGTGGAACAATTCTCTGCAGTCAAGTTCAGAGCTGAGTTAATAGCCAGTCTAGTCCCCATCTTTTTGTTCTTTCTGCCCTACTAAGGGGGGAGGGATAGCTCAGTGGTTTGCACGTTGGCCTGCTAAACCCAGGGTTGTGACTTCAATCCTTGAGGGGGCCACTTAGGGATTGGGGCAAAAATCTGTTTGGGGATTGGCCCTGCTTTGAGCAGGGGGTTGGATTAGATGACCTGCTGAGGTCCCTTCCAACCCTGATATTCTATGATTCTCAGTGTACTGTGGAGAATAATGCCATGAGATTTCACTATTAGCTGCTTTACAGAGATAGGGCACAGCTGCTGTCTTTTGGAAGCTAAAGGGGGATAATGCAGAAACAGGCTGATAAAGAACATACGCTCCTCACCTGCACCGTTCTCTTTGCAAAAAATCATGCTGCCCTGTCTCTGATCACTGGGGAATTCAGTCACCCGGGAAGGAAAAACAAGTCGTGGCAAGTCATAGGCTAGGTCATCCCTGCAGTTAACTAGTGTTATCTACACCCCTGTTAACGCCTCTCAATTTCGCCTAGCTCAGGTGGGAGTGCTACACTGATCAATTGGATTGCTGCACAGAGCAGTTACATTAGCAGCACAGCATGGTTGTGGCCAGCTGTAGCCTATATTTTTTGATGGGCCAGACACCTCCAGTTAAAAGCACCACCACAGCTGAGCTACACCTTCTTGGGTGGGGTCCCGTGACTCTCTCCCTCTAAACTGGGGATTTAGGTTGCAATTCCTCCATCACTTCACTCTGCTCACCTTAGCAAGGCTGACTTTTGTTCAGCCCCTGCTGGCCTGTTCTGTCAGGGGCAATGACTGTGTTAACCAGTGACCAGCCAGCCTTCACATAGCAAAGTATTATTTATTCAGAACAAAAGCACTGCAGAGAAAATATCTCATACAATAAATATACCGCTTGCATTCAGGTCTTAGCTTAACAGGCAGTGGTCCATCTTCCCAGGGAGGTCCTGGCAGGTTTCAAAGTCCTTCAGACCCTTTTTGCAGGCTCTGTCTCTCTTAGTGACATTGTCATGCCAGTTCTTGGATCAGGTAAGGGTGACCTCTTCCCCTGTGTCAGGATGGTCACTTTATTCAGTTCTCAGTTCTTTGTTTGGCAGCCTTCTTTAACCAGATCAAATTAGTATAAATAATGTCCCTCAGGAGGTCAGGGTTCTCCAGACTTGTTTAGCTGCCTAGAGATTTGCTTTAATTACCCCTGGTGATTTTAGTTCCTGCAGGAAACTACTGTAACCCCCTCCACCCCAGCCATGGAGCTGCAATACAAACAAAAGCCCATTCAGCTATATCTGACATCTATAAAGTTGATACAATGGTCTTTGAACATTCCATGATTCTGTAGCTCCATTCACAAATTGCTAGTTCCTGATAGTTCATTCATGCTTATGTCCATTCCTCAAAGTCACTGCATTGCTTCTCCTGGTTCAAGAAATAAATTAACCCCTTCACTCCCAGCAGGGAACAATACAAGGTAAGAGGGGGAAACTGAGTCACACATTTCTTTTTATTCAAAAAAAAATAAATCAGAAGTTTCCCAGTTCTCCACAATGACCAGCTTATGGGTCTGAGTGACAGCCATGGGGGGTGGGGGGTGATCCACCCTGAATAAGAAAGGAGGTAGCTGGGACAGCATGGGGAAAGAGTTTTGCTTTAGCCCTGTTGAGCTTAGCTGACCACTACACATCCACAGAGAAATGTCAGCGTGACAGGCTGATATTTTAGTTTGGATTGGAGACAGGTCAGGAGTACAGTGGTAGATCTGATTTTAAAACTGACACTAGACAACATCAATAGAGCACCAGTTAAACGGATTAAGAACTGGCTAACTGACTGATCCCAAAAAGTAGTTGTCAATGGGGAATCATTACTGAATGGGGGTGTTTCTAGTGGGGTTCTGCAGGGGTTGGTACTAGGCCTGATACTATTCAGTACTGTCATCAGTGATCTGGAAGTAAATATAAAATCACTGCTGGTAACAACTGTGATCGATACAAAGATTGCCAGAATGGTAATAATAATGAGGATAGAGCAGTCACACAAAGTGATCTGGGTCACTTGGTAGCCTAGGCCCATTACAAAAAAAGGTGTTTTTAATTCAGCCCAATGTAAAGTCATACATCTAGGAATAAGGACTGGAGGTCTTACCCACAGAATGGAAGGTGTCCTGGAAAGCAGTGATTCTGAAAAGAATCTAGGCATCATAGTGCACAACCAATTCAACATGAGCGCCCAGTGTGATGCTATGGCAAAAAAGACCTAATGTGATTCTTGGAGGTATAACCAGGGGAGTCATGAGTAGGAGCAGAGAGGTGATTTTCCCTCTGTATACAGCACGGGTGAGTCCGATACTGGAATACTGTGTGCAGTTCTGGTGTCCACATTTTCAAAAGGATGTTGGCAAATTAGAGAAGGTGCAGAGAAGAGCCCCGAAAATGATTTAGGGGCTGGAGAAAATGCCTGACCGAGACTTAAGGAGCTAAATCTAATTAATCAAAAAGAAGATTGTGAGGTGACTTGATTATAGTACGTATGTACCTTCACTGGGAGAAAATACCAGGTACTAAAGGATTCTTTAATCTAGCAGAGAAAGGCATAACAAAAACCAATGGCTGGGAGAAGCAGCCAAACAAATTGAAATTAGGCACAAATGTTTAACAGTGACGATAATTAACCATTGGAGCCAGCTACCAAGGGAACTGGTGGATTCTCCATCTCTTGACGTCTTCACATCAACACTGGATACTTTTCTGGAAGATGTGTGTTAGCCAAACACGAGTTTTGGGGCTCAAAACAAGGGAAGTGGGTGGAATTTAATGGCCTATGTTATACAGGAGGTCATATTAGATGATCTCATGGTTCCTTCTAGCTTTAATCTCTATGATTCTGTGATTCATTGGCAGAGAGAGTTGAATATGTGTTTGTGGATAAGATTACCCAGAGATGAGGTATAGAGTGGGAAGAGAAGGGGACCTGTGGCACCCTCACAGAAAGCTGGAAAGGGGATGAGGAGGATCCTCTGAAGGTCGGAGGAACAACTAGAGAGATAGGAGGAGAACTAGGAGAGGAGATTGTCATGCACGGCAAGGGAGGACAAGATTCCAAGAAGAGCCTGTCTCGAAAGCAGCTGCCGGGTCTGAAAAAGCAACTTCCACAAAACTGAAATTTTCCATGGCAAATTTTTAATTCTCTGTCAGGAAAATCAAAACAAAATATTTTGTTTTGGGTCAGGTTGACCTAAAGCAAAACATTTTTTGGTTTGTTGAACTGAGCCAAAACATTTCATTTTGAGTCAGTTCAACATTAAACTGTATCTACCTATAGTGCTGCAGTGTCTTGTGGGAGTGGTAGTTTAGAGGCCTCATGCTCCCATTTGCCCCTATGGTCTGGGCTCCTTGGCCAGACTACATCTCCCATTATGCATTACAGTCTCCCCTCTGAGTGAGCCACATGGTGTCTCATGGGAGTTGTAGTCAACAGTTCTGACTCAACATTTTTCTGAACCTTTTTGTTTCACAAAATATTTTGATATGTAAATTTTTTGCCCCAATTTAAGGCTGTCAGAGGGTAGCACTGGCCCTTCAAGAGGGAAGAGGCAAGTGCAACTTGTTTGGCTGATGACAGCTGACCCCCAGTTAGGCTTAAATTGGGCCCCTAGAGAAGGGCAGGACCCTGGAAGGAGATATTGCAGGAGCAGCAGAGAGTTGCCCAGGGGAAACTTGAAGATAGCAGAAAAATCTGCAGGCACTCCCTGGAAACAGGGCCGGCTCCAGGCACCAGGCACCCAAGCTGGTGCTTGGGGCGGCACCTGGAGGGGGGCGGCGCGGCGCTCTGGCCGCCGGG
>NW_020664409.1:106776219-106808873 GCF_002925995.2 Terrapene triunguis | reverse complement strand
GGGGGGGGGGGGCGGCCGGAGGCTTTTTTGCCTGGGGCGGCAAAAAAGCCAGAGCCGGCCCTGCCTGGAAAGAGGGAGGTATAACCTTGAAACCCAGAGAGCTCGTGTCTGCTGACCTTCTTGAGCCAGACAGCCAGGGCCAGAGAAGGCTGGAGAGAGAGCAGCAGGGGGAGTCACCTGTTGGCTCTCGCAGCTGGGGAGCTAAAGCTGGAGGGTCAGAGACAGCTGAAGGTTCTGGACGTGACATGGTGAGAGATGCCGGAGCCTAGTGAGAGATGCCGGAGCCTGGTGAGAGATGCTGGGGCTGGGTTTTTTTATTAACTCTGGGGACTTGTTTTGTTCTGATTTATGTGCACAGGTCTTTTGTAATAAATTAACCCTGTAAGGGCTATATTTATACACAAACAGACTGTTGGGACTATTTCTGGGAACCAGTGAAGGAGGGAAACTGAGGCAGGTGCTCTTATCATGTCATGGCCTGCTGTTGGAGGGTGCCCCAGGGCAGGACTTACCCTATGTCAGGAACAAAACCTACTTATGAAATATTGGAATTTCCTGCAGGATGGATATTCTGATTTTCACCCAGCTCTGATACTTTGTGACCTCATATGGGTGTGGTGAAGATAAATGCATTAAAGACAGTGAGGTGCTCAGATACTCTGGTGAAGGGGGACATTCATGTGCCTAAGGTAGACAACTATCCAAGCGTCCTCTCTGTCAATATACTTGGCACTTCAATAACACAGCTGTTCTAGCCCTTGGGGGCGCTCCTGAACAGTGTGGGTGCCACCCTGTGTGATGTTGTGTTATACGCAGCAATCGGAACTAAGACAACGTTCCTAACTCATTGTCATTTGTGATCTTATTCAGGAATCCGAGACTGTAGCTCTCCAGCGTTAAAAGAGGCGGGCAACCATTTTGTCACCCAAACTCCTATGCACGTCATTATAAACATCCAGATGATGTTTCCAGCATCCAATATTTTTCTTTAGCTAATAGGATTTTTCCTACTTGAATTGCTTATCTGCTGAGAACACAACATGTGCCTGTGACATTTTGGGATTCACCCAATGCCAGTAGAGGGGTCAGTCAACATCTGCCTTCTAGCTCTGGCTGTTTTGTGGCCGTGTAGTTTTGGTCCACGACTCCAACCCCAGCAGTCTGCCAGCAGCCCACAAACCTCACCCTGCCTTTGTCCAACTAGGATACTCCTTTCAGACTGACCTTAGTATCCCTCCAGCCCAGAATGTGTCCCAAAATCATCTTCCTGCAGCATCCAGTCCTTCTCCCTGGACCCTCACACAAAAATATTAGGTTCGCTGCCTCTACAGAGACAGTACAACCTTCCAGCCTGTCAGCTTACTAGAAGCACACGCTTCACTGGGCTTACCCAGCACCCATTTCTAATGCGAGCAAAACGAGTTTATTAGCAAAGGCACCTGGATGAAGTGATACCAAGTCAAAGAAGTAAAGGTAGAGATGGTTACAAGCAAATAGAAGTGAAAACACACATCTCTGGCCAGCCTGGCAAGGACCCATCACTGAGATCAAATTGCTTCGTTTCTTTGTCTCCTTAAAGCGAAGGATAACTTAGGGCTTATAGTTCAGTGAACCTTTGAAATGTGTTCTTCTGAATGGTACCCCAGATACATTTCATTAGTTCATGCGGAGGAAAGGAGCCGCGAGGGCTGGAAGAGAAGCTGCATGCATGTCCCTCCTCCACTGGTAGTGGCTACAATGCAAATTGTCTTTTCCTGATGTACCCTTCTATACAAAAGGAAGAACCCATTAAGTCTGGGCCATGGCTTTGGTTTGAGCTCTCGGCCTTTTTCCTTTGTCCGGAGAAAACCTGTTTATCAACTCCCCCTGCCAAGCATGGTTAAAACACCTTGTAGTCACAGAGTATAAAACATCATATTAGTGAGCAACCATAGTTTCACATACAGCATTGTTACACACAAATTACAATGACATTATTGACCAGCATGTTGTTGGTTTTCAAATGATACCTCACGAGGCGTATTTTGTACAACAGTCACTGTAGTAGCCTGTAGGGTGTGAATAGAGGGGTGCCCAGGATCACTGTCCCAGCTTCCAAATCCTCCTGTACATCTATTGCCTCATGGGATGCTAGGTGCTAGGACAGTGTGTCTCAAACTGGAGTCGCCGCTTGTGTAGGGAAAGCCCCTGGTGGGCCAGGCCGGGCCGGTTTGTTTACCTGCCCCGTCCACAGGTCCGGCCGATCACAGCTCCCACTGGCCGCGGTTTGCTGCTGCAGGCCAATGGGAGCTGCTGGAAGCGGCGGCCAATAAGTCCCTCGGCCCGTGCCGCTTCCCGCAGCACCCATTGGCCTGCAGCGGCAAACCGTGGCCAGTGGGAGCCGCGATCAGCCGGACCTGCAGACAGGGCAGGTAAACAAACCGGCCCAGCCCGCCAGGGGCTTTCCCTACACAAGCAGCGACCCCAGTTTGAGAAACCCTGTGCTAGGAAATCCATAGTCGTCCTTCAGAAGCAGTACAGAGCAGAGGTAAACAAAGCACTCTGACAATGGCTAGGCAAGCGAAGAGCCGAGATGACAGCTTGTTATGCAACCAAGCTGGTTTTCCTGCCACCTCCTCTCTCCTCACCCCTGTTTGTCTGTTTCAAAGGCTCGTTACGTCTCATCAAAAGCTTTCTGGGGCAGACCCTGTCTTATTTACTCTGTTCATACAGCACCTAGCACAATGGGGCCTTGAGACTTCACTGGGGTTCCTAGATGCTACCGTCATTCTCATCATAAACAACCACCAGCAATCATTATCCACTAATTATGGACCTGATACTGAGCAGCTCATGAAACTCCGCTCTACCTCTGGGCCTGAGCCAAAGCCTATTAAAAGGCAATGGGAGTCTTTCCACTAACTTCAGTGGACTTTTAATCAGAGCCTGTATCTATGTACTACACCGAGCACCATAGTATCTGCCTGCCTTGCAGGTGTTATATAAAATGTTGTACTGGTTCACTCCCATATGATCTAACCCCCACTGAAGTCAGGAGTTGCTCATGACCTTGCTGGCCTCTCCCCTGTGGATCTGGTCCAGCGCCCACTGGAACCTTTTCTTCAGAGGGTGTTTGATCATGCTCGGCGTCATTCGATCTAGATGTTAATTTCCGCCAGCAGTCAGTCTTCATAGCCTTCCCTGTCTGAACTGTGGGGTCATGCATGTTAGGGCTTTCCCTCGCCCCTCCCATGGTTCTTGTCACGCAGTCGGAGAGCAGAAGACCAGAGTCCGAAGTGCAGGCAATGCGATGTTTATTGGGGTTAATCAAACAAGCATATCCATAGCTCTGTACACCGCAAAGCATTTCCCTGTCCCCCCTCCTCTTTCTTAGTGGGTATAATTATACCTGTCGTGCACACCCCTGGCACCACCACTGACCATTTATGGTCATGTTCCACTTTGAAGAGTAGCGAGTCTGGGGGCTTTGGTACCTCCTCTTTTGTACCCTATTGGAGGGGTAGGGCGTGAGACTGTGCTTCTGCCAGGGTCTCCTTTTCTCTGGCTTTTTAGTGTTTCTTATGCCCCCTTCCCCCCGCCCCATCCCCTTTGCCCCTCCTGCCTGGGTGCTGGACCTTGCCTTCAGATAGGAATCGAGGCAGTCTTCAAGTGTACGCCCATATATTAAACTCCCACCATGCCCAGCAACACTTTAACTCTCTTCCTTATCTTTCCTCATTGTGCTATAAACCCCATCTGGTTAGGCAGAGGCAACACGCAGTGTCTTTGTTCACACATACATAAAAGGATCAAAAAACAAACCCAAAATTCTATCCCAGGCTAACAAACAATGCCTATAGACTGTTCTATTGTTAGCCGTTATACGAACAAAGAATGAACTGAGCTCACAGCCTCTCCATCAGGGAACACAAATCAAAGAGGATAATCAGGGTCACTGAAAGCGATTATTAATGTTACTTGAACCATTTTTGCCTCTGTTTGTGGCCACCAAAATGCGCCACACAGCTCTCTTTCAAGCTCAACATTTGTTTTCCCCCCTGACAGAATTAAGTTTATATGAGACACGGGAGAACCCTCCGGCATAAAATACACCCTAATCCCTGCCCTGGGATGTACTGGCAAAATCTCTGCCATTCCCTACACAAAATCCAAGCTCTCTCAGGCTGAATCTCTTTTGTTTTACCATTAAAGGAATGGAAGCAAAAGCTAAGATGACTTGAGTGAGAAGAGCTCCTTGAAAATGTAGCAACTGCAAAGCTGTCGCGAGGGATTAGCCTCCTTATTAACTATTTATATTACCATGGCACTGGCGAGACCCCTGAGATCGGAGACCCATTGGAGCCCTGCTGCTTTATGTGGCCAGTCTCTGTGGGTTTACCAAAACCAGGACAAAACGGAGAGGAGAGACCCCGAGAACAGGATAATTAGCCTCCAAAACAGCTGAGCTAAGGATGTGATGGATTCTCTATCATATGACGTCTTTAAACCGAAACCAGATATCTTCACAGAATCACAGAATATCAGGGTTGGAAGGGACCTCAAGAGGTCATTTAGTCCAACCCCCTGCTCAAAGCAGGACCAATTCCCAGACAGATTTTTACCCCAGTTCCCTAAATGGCCCCCTCAAGGATTGAACTTTCTAAAATATATACTCTAGCTCAACCCACAATTATTGGGCTGGATGCATGCATTACTGGATGAAGTTCTGCGGCCTACCAAGTCAGACGGGATGTCTTCTAGCCGTACAATCTATGAATTTCCTGCTTTTTCAGGGACTTTATCATTCATGATTTGTAAAAATAGTTTTTCTTCAACCAAGGTGAGGGCTCCTTTGTGCTAGGTACTGTATAAACACATCGAAAGAGACAGGTTCCTGTCCTGAAGAGCTTGCAATCTAAATAGGCAAGACAGACAAAGGAAGCTGTAGTATCCCCATTTTACAGAAGAGATCTGAGATCAAGAGAGATTAAATGACATGCCTAAGATCACACAGGAAGTCTGTGGCAGAGCCAGGAATTGACGCTGGGTCTCCCACCTCTCAAACCAAGGCCTTAACTACAAGGCTATCCTTTTCTCTAATGGGCATGCTGTTTATTTATTAAAATTGAGATTGTTTTGTTCATTCACATTAAAGCAGATTTGGGTGTGAGCCTGGGGCACAAGCATCTGTTAAGGTCTGGAGAGAGGTTGACACACGAGTCAGTAATTGATCTTTGTTGGAGGAGATGATCGTGACAAACTGTTTAGCTGACCTGGCCCCAAATCTTGTCCCCTTATCGAATGGGCTTGCAGCATCTTGCAGCATTTCTTTTTCCATCTCTTCTTATTTTAGGCTCTGCTCTTTGCCACTCTCCTGTGTCACTGTCATTCTCTCCTCCCTTCGTACAATGGAGATGGACAGATTTCAAAAGCAGGAGAGGTGGTAATTGTGCCGATACCATGGTAATGAGTGCGATATAAATAGATTAGATCATGGGTTCTCGACCTGGAGGTTGCAAACAGGTGTCGGGGGTGGTCCTTTCCATATTGTTCCAATTAAATCTTGGTTAGACGGAAGGTGAATACAGGACAGAAAAGGAGAGCTTAGTATGGAAATGGTGGAGAACCAGTGGATTAGATAGACACAAATCCCTTGCGTGCTTGAGGGATTGTTTGTTTGTTTGTTTCCATCTTTTTTTTTTTTTTTAGTCTTTTTCTTTAAAGTTCTCCTGCTACATATTCAGTTCAAAAAATGACAATTAGCAGCGAGTTTATCCAACATAAACACGTTGAATTCTGTTAAATCTTCCATGCAGCTTCCTCTGCTCGTGCACCTTGTAATCACTTTCTCCAGTCCAGGAGAGTTGGTAATTAGAACATTCACACTCGATTATTCTCAGCTCTTCGCACCGTGGCAAAAAAAAAAAATGAAATAAACAACAGCCTTAAAACAAAACAACCTTGTTGATTAACTTAGCGTCCTTCCCCTCCTTTCCTGTCTTGTTCTTGGCTTCCAAGAGAACGGCTGCACAGGTACTGATGGATGGAGTTTGACCCAAGCAGTCTACTTATTTCAACATGTGGATGATGGCAATGAACCAGTCCCTGGAACAATCCCACCAGAGAAATGTCTGGAGCCTTGTACTAATTTAAAATTACAAATTACTTCTAGCTGGTAATTTACCCAAGTTAATCACAAGAGGCTTAAACTGAGCACAAATTATGGGAGCTATCTAGTGCCACGTAAGGGATCATCAGCCAAAAGTGTATTCCACAGCTGCATATAGTTTAACATAATCTACTATAGACCATCTAGCATGGCCACTATGTATTTTCTCTTGATTTACAGAACGTAAGTACCTAGGAACTATACACCGCCCTGTACGCAGACAACTAACCACAGCTATTTCCTTTTTCCGATATGGGTTTAGGTCAATGATTATGGTTGATAAATCCTACTGTACGTTTAATTACAAATCCATTTTCTATTTGCTCTCGGTGCTTCATCGCGACCCTGATTCAGGAAAGCATCCCTATTCAGGAGAGCACTGGAGTAGGTGCTTACTTTTAGGCACTGGGTGAAGTTGATATAAAATCTATGAATCTATTAATTGTGGCCCCGATTCAGGACACCACTTAAGGGCATGCTGAATTCCCATTGACTTCAAGCACCCTTCCTGAACGGAGAGGCCTTTCAGGATCAGCCTTTTGCACAGAACTGAGCACACGAATGGTGTTTAGCTAACGATAGTAATACACCTCTACCCAGATATAACGCTGTCCTCGGGAGCCAAAAAAACTTACCACGTTATAGGTGAAACTGCGTTATATCGAACTTGCTTTGATCCGCCGGAGTGCACAGCCCCTCCACTCCGGAGCACTGCTTTACCGCGTTATATCCGAATTCATGTTATATCGGGTCGCATTTATATCGGGGTAGAGGTGTAATTAATAAATAATATACATTGGGCGATCTAAGGCATGTAGTTCTCTTCTATTGATAGAGTCTTTGATTCTGGATTTAATCACAGAATCATGGAGGATAGGTCCATCAATGGCTATTAGCCAGGATGGACAGGGATGGTGTCCCTAGCCTCTGTTTGCCAGAAGCTGGGAATGGGCGACAGGGGATGGATCACTAGATGATTACCTGTTCTGTTCATTCCCTCTGGGGCACCTGGCATTGGCCACTGTCGGCAGACAGGATACTGGGCTAGATGGACCTTTGGTCTGACCCAGTATGGCCGTTCTTATGTTCTTATGTACAGAAGATTACCTTTCTAACTACTAATTTTCCTGTGGGTAAGATCCACTCCCAATAGTGGCTGGCGCTGAAAGTGCTGGCATTAAGCTGTTAATTTTTTTATGTACGGTCTTCTGCCACATACAGGGAGATGGGTGTCAGCAGGATCCAGAGACACGCTACTAGTCTCGGTGTAATCCAGAAATCTTTAAATTGTCACCTCCTAATGGATATTCTAAATTCATAAAGATTTATTAGCATTCGCTGATGCCAGCTGACAGCTCTGTGCATCACCTGCAGCTTTCCCGTTCTCCAACTCTCTCCTCTGAGCCACAGGAGACTGATGTCCTTGTACATGCACTGCAGGAGCCAAAAAATCCCAAGGAAGTCACATTAGCAGTCACGGGGTTTGGGGGAATTAGAGGGTTGAAGATGAGTCGGACGGGGAGGGCCATAATTCACATCATTTGATAGCACATGAGACCAACCATTGTGTAGCAACTGGTATTGCAGCTGAATTACCAGCTAGAGCTGGTTGGGAATTTTTTGGTGAAATGTTTTTTCACTGGAAAATGCCAATTTGTCAAAATTGAAATTTTTCATGGAAACGTATCAGTTTTCAACTCCCATGTTGTTGGGATGGGCTCTTGGGTCAAGATGGAATTTCTCATCACAACCAGAGAGGGGTCAGCACCCCAGAGTAGCCAGTCGGGCTCTCAGCTGGAATGTGGGGGACCTAGGGTAAAGGCTTTGCTCTGCCAGTCGGAGCAGGGGTTTGAACCTGGTTCTCCCAAATTACAGCTGAGGGCCCCAACCATCACACTTGCAAGTCACTCTCACACCTACTCTCAGTCTCACCTGTTGGAGCCGTTCCACTTTGCATAAGTGTGATGTTATCTGATTAAAATATGCCCATGTAGATCATTGTTGCTACCACTGTTATATAATTGCAACAAATCCTATACAAAATATGTCAAGTAAGGTGTCTATGGAAAGGTTATGAGTTGTTGAATATGATTATGCTATTTGTATGCATGTATCATTTTTGTATCTGAAGTTATGAATATTAACTCTGTACCTGTATTTCAAATGTTTGCTCCTGTGGTAACAACAACAAGGTATGTAGCCTGCACATCTTGAAGGGACTATTCAAGTTAAATGGCCCATCAAGGAACACTTAACTCACAGTGGAGATGCCTATCTACACATAATGGACTTTCCTGTGATGGCCTCTGCTATGACTAAGGGAAGCATGCATGGACATGTGACCTGCCCATGTTACTCCAAACACCATCTTGTTCCCTGTAATTTTCCACAGTGAGAACAATGGGTTTCCCTTCACTTGGCAGAAGCTATAAAAGGCCCTGGAAACACCTCCATTTTGCCTCTTTCCTGCTCAAACCTCTGGACTATGGACTTATAGTGTCTGGTTGTTGAATCCAGGACTGAAATACTTAAGGAGGCTGCATTTTTGACTTCTGGTTAGCCAGGGTGGTGAGACAGGAGTTTACTTTTGTTGCAGGTTTGGTACATCTCATGGAAGAATACCCACCAGTGTTGGGGTGTGTCTGCCATTTTTTCCAGCAACTTGTCCTGAATTTGATATTCTCAGTTGTGACCCATGGAGGCACGGTGACAATAAGTAATTAAATATTCATGGGGATAAAGAGCACCAGCGACTTTAGTCCACTGGTTAGGGCACTCATCTGGGCTGTGTGTCAGGTTAAAGACCCTCTTCTAATTCAGGCAGAGTAGGGCCTGGTTACTAGATAAACTGGGTGGATCTCTTTCTCTGTCTGTGTTTTTTGTGGACATTTTGGAAAGGTTTCATTTTCACTCCGATGCGGAAGAAAAACAAAACGCATTTTTTTGTTTTTCTGTGAAACAAAATTCTTATTCCCTGGCCAGCCCTATTGCCAACCTTTACATGGGAGAAGCAAACATAATAAGGAAATAATAATTTGTCCAGCTGAGGATCTCAAAGCACCCTAATTAACTGAGTGTCACATCACTGTGATTTCATGGGGATGAGAGATTACCCACTGGGGATGTATGTGCAAACCTCTACTTGTAGGAACCTCGCCATTGTCAAACTGGATCAGATCAATGGTCCATCTAGCCCAGCATCCTGGCTCTGAAAATAACCAGTAGTAGCTCCTAATGCTGGCCAGAAAATGGGGGAGGGGGTTCTGGTGGAAAATGTTGACTTTTTGTTTGAAAAAAACGTTTTTCGGCTGAAAACGTCTGAAAACCAAAACCTTTTTTTGGTCCACAGCTGCTGCAAATCTATAATTTTTCAGATGAAAACAAAAGCAATTTCAGTTTGTGGCCAAAAAAATTCAGTTTCTGACAGCAAAATAAAAACCTTTCAAGGAAAGCAGACACTGTCTGGGAAAATGTTCACACAGCCAAGAACCCAATTTTCTGTCCAAAAAGAAGTTTCAACATAAATTGTTCAAGCAGCCCTATTAGCCACTGTGTATTGGAGTCAATGATGCTAGAGAAAGGATTTTATCCGTGTTTCCCTGTGAGTTCCCCTTACAGAGTCCTGTGGCTGGGGCATGGACACTTCTGCTGCTGCATTGGGAAGGCAGGTTCACGTGTCTCCGAACTTGTGTCTTTGCTGCCATTGTTAAGGGCACCGATTTGACACCTTTGTCAGCAGGCTTATTAGAGAAGCTTATGGCACAGCAGTGACAGACACTGCCATGACTGCAGAGGGCTGTAATACTTTGGTCTAATTCTGCTTGTTGGGTTTGGGGGAAGGGGGGACAGAGTTTAGTGATCTGCCATTCAGGAGGTCACTTGCAGGAAAAGTCCTGCCCAGCCCCAGACTGGAGCATACTCAGAGCAGGTGGACTCTTTGGGGAAATTAGCTGCTAAATCTCATAGACTCATAGACTTTAAGGTCAGAAGGGACCAATATGGTCATCTAGTCTGACCTCCCGCATGATGCAGGCCACAAAAGCTGACCCCCCCACTTTCCCTTAACTCTGCTGTTGAAGTCTCCAGATCGTGATCTAAAGACTTCAAGTTGCAGAGAATATTCCAGCTTGCGACCCCTGCCCTATGCTGCGGAGGAAGGCGAAAAACATCTCTACCAAGCATGTTCGAACGACAGTTTTTCAAGGCTTATGACTTGGCCAAATTTGGGTGGATTTTCACAAGTAAGGCAAAAGGCACATCCATGATACAAAGGCCACCTCCTTGCCAAATGTTAAGTCTGTGCCAAAGCACAAGGCTGCTAAAGGTTCTCAAAAAAAAGCTTACCAGAATTTTTTAATATAGATGAAACAACGTGTTTTCCCCTAGCCTTGTTCTGGGAAACAGCTGAGCCATTTTGGATGAATTTAAAACAAAATCAGCCTGAGACAGACGCCTGGCTTGGAAAATTTCAGCCCCAAACGGTTCAAGTTTAGCAACGTTATAAGCATCTCAAAGCAGGATCTTATAAAGAGAAGCATGGGCAGCATGTGAACCCCTGTTTGGGGAGACTAGCCACCTGCCCCCCCCCTCCCCCCCCAGGCCCTGCCCATACCCCGCCCCTTCTGCCTGAGGCCCCGCCCCTACTCTTCCCCCTCCCCCACTCTCACCCACCGTGGCCAGAGGAGCCCGGCTGGCCCGGCCGAGCAGCCCAGAGCCCCAGCCCGCCAGCCCTGGCCAGCCGGAGGAGCTCTGAGTCCTGGGGAGACTAGTGGAGGTTTGGGGAGGCTTAGCCTCTCCCAGCCTCCAATACGCACCTCCCATGATGGGAAGTGTTGGGAAACCTTAATAATAGGAAGTGCTCTATCTGCCAATATACCCCAGTGTGCCCGAGATAAGAATCTGGTCCATTGTGGTTTAGATTTTGCTACATACTAGATAAGAACCAGTAAATACTTACTGTAAACTCACTAAATGAGCTCTAGAATGCCTTTTCTAAAACTTTCCTTGGGCTGAATGCACCAGATGGAGTGTGACACATGGAATAAATTTTACTTTTAGCTAACGTTATATTAAACAGCTTGAGGTCACATTAGCTAAGCATGCCCCATAAAGTGGAAAAAAAATAAGGAAATAAAGAAATGTAGGAGATGAGAAACCTTCTGGCACAACTAGAGTAATTTCAGCAGCATTAAAATACATCTGTTTAAGGTTAGAGCTTCCATATTACAATACAAAATAAATAAAAGGAGACCCATTCTTAAATTCGGGTTTGATGGCGCATCACAGGGCATGTAACTTCTTTTTGGTTTCCCGGCCGTATCATTTCTTATTTATTCTCCAAGATGCACAAATGAGTGGGTGCTCTGTTAGATACTATACGTGCTGCTGAACTCTCCTAAGACAATAACTGCCTGAGTCTGAGTTTGTCTCCAAACCAATTCAGATACATTTTTATTGGATAGGATCTTCCTCAGCCAAATTCAATTAGATCGTGGTGCTGCCAGCTTATCCTTCTCCACGGCGAGCGTTCCTGTCATCAATTAGGAGGGCTCTTTTCCTCTGCACTTGTTCTGATTATCGCTTACAAGAGCCATCAATGTTGGCATGAGCACCGTGCAAGAGTTCTGTTTGTTTTACATATTTATAGGGTTAGCGGAGGGCACCGTGGTGCTGTCAGAGGAGGAGAAGCAGGAAATCAAGTGGAAAAAGCTCCTCCATCCAGACAGGGGATGGATGGGCGCCAGTTGGCTGAGATGCAAGCCCGACAAGACTGAGATTAACTATCTATTTCATATGGCCCCCATCTCCTCAGTGTCTGAGCACCTCGTCATCGTTAAGGCATTTATCCTGGCAACACCCCGTGAGGTTGGAAAGTGCTGTTAAACCCATTGGAGCAGGGAGGCATTGGAGCACCAGCAGGTTAAGTGGCTTTCCCAGCATCACACAGTGAGGACTTGAATGTGGTTCCCCCAACCTCCAGCCTCATGCCCTAACCACTGGACCTAAAGGGTCCATCTCCACTGCACATTAAGCCCAGGTCTGTGGGACACGGGCTTGTGGGCTTGGTGTTTCCAAGCCCATGCTTGAGCGTCCACACTGCATTGCAAACCTGGGTTTACCATTGCTGGACCCGGGTCTCACAGCCATGCTAACATGTCCACACTGCAAAATGACAGGGCTTGGGATCCGAGCCCTATCAGGACTCGGGGTCTGACTGATCCCCTCTAGGAGGATCCTGAGTTCTTGCTGGCTCGAGTCCGTCTGATTTGTGTGTGGATGAAAGTAGGGCTTGGGATTGAACCTGAGTCAGAGGCTGGGCTTAGTGTGCGGTGTAGACATACCGTAATGGGTGCTCTAAATCAGCTCTGTGTGTGGCAGAAGGCAAAGCCGCAGTGGGCCTCCTTCACCCACCCAGTCAGATACAGCCCAGCTGCTGTTACATATTTAAATGCAAACTTTTCCTGCTGGCAGCTTGTGTGTTGTGCCTCTGTGGCAAAACTGGCAGCCGCCAGCACTGATGCTAAGACAAAGCCTTTGCCAGGGCTGCAGCGCCTGGGACACAGGGCTGGTTCAGCCTGAGACAGCATGGCTTTTCCCCAAAGCAAGGCATTCTGGGAGAATCGGGACAGCAATGAAAGGCTACCACCGCTCTGAGAATTTGATTTAATGCCAGCCAGGCCTCATCAGACTCAAGTCTGAGGTTCGTGCTAGTCTACAACAAACGTGGGTTTTGCTGCTTTCTTCATTTATTGTACTAATTTGGGTCAAATTTACTTCTGCTTTTTGCTATTAAGCCAGCGGCCCTGTGAGCACAGCCTCCCAGCTGCCTTGAGTCTGCCTTTTGCTTCCCCTGAAGCTACGCCTCTCCGTGGTGATATCTCACATCCTGGTGTGTTAGCCGCGTGTTGTCTCCTAGCACAGGACTGTGTGCCATCCATACTCTGGCTACTCGCCTCATGCTCACTGCTGCTTGGACCCCGTCTTTGGCAGTTCCCTTTCACCAGCACGGGCTTGGAGTGGATTTAGCCATCTAGACCCAGCTTCTATTGTCACATAACTAAAACGAACCGACAGGCACTGGCTGTCTTGTTTTGCTGGCCATGCTGCATTATACGGCTATCTGTTTTAAAGGCCAGAAAATTAACGGAGCTTCTGCTGGCTACGGTTGACGGGTTTATAAACTGTAGCCAGCTGCAAGCTCCTTGTAGAGAACTCAGTGTGGCAAGGGACTGTTTGAATAACTGACCAGCTACCAAAATATTCCTTTAATGTAGATGCAGCTTTCTGCCAGAAACTTTGCACACATTCGGTTTTCCTAGAGTGTGCCATTTGTCCCTCTGCAGAGAGCCAACAGAAGGCGTATGTAACATATCCATTCATACATATTAGGGCCATACTGGACCATTAAGTCATCTAGTCTGATTTCCTGCATGATCCAGGCCACAGAGCCTCACTCAGCCACTCCTGTATTGAGCCCCGTAAGTGGTGTTTGCCTAAGGCATACAGTAACTCCTCGCTTAACGTAGTAGTTCTGTTCCTGAAAAATGCGACTTTAAGCAAAATGAGGTTAAGCGAATCCAATTTCCCCATAAGAATGAATGTAAATAGGGGGGGTTAGGTTACAGGGAAATTTTTTCACCAGATAAAAAACTATATTATATATATACACACAGTATAAGTTTTAAACAAACAATTGAATACTGTACACAGCAATGATGATTGTGAAGCTTGGTTGAGGTGGTGGAGTCAGAGGGTGGGATATTCCCCAGGGAATACCTTGCTGCTAAATGATGAACCAGCACTTGGCTGAGCCCTCAAGGGTTAACATGTTGTTGTTAATGTAGCCTCACACTCTACAAGGCAGCACGACTGGAGGGAGGGGAGACAGCAAAGCAGACAGAGACAGAGACACACACCCTGTGTGTGTGAGAGACAGAGATGCGCATTGCCCCTTTAAGTACACTGACCATACTCTAAGTACATTGCCTTGAAAAAAATCAGGAAGTTGAGACAGCAGCCGTGGCCAGCAAGCTCTCTCCATCCTGAGCCCTGTCCTGTCCCCACCTTGCCCTATATGGAGAAGGGGCAAGCGGGGGGCAGGAGTGGGAGGAGGGAGGCACCCTGACATTAGCCCTCCTCTTCCCCATTCCCCTGCACAGCAAGCAGGAGGCTTCCGGGAGCAGCTCCCAGGCAGAGGGCAGGAGCAGCACATGGCAGTGAGGGGAGGGACAGCTGAACTGCCGGCAATTGATAGCCTGCTGGCTGGCTGCCGCACAGGGAACTTAGGGGAGCGGGGAGCTGATGGGGGGCTGCCGGCGCACCCTGGTTCCAAGCCCCCACCAGCTAGTTCCAACGGGCTGCTCTTTCTGCAAGCAGTGGACAAAGCAGGCGGCAGCCAAACAACGTTCTAAGGGAGCATTGCACAACTTTAAACAAGCATGATCTCTAATTGATCAGCGATGTAACAACGAAACAACGTTAACCAGGACGATGTTAAGTGAGGAGATCCTGTATCTTCCAGAAAGGCAGCCGGTCTTGATATGAACTTTTCAAGATGTAGAAAATCCACCACTTCTCTTAGGCATTTGTTCCAGTGGTTAATCACCCTCACCATTAAAAATGTGCCCTTTATTCCTTCAGTTAAGTCAGGGAGGCTTTATCGGGATGATAAGCTCTACAACAGGGGCGGACAAACTTTTTGGCCTGAGGGCCGCATCGGGTTTTCAAAATCGTATGGAGGGCCGGTTAGCGGAGGCTGTGCCTCCCCAAACAGCCAGGCATGGCCCAGCCCCGCCCCCATCTGACCCCTCCTGCTTCTCGCCCCCTGACGGCTCCCCCGGGACTCCTGCCCCATCCAACCCCCCCCGTTCCCTGTCCCCTGACCGCCTCCAGAACCCCTGTCCCTGACTGCCCCCCGCCACCCCATCCAACCCCTCCTCTCATTCCTGACTGCCCCCCCGGGACCTGTGCCCCATCCAATCACCAATTCTCCCTGACCGCCCCCAGAACCCCTGCCCCTGACTGCCCCCCGCCACCCCATCCAACCCCCCGTCTCCTTCCTGACTGCCCCCCCAGGACCCCTGCCCCCATTCAACCCCCCTGTTCCCCACCCTCTGACCGCCCCGACCCCATCCACACCCCCATCCCTGACCACCACCCCAAACTCCTCTGCTCTATATCCAACATCCCCTGCTCCCTGCCCCCTTACCGCGTTGCCGGGAGCACCGGTGGCTGGCGGCGCTACAGCCGTACCGCCCAGAACACCAGGACAGGCAGCCACGCCGCCCGGGTGGAGCCAGCCACGTCACCGCGCAGCACAGAGCACCGGGTCAGACCACGGCTCTGTAGCTGCGCTGCCCCAGGAACTCGCAGCCCCGCCGGACAGAGCATTGCGCCGGTGGCAGAGCAAGCTGAGGCTGCGTGGGAGGAGGAACAGCGGGGGAGGGGGAGCAGCGGGGGAGGGGCCGGGGGCAGCCTCCCGGGGCAGGAGCTCAGGAGCCAGGCAGGAGGGTCCCGCAGGCCAGATGTGGCCCACGGGCCGTAGTTTGCCCACCTCTGCTCTACAAGCATTGCCAAAGTGTAAGAACAAGTTCCCCTCTGCTCTCTCTCAGAGGTTGGTACGTCCCATCTGGGCTAGGATTACGCAACCCGCTGGAGCACTGATGCCACAGAAGACCTCACTGACTATGTCAGTTAAGTAGCATATACACGTTGAATCCCTTTTTAATTTTCCAAGGGAGCAGTTAGGATAAAACGGCTTTCTGCTCGCGTTAGTTTCTCTCCGTTACGATTTTTCCATCTGTTCCTCTCCAGCTTTGTTTTTACTGTGTAGATTTCATGTGAACTATCAACCTGGTATAAGAAATGCCAAAGCCCTCTCTGTGGCACTTCGCACAAGATTTGCTAATGGCCGAGGTAAACAGATGTATTGTTTTACACTAATTATACACGCATTTGTTTTAAAACTAGAGAGAGAGAGCGACTTTCATCACAGCCCATGAGGATCCCACCTACTGCTAGCAAATCTTTGCCATGCCCCATGCTTTAGCGGGAAGCAGTGCTAATGACACATCTCTGGCTGTGTAATTCTATTACGGCCCTTCTCCCACAGCCCTGGTGTTCCATTTTGGATTGTTTACTTTTTACCCCCATTGTTTAATGGCGTTTCTATCTCTGAATGGGGGGTGCGCGTGTGTTCAGTCCAACTGTGAAAATCCTTCCCTGAACGATCGCAAGCGCTTGTATTCTTTGTGTGCTACATTTTTTATGAGCTCCATGAAAATTGGCTTCGCCGTGGGTGCAGCTGCCAGTGAGCGGCTGCCCTAAATGCTTCCTGTACCCAGGCACGCATTTGTTTGTACGTCCCAGACAGGCCTGCCGAGCCTCTGTTTGGACAGCAGTTGCTATTGCCACACAGGTCCATCACCATGGCCCTGGGCCACCACTTGTGTGGGTTGTGTTAAGAATAACAGCATTGCATAGGTAGAAAGAGTAATTAAAACAAACACACACACACACACCCCCGAGCTGCACCATGCTTGAAAAAAAACATGGAGAAAAAGTCAGCACAGTCTTGCAAACCCTTAAGCACACGCTTAACGTTGAGCATCGGAGCAGTTCCCCTGATTTCAGTGTTACAACGCACTTGCTTAAAGTTAAGGGCAGGCCTAAGCGTGTGCAGGATTAGGGCCTTCAACCGTAGATTAACTAGCAGGAATTCCAGAGCCTGAAATCCTGTACAAGGAAGTGCATCTTCCAGCATTTTCCTAAAATGGCCAGGAGCAGCCTTAAATATTTCCAACAGGAGCTAATTGCAGAGGTGGGGACCCAGGAGCGCCGCCAGCTTTTCTGCCACCCTAGGTGGCGGAAGGTCCCGCACCGAAATGCCGCCCCCCACAGAGGTGGCGGAAGGTCCCACCGCCGAAATACCACTGCGGTCGTAGCCCCCCAAATTGTAGTGCCCTAGGCGACCGCCTAGGTTGCCTAATGGGTTGCGCCGGCCCTGTGGAGACCTACCGCCAAGCACCCTCTGCTCCTGGAGCTTCACCTTTGGGGCAGGTGGCTTTGAGGAGCCCAAGTGAAGCATATAGCAGGGTGAGGTAGGGAGGGAGAAGTGGTCACAGAGCTACCTGGGCTCTAGGCCATTTAGAGGATTGGAAATAGAGAGCAATCGGCCCCTGGAACAACACTTACCGTTTTTATAGCATGTTCAAAGCACTGTACAGACATTAACTAATCGATTAAGCTAATCTATGGAGCATGCACTCTTTGTACAATGGTTTGAGATCTACTGATGCAAAGTGCTATATAAGAATTGGGTTTTAAGGCCCCACCCACCTGCACAGGATGGTGAGTAGCAGCCCACCGGGTTCTGCTATCCCCTCTGCACAAGGTCTGGCCATGTGGTGCCCTGTGCAAGGATATTGTACACCCCTTCATTCACCTGGGCAGCCACACAGCTGGACTCAAGCCTGAGCCCATCAATATTTTGAAACGTGGTGGTCAGAAGGCAATGTGAGAATTCTGTCACTTTTTTCTTTCTCTGTGGGCCATTCCTACCTGGCGATGGTCCTATGAGGAACCATCTATCAGCTCTTCAGTGGTCATTGCTGTTAATCATTGAAATTAAGCCTCAGCAATGTGCTAGGTGCAGCAGAGGACACAAATAAAGTCTGTTCTTGTTTTGAGCCGTGTACAGTCTAAAAGACAGTCACAGGTAAGCAAAAGGCACTTGGAGACTCAGAGCAAGCTACTGATCTTGATTTTGCCCCTAGCAGTATGACTGTGCTATACTGAATTCTGCTTTGATTAAATATAGGGCTGTCAAGCAATTAAAAAAATTAATCACAATAAAAAAAAACTAATTGTGATTAATCCTGTGATTAATCGCGCTGTTAAACAATAACAGAATACGATTTATTTAAATATTTTTGATGTTTTCTACCTTTTCAAATATATTGATTTCAGTTACAACACAGAATACAAAGTGTATAGGGCTCACTTTATTTTTTATTACAAATATTTTCACTGTAAAAAAAAAAAGAAATAGTATTTTTCAATTCACCTAATACAAGTACTGTAGTGCAATCTCTTTATCATGAAAGTTGAACTTAGAAATGTAGAATTATGTACAAAAAAACCAGCATTCAAAAATAAAACAATGTAAAACTTGGAGCCTACAAGTCCACTCAGTCCTAATTCAGCCAATCACTCAGACAAACAAGTTTGGTTACAATTTGCAGGAGATAATGCTGCCCGATTCTTGTTTACATTGTCACCTGAAAGTGAGAACAGGCGTTTGCATGGCACTGTTGTAGCCGGTGTCGCAAGATATTTACGTGCCAGATGCGCTGAAGATTCGTATGTCCCTTCATGCTTCAACCACCATTCCAGAGGACGTTTCCATGCTGATGACAGGTTCTGCTCAATAACGATCCAAAGCAGTGCACACCGATGCATGTTCATTTTCATCATCTGAGTCAGATGCCACCAGCAGAAGGTTGATTTTCTTTTTTGGTGGTTTGGGTTCTGTAGTTTCCACATCAGAGTGTTGCTCTTTTAAGAGTTCTGAAAGCATGCTCCACACCTCGTCCCTCTCAGATTTTGGACGGCACTTCAGATTCTTAAACCATGGGTCGAGTGCTGTAGCTATTTTTAAAAATCTCACATTGGTACCTTCTTTGCATTTTGTCAAATCTGCTGTGAAAGTGTTCTTAAAATGAACATGTGCTGGGTCATCATCCGAGACTGCTAAAACGTGAAATATATGACAGAATGTGGGTAAAACAGAACAGGAGACATATAATTCTCCCCCAAGGAGTTCAGTCACAAATTTAATTAACACATTTTTTTTATCAAGCATCATCAGCATGAAAGCATGTCCTCTGGAATGGTGGCTGAAGCATGAAAGGGCATACAAATATTTAGCATATCTGGCACGTAAATACCTTGCAACACCGGCTACAAAAGTGCCATGCGAATGTCTTTTTTCACTTTCAGGTGACATTGTAAATAAGAAGCCGGCAGCATTATCTCCCGTAAATGTAAACAAACTTGTTTGTCTTAGCGATTGGCTGAACAAGAAGTAGGACTGAGTGGACTTGTAGGCTCTGAAGTTTTACATTGTTTTGGTTTTGAGTGCAGTTATGTAACCAAAAAAATCTACATTTGTAAATTACACTTTCAGGATAAAGAGATTGCACTACTTGCAGTACTTGTATGAGGTGAATTGAAAAATACTATTTCTTTTGTTTATAATATTTACAGTGCAAATATTTGTAATAAAAATAATAATATAAAGTGAGCACTGTACACTTTGTATTCTGTGTTGTAATAGAAATCAATATATTTGAAAATGTAGAAAAATATCCAAACATATTTAATAAATTTAAATTGCTATTCTATTGTTTAACAGTGTGATTAATCATGGTTAATTTTTTTAATTGTGATTAATTTTTTTGAGTTAATTGTGTGAGTTAACTGCGATTAATCGACAGCCCTAATTAAATGTAAAGCAAATTATAGGCTCTAATTCTGAGAAACAATGGCCTAATCCAGAGGTTCTGAAACTGGGGTCTGCCTTTAGCTACAAGGCCTGAAGAACATCATTTTTAGTCTACATACATAACTCCTTACACATGATCTGCGCATACATTTTGCAGTGATTATGATGACAAGGGCAACACAGGCTTTTCATAGAGAAATTACATGACTCTTTTTGGTAAACCCAGGAGATCCCTGTTACCCTATGTATCCCTGTGCCCTCTGCCAGTGGGCATCAAGTTCCTTGGGTCACACCGCCCTAGGGTGACCAGACGTCCCGATATTTAGGTGATTGTCCCAAAGATCGGTCGGGACGCAATTTGTCCCGATATTTCGCTCCGCCGGCAGCACTCGGCTTTTTTTTCTCCACCGGCGGACCCCCCCGCATGTGTCCTGATATTTTCTTCCTCTCATCTGATCACCCTACACCGCCCAAGTACATAGCTAGCTTCTCAGACAAGGTTGTATTTGGGTGGCTAGCCCAAGCCACCACTCAGGCCACTGCAGCCAAATTGCAATTCTTAGGTGCTAGCTGGAGCAGATCTAGCACATGTATGTTTACATGAGCTGGGAATTATACCTCATAGATGCAGCATAGACATATCCTTTAGCAATGCCAAATGCCACACAGTGAATTAGTGGCAGACTCAGGAAATCCAACTTCCCCATCCTCTGCTCAGGGCACAAAGCAACTCTTCCTCCTTCACCTTAGCTAAAACCTGCCATTCCTGATGGCTGCAGGATGTGATCTGGATTATGAACATAGAGAAAGGAAATTAGTTACAGCTGAAGCAATTGTCAGGCAGGAAGATAATTGAAAGCCAGCAAAACTATCAACCATTTAATTACTTACATTAAAGACACAAATCGACGGCAATCAAGCCAACATATAAAGGGTGCAGAAAAATGAAACGTAGGGAAATAGATTAATTTTCATCAAGAACAAGTTTTAAAAAAATGGAAACATTCAAGTGACATACTTATTATGGAGCCTGTATTGTTCATAAACTTTAATCAATTTAAAACTCATTTTCAGCATATTAAACTTCACTCTTTAATGCCTCAAAATGAATCCTGCCTAGTGCAGCCAGGTGCCATAAAACAGATACTGTAATGGTACTGCTATTGCCAAGCATTCAAAAAGCATGAGTCAGACTTCAACATCATGAGACTGGCTTAAAAATCACAAGATTTTAAGATATAATATTTGGGGGGAAGGAGGAGGCATTGAGCCTTTAGGATTTGCATTTTTACCTTTTCCCCAAAACCATGAGGGCTAGAAATTTCCTTCTCTCTCTCTCTCTCTCTCTCTCTCTCTCTTTTTCTTTATGAGAGCTGAGCTGCTCGCATAATCCCATGACTCCGGGAGCTGGGAGCTTTAAGGAAAAACCCAAATATCATGCAACTAGTGATAAAATCGTGAGAGCTGGCAACCCTGCTGTAGCTCTACAATGACACTATGATTCAGCACATGCTATATTACCAC
Source organism: Terrapene triunguis (assembly GCF_002925995.2). Classification (NCBI taxonomy): domain Eukaryota; kingdom Metazoa; phylum Chordata; order Testudines; family Emydidae; genus Terrapene; species Terrapene triunguis. The sequence goes on along the minus strand of NW_020664409.1, from coordinate 106,787,697 downwards.
TGGCAGCTGGTTCCACTAGGGCAAGGGAGTAAGAGGGTGGGAGTGAAAAGAACAGGAGTACTTGTGGCACCTTAGAGACTAACAAATTTATTAGAGCATAAGCTTTCGTGGGCTACAACCCACTTCTTCGGATGCATATAGGGTGGGAGTGGTCACCCGAGAAATGGGTCAGCACAGGGTAGTAGAAATCTCTGATAAATTTCATGCCCGAGGGCAGATACTCAAACCTCAGTGGTTCAGGAGCCAAATTAGCAATCAACATTACATAGGGGAGGGATAGCTCAGTGGTTTGAGTGTTGGCCTCCTAAACCCAAGATTGTGAGCTCACTCCTTGAGGGGGACATTTAGGGACCTGGGGCTTGGTCCTGCTTTGAGCAGGGGGTTGGACTAGATGACCTCCTGAGGTCCCTTCCAACCCTGATATTCTATGATTACCCAAAAGAGCCACAGTAGTATGAAATCATTGTTTACTATAGTACCATAGATTTGTATTTAAACAGTATGATAGGGGAAATATTTAGTGTATATATGTGTTATTCTCACAGCAAAATGACAGACCAAGTATTATTATTTTATCAACTACAATTGGTTAATAACATAGGAAATGCATCCTGATTGGTTAATAACTTAGATTGGCTAATAATGAAATCACACCGTGTTTTAATATGTGCTGCAAAGAGCTGGAGAAGACCCATTAAAGAGCCTCAGTCTGAGCATCACTGCCCTAGGGTGTCTATTGTAGGGGCCATTCGGACCAGGCAGTGGTTCTCATAGCCAGCGGGAGCTTCACCCTCGGGAATGTTAGATCTTCTCCACAGAAGGGCCCAAGCTGCAAAATTCAGATCCAGTTCTGGAGTCTGAAAACCTTTATATGTCTAGGGGTGACGAGACCCAGGGCTCAGTAGAGAGATGGGTCCCCCTTGTCATTCTGCGGTGTTGTTCAGATGCTGGATTCTGGCTTGGCTCCTCATACGGAAGCAGTTCCATACCCCTAACCATATTTGTTGCCCTTTTCTGAACCTTTTCCAATTCCAACGTATCTTTTTTGAGATGGGGTGACCACATCTGCACGCAGTATTCAAGGTGTGGGTGTACCATGGATTTATATAGAGGCAATATGATATTTTCTGTCTTATTATCTATCCCTTTCTTGATGATTCCCAACATTCTGTTTGCTATTTTGACTCCGCTGCACACTGAGTGGATGTTTTCAGAGAACTGTCCACAATGACTAAGGCTGGGAGTCTGTCACGAAGGTCACAGAAGTCACAGATTCTGGGACCTCCTGGACTCCTGCAGTGGCCGGTGTGGCTGACCCAAGGGCCACCTGAGCAGCTGGGGTGGCCCAGGGCCAGCCACAACAGCTGCTGCTCAGGTGGCCCCAGGCAGCTTGTCCTGGGTACTGCCCCGAAGCAGTGGTTGGGGAGCAGCAGCAGTGCCCCAGGCCACCCCAGCAGCAGCAGCAGCGTGGCCCCGGGCTGCCCCCCTACCACCAGCATTGGCGGGGCTCCGGAGCGCCCTCCCCCAGCAGAGGCTAGGCCCCAGAGCGCCCCCCACAGGAGTAGCAGCATCCGCAGGAGCACCCCCCTCCCAGCACCTAAGATTTAGTTAGGGGGATTTTTAGTAAAAGTCAGGGACAGGTCATGGGGCGTGACTTTTTGTTTATTGCCTGTGACTAGGGTGACCAGATCACAGAGATGAAATATCGGGACGCGGGGGGGGGAGGGCAGAGCAAAAAAAAAGTAAAAAAAAAGACATTTCGCAGGGGCCGGGGGAATTAGCGCTACCCTCCCCGCGGCCCCGGGCACATGCAGCACGTCCCGCCGCCCCGCCGGGAAGGAGCTGCTGGAGCGCAGCCGAGCGGGAGAGACGCGGGGCTCCGGACACCGGCAGTGGCGTGGGAGAGCGGCTCGGGGCCACGCGAGCGGGCCATGTAAAGTTTATCGGCTCGGGGGGGACCCCGGCCGGCTCCTCGCCCCTGTAGTGGGGTAGTGTCCCCGCCCCGCGCCAGCATGTCTCGCCGGCCGCCGCAGGCCAGGTAAGGAGCCAAGTCCCCCCCTCCCTCCTCGTCCTGGCTCCTCCGCTGAGCGGCATTCCTCCTCCCTCCCTCCCAGGCTTGCAGCTGGAATGGCGGCGCAAGCCTGGAGGGAGGGGGTGGTGGGGCGGCTTCCACTTCCTGGAGCTGCTGGTGAGTACGAGCTCTGGCACCAGGCAGGCAAGGGGGGCTGGCAAGGGGGCTGCTCCCCCACGAGGGAGATGGGGGGCTCAGCCGAGGAGCCAGGACGAGAGGGGCGGGGGGGACTCGGCTCCTTACCTGGCCTGAGGCGGGACATGCTGGCGCGGGGCGGGGATGCTACCCCCTACAGGGGCAAGGAGCCGGCCGAGCTGATAAACATTACATGGCCCACTCGCGTGGCCCCGAGCCGCTCTCCCCCGCCGCTGCCGGCGTCCGGAGCCCCGGAGCCGCCCCGTCTCCCTCCTGGGGGAGCAGCCCCCCTGCCAGCCCCCCTTGCCCGCCTGGTGCCGGAGCTCGTACTGACGACTCACCAGCTCCAGGAACTGGAAGCCACACCACTACCCCCTCCCTCCCAGGGTTGTGCCGCCATTACAGCTGCAAGCTTGGGAGGGAGGAGGAATGCCACGTGCTAGGGGAAGAGGCGGGGCCAGGGCGGGGATTTGGGGAGGGATCCAATGGGGGAAGGAGGGGGCGGAGTCGGGGCGGGGGGACGCGAGCGCCAGAGCGGAGGGCAAAATTGCTTGTTTGTCCAGTGTCCCGACCGCACATCGGTCGGGACGCGGGACAAACAAGCAAATATCGGGACAGTCCCGATAAAATCGGGACATCTGGTCACCCTACCTTTGACCTGTCCCTGACTTTTACTAAAAATACCCGTGACTAAACTGTAGCCTTAACAATGATTCCAAGATCTCTTTCTTGACTGGTAACAGCTAATTTAGACCCCATCATTTTATATGTATAGTTGGGATTATGAATTATTTCATTTGGCCTTGTGGGTCAAACCCTCCCCTAAATCATAGCCGGGGAACCCTAGTTAAGCCTCCCATGGCATTTCATGTTTGTCACTGAGAGCAGATTTGGGCTCCTGTGTTCCCATTTTATAATTGCTGATAATTCAAGGTAGCCAATGCCAGGCATTTGCATTCCAGCTGCCCACTCCTCCCCCAGGTCACCCATAGCTGGCGATGCCTCCCTTAGCACCGTGTCAATGCACAAGAGGCCCATTCCAGCACAAAGCAACTCCCCCAAGACCGTCACCACAAGGCCTCAATGCTTTTTAGGAAGAGCTGATGTGGTTTGGATTCTCTGTGGGCAACGCTACATGAATCCGAGAACACGGCAGAGAGTGTGATGATGGGGATGGGACGAGAACAAATCCAGGACAAAAGCAAGAGGCTTCAAATCCTAATCTGACTAAAAACATAGATTGTCCAGTGCAAATCGCTAAGAAGGGGAGATGGAGACAATCAACATTTTCCTTGGAGGAGGGAAGACGAATGGGTTCCTGGGTTTCTTGTTTTTTCCAGAGTCATTTTTTCATTTGGTGAGAAAAATATCTAATTTCACACGGCGAGTGACATTAAATAAAACAAAAACTGCAGCCAAAGGCTTGAAGGTGCTGGCTGCCATCCAGCCCACCTGCCCACATGAGTGAGTACGGCTGGAGAGAGTGCCTCCACCCAATGATTATTCTACTGCCGCTGACCATCCGCCTGCTGGATTGAGTTATAAAAGTCCTGATGTTTCTCTACACAAAATCAATCATTAGTGGGATTGTTTCATTTTTTTTTTCCTTTGGATGCTCAATTGTTTTTTCTTCCTTTTTTTCTTGTTTGTAGCCTTCTCATCCTGCAAGTGATGGTGGGAGTATATGGATGTGCAGCTAAATCTAATGAAGTCAAACCAGTGCAGATAGTAAAGGCAAGCTAGCCCTATGGGCTACACCTCCATGTCCAAATCTTACACTTCTGCATTATAGACGAGCCAGATTGGTTTGGATAAAATAATGTCACAGCTACCTAGACAGTGAGGCCTTTACAGATAACAATGGGTTGCACACCGCAGCCACACTGAACTCCACAATGGAAGATCAGCTAGAACTTGGATCCTACTTTGTGCAAAGACCCAGTCCCCTAGCACTTGGGCTAAAGGAGAATCGCCATTATCTGATAGCAAATATGGGGCCTATGACACATCGTAGGAAAATTCTGGTTCCATCCAGTTGAGAGCAGTGGCGCTCTCTCTCTTTCACATACCCACACAGAGAGAGTCGTTAATTACAATACAAACCAACTCAAAACCATTGCCCATAACTAAATTCATTCTGAACCTTCTTTTAAAAAAATGGCATCCTTTAAAAACAACAAAGTTGGTTCCAGTCTAAAGTGTGGAAGTAGCTGAAATAGTGTTTGAGAGGCTGTTGTATTGATATCTCCAAACAAACCAGGGCCCACGGGCCTAGGCTGAAGTCATTACCTGTTCAGTGGTGTGTACATTATAGGTGCATGCCTCACCTACCAGATTTATATAGAAAGAGCTTTAAATAAAACCCATTCTACTACCTGACCGACTGAGGGCAGAGGGAGTTTCATAGGTCACAGACTCTCCATCGCTCAGCGTGGTCATCTGCCACTCATGTAGACGGCATCATAGAGAGAATTCACACAAAGCCACAGGCCGGAAGGGAGTGAGCTAAGGGGACCGCTCTGCTACCTGAAGGGCTGAATACCCTGGAGCACAGACTGATTCTATCCACTTGAGGGCAGAAGTCCACACACACACACACACACACGGCAAGTTCATTATACCAGGACATCTTTGTTTCTGTGGGGAACAGGTTGCACAGATGTGCTAGGACTCAGCTCTTTGGATTGCCCTGGCTGTCTGTAGGAGCACTTATTATTTGTGTTAAAAGTTGCACTTCAAAGCCCCTACAGAGCACACCCCCATTACACCAGGCGCTGTACAGGCACAGTCCCTGCCATAAAGCGCTCATGATGTAAGCAGGAAAATAGACAAATGATGGGAGGGGAAACAGGGGCCGGGAGAAGGCAAATGACTCACCCAAGGTCACACAGCAAGTCAGTGGCAGAGCTCGGACCACGGCTCAAAACTCCTGATTCCCTGTCTGTTGCTATATCCACTAGAGCACACTGCTTCCACGCTGCTACATCTGCCTCTGTTCCACAAGCTCAGACAGCGATTAGGCTCACATTTGTAGCAAGGGAGGATCTGATTGTCTGGAACTGGACAAATGCTGCAATCAAGTGTTTGCAAATAGTCATTCAAATAGAGCTGATTTGCCAGCCCCAAATTCACACCCTGATTTTTAAAACATTTAAATAAGCAGGGGGGCTTGATGTGGGGGTAGCTCAGTGGTTTGAGTATTGGCCTGCTAAATGCACGGTTGTGAGTTCAATCCTTGAAGGGGCCAATTAGGGATCTGGGGCAAAATCAGTACTTGGTCTTGCTAGTGAAGGCAGGGGGCTAGAGTCAATGTCCCTTCCAGTTCTATGAGATAGGTATATCTCCATATATTTATTATTATTATAGCTGTTGAACTTGTAATGGGAGGAGACAAAAGCCAGAGGCTAGAAGTGGTTGCAAATTTTCCCTCAAAACTTTTTTCAAAGGTAAGCGGCTTTGCGACAAGTCAGAAACATTCTCGTGAACCTTTCTGCTTCTGTCAAGATTTTCCAGATTTTGTTGGGGGGAAAATACAGCCGGAATGGATGTTGTTTTCAGGTTTTGATTTTGTTTGGGGGTGTTTTATTCCAACAAAATCCTGGGTGATTTGCAGAATTTGTTTAAAAACCCCAAATATTCTAATTTTAAAACAAATATTTTGTTGTGGATCAGATGCAGTCGGCTTTTCAATCAGTACCAGCTGGGCCTATAAAGCAATAAAAGTGACAGTCCCGAATGAGACCCTTCAGTATGGCTTCATCAGACGTCATCCCAATCCCGTCTCCTCAGGTCAATAGAAGTTATGGCTATGGATGACTTTGCTTAATCGGATTCGCAACCTTTCCAGCTGAGATGAATTACAGCAGAACCTTCCTGAGAGCAGAGCAAACCCCATCAAGACCTTCATAAACAAAATGCCAGCATCTGGAGCCAGAGATTGAGGACGGGAGGTTAGAGAGAGGAATTGCAGAGCTGGGATGAGTCTGCATCTCCACAGCGACTCGGGAAGAAGAAAAGCTTTTATTTATGGTTCACCGGCCTCCAGGGTGCGAGAGTCACTCAGCATGTTAACATAGTCACCTAGGTTTGAGATCTGCTGGTGAAAAGTGCTATATAAGAGCAAGTTATAAGCTTCCCAGGGGAGGGTAAGCCTCCGGGGAGACAGACATGCAGGGAGGCTGTTTTATTGCCCTAAAATCCTTTTTCTCTTATGCTCTGCTGTGCTCCTACTGTTACGATTAAATAATACTTTGTTTTAAGAGAGCCATGTGGTCACTGGATTAACCACTGGACATGGCTGCTGGAGGCAAGAGCTGCAGAGGCTGAGCCCAGTCAGACCTACTGAGCCATTATGGTTGGTACACAGGCGGCTGCAGCCGATACTCGGTCTGAGTGGGAGAACCATGGGATTCCACCCCAGGACAGGGGCAGGGAAGAGGCCTGACACCTGAGGGGATGCCCTCAGAGAGACCAGAGAGGGATTAAAGCTGCAGCTAACCCTGTAACAATGTCAAATGGTCTTCTCAAGTCAGACCTCAGTGGATTAGACCTAACTAAGACTTGGAGAAGTTCTAGGCCCCTCCTTTCCCTCCCTTTCTAGTGGCTTCTGTCCAGTCTTGACAACAACTTTACTTCCTTAGGAGTAGGAGCAGAGAGGTTATTTTATCTCAGTATTTGGCACTGGTGCAACCACTGCTGGAATACTGTGTCCCGCTCTGGTGCCCACAATTCAAGAAGGATGCTGATAAATTGGAGAGGGTTCAGAGAAGAGCCCTGAGAATGATTAAAGGATTAGAACACCTGTCTTATAGTGACAGATTCAAAGAGCTCAATCTATACAGCTCATCAAAGAGAAGGTTAAAGGTGACTTGATCACAATCTATAAGTATCTACATGGGGAACAAATATTTAATAATGGGCTCTTCAGTCCACCAGAGACAGGTCTAACAGAATCCAATGGCTGGAAGTTGAAGCTAGACAAATTCAGACAGGAAATAAGGTGTAAATTTTTAACAGCAAGGGTAATTAACCATCGGAATAACTTACTAAAGGCTGTGTTGGATTCTCCCTCACTGACGATTTTTAAATTAAGATGGGCTGTTTTTTTCTAAAAGACCTGCTCTAGGAATTATTCCAGAGAAATTCTCTGGCCTGCGCTACATGGGAGGTCACACTAGATGATCACAATGGTCTTGGAATCTATGAATCTGTTGATCTTAGTGGTGAACTGACCTCTTTCATTGCAGCACCCATGGAAATTATAGCTGCTCAGTACTTCTCAGGCCAAGGCCCATAATAGGCGGGGGACAGAAGGTGCTGCTACTGGCTATGCAGTCTATTGGCCCTGGGTCCCGCAAGAATTCCTTCCGAGCCCTTAAATCCCATCCTTCTAACGCCTCATTTTGTGTTCACTGTTACCATTGAGCCCCAACCAGATCAACACCTCCCTCAGCACTCAAGGCCCCACTTTACAGGTTACAGGTCTTACGAGGCTCGACCTGCTTTAGGGATGGCCCAGTGAATATACATGAGCCAAAATCACTCCCATACTTGGGCCACTGTGCAGATCTGATATTTGATTCCGGCGCTGAAGAGCCTAGATGCCTGGGAGGATAAGCAGCTGCTGCCCTCCACATCATCGATGCGGGGTGAGGAATCCTCCTCTCCTGTATTTTCAAACTCCAAAGGCTAAATGAGGGTGTCCAGTGTTGAAATTGGCTCTCGCTGGCAGTGCCTAAATACCTAACTGCTGACTTGGGCACCCAAAAGCCAAGCAAGGTGCCCTGAGTTAGCCCCTCAGGTTTGACAAGTGGGCCCACAGACAGTAAAGTGCTTTAGGACACTCCTGGAAGAAAGACGCTACGTGAATGGATGCCATTTGGACCTGGAAGAGCACCGAGACGTTTACTTTGGAGAGCAGCTTTAGGTTTGGTCTACATTTATCCAGGTTAATATTATACAAAGGCACGGGAAGTCTATGATCAAGGCAAACACTCACTATTCAAATGCATCCCCGCGGGATTTTAAATCTTTGATCTAAGCCATTGTTCACCTCTCTCGCTCTCTAACAGATGCATCCCAGTCACTTACGAAACCTGCACACACGGTGACCCAGGCATGATATTAAATCCACTAATGCTACCAGTCCCAAAGCAGAGCAAACTTTATGCCTCTCCAAGGAGGAATGAAAGGCAACTATAATTTTTTTTCTTAAAGGTGACTCAGAGGACAGACCCATAGCAAAGGTTTGTGCATGGAGCGGCTGGAGAGAATTATTGCTAAAATTTTAGTAGCATGCATAAACGAGATGACGTTTTTGATGCCACAGGCTATAGAAGCGCAATCATTACAATGCAGATCATCTTTCTTGCCAACTTTCCTTTGGTCTTTTAACACATTGGGCAATACATCTTGCCAACCTGCTATACATAGTCAGACATATATTTACTTCTTTGCTTCCTGTGCATATTATTTAACCTCTGGAAGACTGCAAACTGTTCCAGGTGCGACGGCACAGGTTGTGGGCAGCTTTAACAGTTCAGGTTGTCGTAGGTGGAACTTATCTGCCATGATGTCAAATGTCCTGCCCACGGAGAACACGCCAGCGGAAGTGCCCAGTATTCGAGGTGCATTCCAGTGGAACATAGTGCTGTCATGCAGTAACAAGTACATACAGGTAGAAGCCATGTGCTATTCTTCTAAACCTACTAAGCACATTCAGGTAGAATACATCTTCTGTGCTGTTCCGTTGCTCCATCAGCTTATTCCGCCTTGATTTCCATGGCATTCTAATGGCCAAAAGTAGCACAGTAGCATTGGATGAGCAGTGGAAGGGTTACACAGATAGTAAATCAATACAGGTTGCCAAAGCTCTTCACAGGTGGCTAGCAGGTGTAGCGTATACAGTGGCGAGCAGGGGTAGTGATGTGCCTGTTCACCTCTGGGGGCTGAACGCCAGGATTGTTGATCTAAAAGCATGAACCGCAACACCTTGAGTTACGGCTCTTTGCTCAGAGACAGTAGCAACATAAACTTACACGTGGTCTAACAACTAGAGGAGACAAAGCACTACATTGTCATAGTGTGGGTTGTACAGGGGGAAATAAAAAGACTTTGTTTACTTACTAGTGGAGCTGAGTGAATAAGTCTCAACAAATAATTTATTTGATTCATTTTGCCCTTTTTTACTGTTCACAAGTTGTCCAAGAGCAGGGCACAAAATGCTTGAAATCTGAACAATTCTTGATAGGCAGATTGCTGGCAAAAGCCGTTAATTGCAGCTATTCACAACTCACACTCTGCTGGGTAGTTTGGGTGGTGTTGTTTCTGTTCCTTGATTGGCTGATTTAGGCAACTACCCAACAGAAGCAAATAGTGAATTTTCCGATTGAATGCAGTATGCTCCCGTTTATCTGAAACCCTATCATCCGAACCTTCACACTATCTGAATGCCTTCCTTGGCCCCCAGCATGAGATACATGAAATACATGCCCTGTGCAACATTTGTTCAACTCTATCTCCAAGTTCTGGGTTCTTTAAATATCTCTCTTCCACAGATTCATAAACTGTAAGGCCAGAAGGGACCATTGTGGTCATCTAGTCTGGCCTCCTGCATCACAAACATCGGCCATCGAGTTTTACTGAGTAATACCTGAATCAAGCCCACAACTTGTAGTTGGTCTCCCCAGCTGGTCTTCATTACCAGTGAAGTACCACACTTATGGGACTGCCAGGACACTCAGCTTCTCTGCAGCGAGAGTGCCTCATGGGAGATGTAGTCCCACCAGGGAACCTGGCCTACAGAAGAGAATGGGCGCATAAGATATCTGATCTGCAGCCGCCAAGAGACACCGCAAAGGCATTTCAGAATGGAAATATTCTGGATTTTGATTTTTCAATGAAAACTCCAAATTTTCCTTGGGATAAAAATCCCTTTTTCTGATGGGCTCCTTTTGGAAGCGTGTTTTTAGAAAGACATCCAGTCTTGACTGAAACACTTCAAGTGATGGCGAATCTACCACATCCCTTAGTAAATGGTTCCCTGGGTTGATCTCCCTCACAGTTAACATTTTGTGCTTCATTTCTAGACTGAATTTATCTCGCTTCAGTTTCCAGCCACTGGACCTGCACGATGACAACATTCCTCAAGGCGCACAAACCCGGCATTGCTAAAAAACGGTTTAATCCCAGCTCAGCGCGAATTGCTTCAACACCCGTGCCAAATGGAGTCTTAGCAGGAAGCAGGTTGACTCATGCTGCTCCATCATTGGCTGGAAGCAGAAGAGCTTGCTCACTCTTCAGAATATGACCAGCAATGATGGCAGGAAGATACCTATTGAAGACTTGCAGAAGGGCGGGTACAATATAGCCAGCGAACTCCAGTGACAGGGAAATTGCCTCACAGGATTGGCTCCATAGAACCAAGCTCTTTCAGAGAAATCCGGCCCATTTCCCTGCATCTACAGAGGGCCCTGCCCCCAGCAAAACTAGTACTCAGGTAGGAGAAAGCAAGATTTGAGGAGCCTGTGCAGGGAGTCCAGACTCCCTGTTGCCACAGAGCCCGGCTGCCTAGGGCTGGGGAGGGACAGGGCTGTTGGTTCCAGAACTGTGCAGATCCACTAGCCAACACCCCTTCGTAGAATTGCGCAACCGAGGTGGAAGTGACCACGACCAGACAAGGAAGATTCCTGCCCCAAGCCCATGTGCTCAGATCTCAACCAGCTCTCAAGAGTCAGCCAGGAAACTGGGAACATTTCTTTGCAAAAAAATGTCTAAAACGTTTCTGGGGTTTACTTGTCGCAGTTTGTCAAAATGCTGGAATTAAAAATAAAAACAATTGACGAGCTCGAAAGCTCAGTGATGGCTGTCAGACGCACATCTCATGAAACCTCTTGCACAGGAGCCTTCATTAAAGAATCAGAGGAAGCAGAGACAGTACTTCTCAGTCGGTCCAACTTCTGACAGCTCAGGATAACTCCCTAACAGCGCATGCTGGAGTGCTCTCCCCAGTCCAGCTTTCTATTTATGCTATCTAGACAGACTGTTCTGAAGACAGATAGATGTTCCAATCCTCATATTTCCCTATACGCTTTGCCTGATAGTCCTCCTCAGTTTTGCCCCGTAAACCCTATAACCACCTGAAATGATTCCTTTCCTGCCCCAGTGTTTAGAGCCTTCACATTCTTGCAGGTATTCTTCAGCTTCCTCATCAGGCGTGCCTCAGTTTCCCAATCTGTAAAATGGGGATAATAATACTGACCTAATTTGTAAAG
>NW_020664409.1:106697433-106776209 GCF_002925995.2 Terrapene triunguis | reverse complement strand
TGTGTGTGTGTGTGTGTGTGTGTGTGTGTGTGTGTGTGTGTGTGTGTCGCCCCATAGCTTCTTTCACAACCTCGCTTGCCCTTCAGAGACTGCCTTTCATTCTGATAGTCTTTATTTCTCTTTGTTGACTGTGAATCTCTCCTTCCATATGCTGCCTCAGGTTCCTTGGCGTATACTGGTGTGGTCCTCCCAGGCAGGAGAATGTTCACCCCTACATCCCTGTGCTGGCTGGGGATAATTACAAGCCCTTATAACCTACTATGAGTCAGGGATAGTTGTGGGGTCAGGACGGGAGCATAGCCTCAGCCGTAAGCAGAGACTGGGGTTCGGTGAGCTACAACCCCCCAGTCTCTTGTGTTTCTCTGGCCAGCTGCATGGCCTCAGCACTCAGGCATTACCAAACCACGCTTTGCTATGCTCATACGCCAGGCCTTGTTTCAAATTAGATTGCGAACTGTTTGGGGCAGGGGCTGTGTCTGTGTGATTGGACAGTGCCTAGCACAGTTTGGGGCCTCTGGGCGAACTGTAACACTAATGCTAATAATAATGCTCAGAGGAGCTCAAGTGCCCATAACTAGCCCCCTTCCCCCTCTGGGAGTGCTGTCAGCTCTTTGAAAGGCGAAGGAACTCGTAAGCCACTTACATTACTATTATGATTATTCATAGATTATAAAGCCAGAAGGGACCATGCTGATGATCTAGTCTGGCCTGCATAACACAAACCAGAGAACTGCCCTGAGTTAATTCCTGTTTGAACTAGAGCAGACCTCTTGGAAAAACAGCCAGCCTTGATTTAAAAATTGCCAGTGATGGAGAATCCGCCACACCCTGGATAACTTGTCCCAATGTCTAGCTTCAACTTCCAGCCAGTGGATCTCATTAGACCTTTCTCTGCTAGATTGAAGAGTCCTTTGATATTAAGTTTCTATGGGTACTTATAGCCTGTGATCCAGTCATCCTTTACCCTTCAATTTGTCCAACTAAACCGATTGAGCTCTTTGACTCTATCACTATCAAACATGTTTTCTAATCTCATTCTTGTAGCTCTTTTCTGACCCCTCTTCAATTTGTCAGCATCCTTCTCGAATTATGGGCACCAGAACTGGACACAGTATTCCAGCAGTGGTAGCATCTACCATCATCACAAGATCAGGGCCCCACTGTGCTAGGCACGCTACAAACGCATAATAAGTGAAAGACTCTGCCCCAAAGAGCGTATACAGCAACTCCTCGCTTAACGTAGTAGTTCTGTTCCTGAAAAATGCGACTTTAAGCGAAACGATGTTAAGCAAATCCAATTTCCCCATAAGAATGGATGTAACTAGGGCAGGGTTAGGTTCCAGGGAAATTTTTTCACCAGACAAAAGACTATATTATACACACACAGTATACGTTTTAAACAAACAATTTAATACTGGTACACAGTGATGATGATTGTGAAGCTTGGTTGAGGTGGAGAAGTCAGAGGGTGGGATATTTCCCAGGGAATGCCTTACTGCTAAATGATGAACTAGCACTCGGCTGAGCTCTCAAGGGTTAACTCGTTGTTAATGTAGCCTCACACTCTACAAGGCAGCACAAATGGAGGGAGGGGAGACAGAGACACACACCCTGTGTGTGAGAGAGAGATGCACATTTCCCCTTTAAGTACACTGACCCCACTCTAAGTATACTGTCTTAAATTAAATGGAGATGTCCTAGCTTCTAGATCTGGAAGGGACCTTGAAAGATCATCAAGTCCAGTCCCCTGCCTTCACTAGCAGGACCAAGTACTGATTTTGCCCCAGATCCCTAAGTGGCTCCTTCAAGGATTGAATTCACAATCCTGGGTTTAGCAGGCTAATGCTCAAACCACTGAGCTATCCCTCCCCCCTTGTTAAGCAGATCAGCAAGCTGAGAAGGCAGGTGCTGCCAGAAAGCTCTCTCCATCCTGAGCCCTGTCGTGTGTCCCCCCTGCTCTATGGAAGATGGGGTAAGTGTGGTGCAGGAGCAGGGGAGAGAGGGACACCCTGACATTAGATCTCCTCTGCCCCCCCCCACCCCCGCAGAGCAAGCAGGAGGCTCCCAGGAGCAGCTCCCAGGCAGAGGGCAGGAGCAGGACATGGCAGTCGGGGGAGGGACAGCTGAACTGCAGTCAGTTGCTAGCCTGCTGGGCGGCTGCTGCACAGGGAACTTAGGGGAGCGGGGAGCTGATGGGGGGCTGCCGGTCCACCCTGGTTCCAAGCCCCCACCAGCTAGCTCCAATGGGCTGCTCTTTCTGCAAGCAGTGGACAAAGCAGGCAGCTGCCAAACGATGTTATAAGGGAGCATTGCACAACTTTAAACGAGCATGTTCCCTAATTGATCAGCAACGTAACAACGAAACAACGTTAACTGGGACAACTTTAAGTGAGTAGTTCCTGTACTTTAGCAATGGGAAAGGTCTGTTCTAGTGAAATTCAACAATCAATTAAACTCATTCACCCCCTCCTAATAACTGCTGGGTAGTGATGCTGGTAAGAACACAATGGTGTCTGCATTTTAGGGGTGGAGGAATGATCCCTGTGTCTAGTATCTATTCAGCCCTTGGGGATCCTTCAGGATGAAACATGCTGTAGCAAATTCTTATTGATCTGTTTCTTTTCTGTTTGAAAGGGAGCCCTGGGATCACGTCTGAGAAGACTTAAGAAGATGAGCTGAGCTGAGCTGACCTTGTGCTTCTGAAGGAATTTCAGTGCAGCCTATGTTGAGAGAATGACTAATGCCAAAGGGCCAATGGGAGGGCAAAGAAGAGAAAAATAACCATGGTCCATCTTGCTATCCGAACCCCATCCTTGGCTATCAATGTTGTAGTGCTCATTAACTCACTGCTCAGCCCAACACCTGCTTAGTTTGTGAGAACTGCGGCGATCCCAGGCCTAGGCTGTGGAACTGCAGGCCATCTGCAGGTAATTTCCTCTGCTCACTTAGGGCTGGTCTACACCCGGCCGCTAGTTCGGCGGCTGGGGATCGAAGTTCCAGGTTCGACTTATCGCGTCTGGTCTGGACGCGATAAGTCGAACCAGGAAGTGCTCGCCGTCGACTGCGGTACTCCAGCTCCGCGAGAGGAGTACCGCGGAGTCGACGGGGAGCCTGCCTGCCGCGTGTGGACCGCGTCTGAACCGCGGTAAGTTCGAACTAAGGTATGTCGAATTCAGCTACGTTATTAACATAGCTGAATTTGCGTACCTTACTTCGACTTGGGGGGTTAGTGTGGACCAGGCCTTAGACAAGGTTCTTTATTACTTTCTCCAGCCCATCTTGGAAGGCCAGGAGCACTTGGGTATCCATAAGTTAGAACCTAAAGACGAGTGAGACTTGTTGGTCTCAGTTCTCAGTGGGATCATGTGAACAGTTCCTTTGGTGTGAATCCGTATGGGCCCAGAATTTCAGCAAGCCTTTGAGTAATCTGGGCTCAGTTTTGCATTTGTAACTGGAAAGCAGGCAACCTTTGTATGGTTCAGTGAATGCCTTGCCCAGCAATTCCTACTTAATGGCTGTCCCGAACCACTTTGAAAGGAACATGAAAGATATTACAATCAGCGAAGACCATGAATGGAATTCTAGATGCAAGTCCCTCCCCCTGCCCCCATTCCTCTACCCACACACAGCCTTTGGGACAGTTCCAATCTGGATCAGACCCTGACATAACCTTCACAACTAGACCCATCTCTGGTTACAATAGCTTTAGAAACCTCAGCACAAATGGAGTTTTCTGGTTGGCCACCCGTGGTTTCATGCCTGTGCCGGCAATTTCATTAAATGCATAGCTTTGCCAATTGAATTTCCACTGCAAGCACAGGACAGTCCAGGTGGGGTGTTTCCAGGGCATGGCTGTCAAACATCACAGGCGAGTCCACGTAGAGCACCGCCTGCCCTGGTGCTAAATCCAATCTGTGCGCCCTGACGTTCCATTCATGCCAACGGCACGTTAACAGGTGCTGCCACGGCCAATCAGCTTGAAAGGAGGCAGCAGCAAAAGTCACTCTGGCCTAAATACCTCCCTGTGCTGTGGGAAAACCCGTGGAGGGGAATTGTAGCCGTGGCGTCTCGCTGCCTTTCCATGGCACACCCTCTTCGGGGGGGGAAGGGGTTTACCAGCTTCCAGCTGGGGTGGCCGAGAAACTTTGCAGAGCGAAGGATTCTTGAGGAAATGTGGATCCACTCCCATTTAGGGGGTGTCTGCATAAAGAAATGTCCCTGTACGTTTGCACCCAGGTCCCCCTTCCCTCAGGCAGCACAGCTCACTCGAACCGCCGTTGGCTCTGCACGCTGCCCGCTCTCTGAGGGAGGGCAGAAGCTGTGGATAGATGTTAGCAGCACATATACCAGGCTAGCTTATTTAAGCGTACCGCAATCTACAGGAGGGGGTGACCCACGGTGTGGGGACCCTCATCCATATGGGCGGGTAGCGTGCTGCTCAGAGCAGATGTTCCCCGGCTTCCCACTGGGGCATTTCTACCCTTCTTTCTTCCCCTCTTCTGCTCCCTTCCGTTCTGTGCAGCGCCGGGGAGCCTCTAGAACTTGGCCTTCGGCTCAGGCATCTTAGAAAAGTGTTGCCCATCACGCCTCCGTTCTTCAATAAATGCAGCTGGAATCAGAATTTCTTCTACTTCCCATGACCCCCTAAGTCTGTCAGGAAAAACTGAGAGTAACACAATGCCATCCTGTATGTGTGTGTGTGCGAGAGAGAGAAAGCAATGAACAATTCAGACAACGTTCTGTTTCTAACTCTTCCAACAGGAAATTAATCATGCTCGTTCTCTCTCAAAATAAAGATGCGTCACTGGGATGGCCTGAGCTGTCGGAATTCAATAGCAAGAAGACTTATTGCATTTTCACTTCATCATTCATGTCATTGAAAGATAATTTTGGAATAAATAAGTACAGACATGTGTTTGGAACCGACAGGTGATTATAGAAGCACCATGAGTGCGCTCTCCATCTTAACCCTTCAGATCCATGCTGGCAGATGACAAAGCTCTAGATAATACATGGTATTATTATTATGTCTTACTTCTAATGCAATAATATCTTGAGACCCACAACTGTGATCAGAGCCCCACTATGCTACGCAGGGCCGCCGAGAGCGGGTTCGGGCCCCCCAGTAAGGGCGGACCGGCTAAACAGGGCCGACAAGGGAGGGGGGAAGCCGGGCCTGGAATTTTTTCGGGCCCCCCCAGCAAGGGTGGACCAGCTAAACAGGGCCGACGAGAGGGGGGGGAAGCCAGGGAAGCCAGGCCCCAGGCCCCCTTCCGGACCACCAGGCCCCGGTAATTTGTACCGGCTTCCCCCCCCGCCCTCGTCAGCCCTGATGCTACGCACTTGGTAAGAGACAATTCTTGCTCTGAAAAGCATCATTGGAGCTGTAATCTGCCTGGGAAGCCTGGCCTGTAGACGGGAATAGGAACATAAGAGATTAGGACTCAAACTCCCATGAGGTACCATGCAGCCTTTCTAAATCAAAATATTTCAGCGTCAGCCAAAATAATCTAAGCTTTCAATGGAAATAAAACCAAACCATTTCCCAACCAGCAGCTCGACTGCTAAACTCTGTCTGGCTCCATGGAGCTCTCTGGCCGACTTCCTGTTAGATACCTGCAGGAGCCACATGATGGCGCTATAGAACAAGGAGAAATACCAATAAAACCATTGTTAAGATTGTAAGGGTGGGATGGATGGATGGATTTTCTGTCCCCCAACGGAGTTAATTTCCCTCTCTGGGTATGGAACTATCCCTGCCTCGGACATTCTGGAGATCAGGTATTTTGTTCTTGGAAGCTGGATCGCACCTGACTTCAAAACTATTTCCTAGAAGATAATACTCCTAGGCCCAGACAGAACTGTGTCCTACGTCTGCAAATCTGTGCTATTACCATGTATGTCTGTCTGAAACATGCCAATCACCACAGTGTTTGGGCTCCCACCACTGGAACAGTGGTGTCCTTAACCGCATTATACACTGTCTGATGATCCCCTACTAAGCCAAGGCCTTGCTCAGTGCAACGGCATCTGCTCTTGAGCCTGTCAATAGCTCTTCACTGGCAGCCCTTGTTATTGTGCTAAAACCGTTCATGCTATTTGGAGAGCAATAACCATTCGTTAGGCGCCTCTGAAAAGCATAAGAGCCGTTCACTGAGGAAAACCCAGTCCATGTGGAAAGAGGCATCGAAAGCTGACAGTATAGGTGCTTCAGGGCTGGAGCACCCATGGAAAACAAATAGAGGGTGCTCGGCACCCACCGGCAGCCCCCCCGATCAGCTCCTCCCCCTCCCCCCCAGTGCCTCCCACCTGCCGATTGCCCCACCGATCAGCGCCTCTCAGTCCCTCCCAGCGCCTCTGGCTCAGCTGTTTTGCAGTGTGCAGCAGGCGCTGGGGGGGGGAGTGGGGAGGAGCGAGGGTGGGGTGCACTCTGGAGAGGGGGCAGAACGGGGCAAGAAGAGGTGGGGGCGGGAAGAGGCAGGATGGGGCCTTGGGGGAAGGGGTGGAGTGGGGGTGAGGCCTGGGGCAGAGCCCGGCGGGAGCAACCCCAGGCACATTAGAAAGTCGGCGCCTCTGGCTGACAGTAATTCTGGCCCAGAGCCTCAGCTGATGTCAATCAGCACAGAGCCATTGACATCCAGAGAGCTGTACGGTTTTACACCCCTGGGAGTCTGGCTCTCTGTCTAGATCCTTTGCAGCAATCTTTCCGGATAGACATTTCAGCCACCTATTGTCTGGGTTCGTTTAATCTTGTGACTCGTTTTAGCGTAGTCCCTGTTTTGCTCATTGTAGGGAGAAATGACCATTTACTCTGCTATTCCCCATGCCGTTGAAGAGCGTACATACTCCTCATTACAGTTCTTGTCTGCTGGTTTTCCTTCACACACAGAGCAAACCTCTCTATTTTTTTCCATTTCCTGCAGGGAATGGGTGTATTCTGATCTCACGCCTAGTCTGCTGAGCACTTGTGGGTGGCTCAAGGAACCATTGCTACCCTCTGCAGTTTAAAGCAATTTAGAGGCAGGGAAAGAAATATGCAAAAGATCTTTCCAGAGGGTTGAAATCAGTCTGCACGGGAAAAGCTGGGTGAATACACCGCAGTGAGCATTGTTAGGTGGCAGACATACTACTCATGTGTATAACAAGCTTATAACATCCATTCGGCTGTAACAGAGAAGAAGAATGGGCCATTGGGTAAGCTGTTAGCCTCAGGCTCTGTTGGCCCAGGTTCAAGTCCGAACACTGTTGCAGGCTTCCTGGGTGATTTTGAGTGCTCTGAGTCCCCTTTTTAGAAATGGGGATAATAGTACCTCCATGGTGGTGTGAGGATAAATAAGTCAAGGTGCTCAAATACCGGTTATTACGGCCAGATAGATGTCTCATCTGTATATCTGTAACATCATAATGTTTGGCTTGACACAGCCTTTGTCTTTGACAGCTCTATTTGCCATTCAACAAAGACAAATACTTTAGATGAACCTATTTCCGCCTATGGGCTCTTCGCCAAGTATTTATTTGAGCTGCTTCTCCGCTGCCTTGCTCCTCGCATAGTCATTTGCACAGTGCAAATGGGGGGTACAGCTTCCCCAAGATCAGGAGGGTGGCATTTGACACCCATAGGTGTAAATGCCTACACAGGGCAGCGGAGAGGCCGACCATGCGGCTATGGGTTTGACTATTCGTTATTGGGATGTGTAACTGGTCCCATAAGACACACAGAACTGTTTCTGGTCACTTGTAGCATGGCTGGAACGTTGCAAACAGCAGGTGAGCACTTCTGGCATGAAACTCTTGTTCCCAGGCCGGCCGACTCAGTCTGGCAGGGCTGTTTCATTGCTGTGTAGGCTTCCGGGCACGTGCCTAAGGACCCTGCAGGGTGGGAGGGTCCCAGAACTCAAGCTCCAGCCCGAGCCCAGAAGTCTACACAGCAATGACACAGCCCTGCAGCCCGAGCCCCGCAAGCCCAAGTCTGTTGGCACAGGCCATCCATGGGTTTTTCTTTCCTGTGTAGACATACCCAGTGTCACTTCACCAATCACTGTGTCTCAGCATTTTCAGGGAACTCTGATCAGTGTTGAAGTGTTAAGGCCCTGGACGGGCCGGCATGTATTCAAGCCGGGCTGTTGCTCATCTTACTATCTCCCTATGATGGGCTAACCCGCCTTCCTGCACTCAGGCCATACCAATTAGACAGCATGTGCTAGGGGAGCTTTAAAAAGGTGAAGCTGGACACCTCAGCCCTGAGGGGGTTCTGGATGTCTGCGCTCCATCCCTTCTCTGGAGCTGGACCTGAGGAGCAGCACCAGGCACTGGAGGTAATTAGACTCACAAAGGACCCTGGGAGTGAGCTCTCCTCCCATAAGGAATCGTGAGCTGGCCCAGGAGTGGAAGACTCCAGAGGGGACCCAGGGGCAAGAGGTGTAAGGAGATGATGGCTCAGCACCAGTCGAGTACGCTCCCCCACAGTTACTCCAAACCCTCTGTTATTTAAGTAAATAATCTCCAGCCCGGCGGCCCCTTATAGTACGTGCTCATGGGCCCATTTAACTTAATGGCAAAAATCCCATTGACTTCATCAGGGAGCCAGCTCAGGCCCTAACGTGCGCTAAAGGAAAGAGGGAATACATGTGCGGGATGAGTGGGTAATGAGGGTCGCTTGACAAGTCTGACGCTTGTATTTCTTACCCCTGTGATATTCAGCCATCAGGCACAATCCTTTGGTTAGACTGTAAGATCCTTTGGGTAAGGATGGCCTTTTTTGTTATATGTTTGTACCGCACCTGACACACCAGGGACCTGATCCATGATCGGCAGCCTCTAGAAGCTTTTGTGATGCAACTAATAATATCAGCGACACAGTTAGCACCAACCACTCTGAGGGCTGTAATCCTGCCACGTTCACAAAGGGAAACCGATGTCCTTGTCACATATGGAAATCAGCCACACACCACGCCCACCCGCCTGCCCTCTCCTTGCAGATCCATTGGAGCAGGGTTGCCAGCTTGTGGTCGTGAAGTCCTTTTTCCAGGCTGTGTCAGGGGTTTGGTGCAAGGCCCAGGGCAATCCACAATAGCCCCAATTTTCACCTAATCGGGGTGTCCTGGTTTTAGTTTTAAATGCCATAGGGACTAGATATTCAGGGGTGCTGAGAATCTGTTGCTCTCATTAGCCTCAGCTGGAGGTAAGGGTGCTCAGCATGTCTGCAGGTCAAGTGTCTAAAGCTGGGCACCCCAAAATGGGGGTCCTTGACTTTAGAAGCGATTTTTGAAAATGAAGACCTCAACGCCGTGCCTCCACTTCCTCATCTCTAAAATGGGCTTGCCTGCCACCCACTGGGCTGAATTAACTCATCGTGAAATCCTTGCATGGAAGGGGCTGTGAGCATGCAGTTGCCGCTCTTTAACGTAGTCTGCAACCCAGCAAAGTCTTCCATGTTGGAACGTGCTTTCAAAAACATTTATCGGGGCTAATTAGAGCTTTTCCAAACGATCCCCCATACTGGGGCTAGCTGGCAATGGGTGATTTTCTCCAGGACAGAACTGCAGGCAGCAACAAAGCCAGGATTGTAGTTCAGCAACACCCAGAGTTTGTTTAACAGCCGAAATCCTGGCACATCAAAAAAGACCATCAGAAAACTCGCCCGGCTAAGTAATCTTCCTACTTAATAGCATAGGGGCCCCCTTATCGATTTTAAAAGTCTGTTTTAATCATCCGTCTTTGCTGGCATCTCCTCAACGTGGCTAGTTTGCCTCTCTTCTCCAAGCCGCAGTAACTGCTGTTCTGGGCTTTCCTGGGATAATCTCCATTTCGTTGTTGTGTAGCAGCCAGTTGGGCCAGATGATTGCCACAGGTATGCTGAGCTGCTGATGCTACTCTGTGATGTGGCAGTGCCAAGGGAAGAATCAATACAAACAACTCCTGCTGCTTGATTCCTCGGTGCTTTCAATCGCCCTCTATCCACTGCTCTCCCAACGTAGCCACGGTGAGCAATCTGCTATAGTCAGGGGGAAGCTTACTATCTGTGCTGAAGTTTAGGCGTGATAGTGATGAGTGCCCTAAAAATCCGATAGATCAGAGAAGGGAAGATAGAGAAGCGGCAAAGAGGGAAGAAGCTGGCTAGACCAGTAATGGAGGTGATTAAAGCTGTCGAGAGACAAAGAAATGGGTCTAGAATGGGATGAATAGTAGAGGGAAATTATTCACAAGCATTTCTGTGCACAAGTATTTCTTCATGGCACAAACTACCGTCTGAAAATCTGCCTCTGCCATGCTGCTTGCAGATCTCTCCCATCTGACAGTGGTTAGGCAAGTCGTGAGCTGTGACTTCTGCTAAATCTTTGCCTTCTATTATCTCATCCTCCCGGCCCACCAACTGCCTCTCGGACACAGCTCTTTGGGGCAAGCTCTGCCGATTGTCTGTACAGCAGCTAACACCATGAGGCCTAGGTGCTATTGTAATATAAATAATAATAGCAATTAATAAAATTAATAACTGACCTTTTATATTTGTATTTTGCAAATATTCAAGTGAAGATTTATTCCTGTGCATGTTGCTGGGAAATTAATGTAATGAGGCGACTATTTCAAAGAGGGTCAGTTGTAGGAGTGCTCACGGTTTTCCCAGTTTGTCCACAAAAGAATGCTTTTCCTTTGCAGCATATTTTCAAGATACGTGAGGAGCAGAAGTACTTGGTTGTGAGAAAGAAACAATGAAGATAATACCCATATCCAGGCCATCACGCCCCCGCCATCTGAATGGGGGCTCAATGTAACACGTTGGCAGATCGTTTTGTCTCTTCTTCCACTTCTGTCTCTGGAAAAGCTGGTAAAAAAAAACAGGAAAAATGTTGTGAGAACTTTGTCCCCTTTTTGTTGTTCTGTCAAAAAGAATAAAATACAAATTTTAATTCGCAGGGCTTTGACCAATTTTGCTTTCTAGCTCATTCCATGTTCTGAAACCAGTGCATGCAGATACAAATAAAACAAGCCTTAATTAACATAATGGTCTATCCCTAAACCCCTGGCCAGAGCCCTCCCACAGAGGATATATGAGAACTCTGAGTGTAAACTTCTCAACTGGACTGCACATAGAGATGCAAGTTACCATTGTTATGTGACAATGACCATGGCAAGTAGTGGCAGCTGAATAAAAAATGGGGTTCACAGAAATTCAAAATAATACCTTCCTGTTTCATACAGAAAGTAGGGCTGTCGATTAATCGCAGTTAACTCACACGATTAACTCAAAAATTAATCATGATTAAAAAAATAATCGCAGTTTTAATCGTGCTGTTAAATAGTAGAATACTAATTTAAATTTATTAAATTTTTTTGGATGTTTTTCTTCATTTTCAAATATATTGATTTCAGTTACAACACAGAATACAAAGTGTACACTGCTTACTTTATATTATTACTTTTTATTACAAATATTTGCACTGTAAAAATGATAAACAAAAGAAATAGTATTTTTCAATTCACTCATACAAGTACCGTAGTGCAATCTCTTTATCATGAAAGTTTATAAAGACTGGGCGTGGCTGGGTCACTACAAAAAATAATTTTCCCTCTGTTGATACTCACAGCTTCTTGTCAACTGTTGGGAATGGGCCACATCCACCATGATTGAATTGACCTCATTAGCACTACAAAAAGTAATTTTCCCTCTGTTGATATTTACCCCTTCTGGTCAACTGTTGGAAATGGGCCACATCCACCCTAATTGAATTGGCCTTGTTAGCACTGACCCCACCCCACCCCAACTGAGTAAGGCAACTCCCATCTTTTCATGTGCTGTGTATTTATACCTGCTACTGTATTTTCCACTCCATGCATCTGATGAAGTGGGTTCTAGCCCACGAAAGCGTATGCCCAAATAAGTTTGTTAGTCTCTAAGCTGCCACAAGGACTCCTCGTTGTTTTTGCTGATACCGACTAACACGGCTACCCCTCTGAAACCTGACAAAATACTGTTGTCCCTTTTTAACCTGAGGAGCTAGTCAAATTTCAGTGCTCCGGGGATGTTCCAGTTGGAAATAGAAATTGATGGAGTCTGCTCTTTAATTTGATGCAATCTCCTACTCCTCTGAATGCAGGAGGAACAAAAACCAAAAGGAGCCGTTTCTTAGTTTATAGCCTCTGAAGCCAACAGACCCAAAAGTTTTCCTCTCTCTAGCTTTTTTTCCTGTCGGTTTTTTTGCTTTTTGCCTCTGCCTCTCTCTCTTTCTGGCCTTGTCTTTTTCAGTCTTTTGTTTCTTCTGCCTTGCCCCCCATCCCCTCACACACACGTACCCAAAACAATATTCAGCCAAAAGCTCTTGGGGGGGCGGGGTTTCTCACACACCTTTTGTCTTAGATGGGGGCTTATGCCCACAACTATGTTAACTGAAGCACAAGTTCACACCTGTCAGTCTCACTGGGATTTGAACTCAACCCATAACAAAAGTTTCATCCACCTCAGAGTGAATACGCTCAGAGGAGGAAGGGAGCAATACGCAGTGAATACCCTCAGAGGAGGAAGGGAGCTGTCAAGGTTCCTTCCCCACTCTGAACTTTAGGGTACAGATGTGGGGGACCTGCATGAGACGCTCAATTAACAGCTTAGATCTGGTCTGGCTGCCACCACTCCCAAGCACTAATTTTCTTCCCTGGGTAGCCTGGAGACACTCTTCACCAATTCCCTGGTGAACACAGATCCAAACCCCTTGGATCTTAAAACAAGGAGAAATTAACCATCCCCCCTCCTTTCTCCCGCCAATTCCTGGTGGATCCAGATCCAACCCCTTGGATCTAAAAACAAGGAAAAATCAATCAGGTTATTAAAAAAGGCTTTTAATTAAAGAAAAGAAAGGTAAAAGAAAACCCTCTGGGAGAGATTAGCATACCAGCTACTCTCACAGACAACAGATTCCAAACACAGAGGATGTTCCCC
This sequence comes from Terrapene triunguis, assembly GCF_002925995.2. Lineage (NCBI taxonomy): Eukaryota > Metazoa > Chordata > Testudines > Emydidae > Terrapene > Terrapene triunguis. The sequence continues at coordinate 106,763,278 of NW_020664409.1, read as the reverse complement.
TGGGCAAAAACTTAGTTACACAAAAAATACCCAAATACCCAATTTGATTATTCCTCTAATTGCACAAGACAAGTTACAAAGAAGAAAACATAAACTTTTTTATTTCCTTCACTAATACTCACTACTTGATAAGAGGCTGAATTCTGGAGCTTTTCCACTCCGGTCAAAAGTGAAAACTGACCCAGACAAAGGGAACTTCCCTCTTTCCTTTTGAACCATCTTGTCCTCCCATTGGTTCCTCTGGTCAGGTGTCAGCTAGGCTAGGTGAACTTCTTAACCCTTTACAGGTAAAAGAGGCATTAACCCTTAACTATCTGTTTATGACAGGAGCAATATGCAGTGAATACGCTCAGAGGACTGACTTGCTGTGAGATCTTGGGGGAGTCACTTCCCTCCCTGTGGCTATGTTTCCCCTCCCGCCCTTTGTCTATTTGCAAGCTATTTACATTGTAAGCTCCTCAGGACATTGACTATCGCTTACTATGTGTGTGTTTAGCACCTACCACAAGGGCCTGATCTTTGGGAACTATCTAGGAGCTGCTTTAGTAGAAAGACTAATAAATAATAGGTGACAGAGTAGTTGGTCTGAGAGGAGGCGTGTCTAATCCCAGAGGTGATTCCTACTGACTTTAGAAAACCATTTCATCCTTTTGAACAAAACCACTATCAGACCATCTTGAAGGCCATCCTTCATCCCCTCCTGCCCCCCACCTCTGCTTTAAAGTGAGAATCGAACCCTTCCCTGGTAACTTACATGACTCACATATAGGCCACATGGAAGCTAATGAGGCTACTTCCCTCTTCATTCTGCTCAGGGTCTTTTCGTTGGGGAGGGACGGGAGCATCTATCATGTTAGATGTCATGATTCTCCATACAGCAGTATGACAGATGCTTTGTGATAATGACGGATTCCATCGCAGGTTGGGAGTAGACTTGCTCACTGACATGTTTCATTACCGTTTAAAGTATGATGCTCTTTAGCTGCCATCTGGAAACACTGACTAAGTAGAAGTCCAGAATGCTGATTTATTGAAACTGGCAACTTGAGTCCAATGAAAAATCCAATACAGAGAACTTTTTGTCAATACACAGTAACTTTGCTTACTCGGGAATGAATGTATCCATCTTTTAGCTGGCATTGATTGTTTTTACTTTTTTTTTTTAACATGCCAGAGCTGTAAGGAAAAAAATAATCTTATCATAGAAAGTAATTTATTTTGGCAGCATGAAAAATCATTAAACCTATCTACAGATAAACTAAACAGGGGAGGGAGAGGGGGAAATCTCTCCTCTATGTACTTTTGTAAAGTAAAGGTTTTATGTAAAGCATGGACCTCAAAGAGGGTTTACAAGAGACGCATATGTACAGTCATAGGCAACATTTCATATAATGTTTCTGCCTGGAAAGGTGATAGCAGTGGAGCAGTTCTGTAATTGGATGCAAGTCACTTGACCCCAACACCTACTCAGAGTCCCATTCACTTCAATAGAACTCCACATGGGTGCAAGTCTCCACCCATTCATGTCCTGTTGTAGTATTGGGGTCTAATGGACGATGGAATACGATGACCATATATTTGCGTTTGTCATCAGTTTAGTTGCTGGGTTGTCTGAGGAAGCCAAGAAAGGATTAATTGGAAAATGGCAGCTTTCAGACTCTACTAGAAACAGAGTAGCACCCTGTGAGTCAGATCAGCCAATGAAAGTCTTGTCTCGATGATGTAATGCTTGTAATCTGGCATTCGATTGGTGGTTTGTGTTGTCATATGACAGCCTGGGGCGGGAGTTATTGGGGATTTCCCGGAAATGTCTTTCCACCAGTTGAGGCACTGTTCGGTCATCCTAAAATCTTATATACTTGTTTAATTTTTAAAATACCTCTACCACACAGAAGACATGATATACATACCCCAAGTCCTCTCAGAGAAACCAACCAAAAATCAGGGCGAGCCGGTCCATGTTAAAGAACTTTAGGAAGTTTGAAGCGCCTGCAGAAAACAGAAAAGAAATTTCAGTGACATCTTTCCGACAAACTTGTTTCCATTTTTCATCCGGCTCTAGTTACACTTCTATAGCACCTTCCACCTGAAGTTCTCAAAGGTAACTAATACTCCCAACACCCTGGCAGGAAAGGCCAGGAGATATTATCTACAGAGAAACTGCAGCACGGACGGGTTAAGGCCAAAGTGTTCCAGGTCAGCACATATACAGTTGCTGAATGTTCTTAGCTCCCACTGAAGTTAGGAGGAACTGCGGCTGCTCAGCACTGCTGAAAATCAGGCCACATCTTTGTGTCCTTAAATAGGGATTTAGCTGCTAATGGTGGCTAACAGTTTGAAAATTGTGCCCTATGGGACTTGTCCATCAAGTCCTTGTTAGAGCTGGGAACAGAAGCTGCCAGCTGTCCTGACTGCCTGTCCTGTGCCTTGTAACAAAGCCACCCTTCCCCGCAAAGAGCCTTCTCCTGCAAGGTGCTGAGGTGCCTCCTAAAAGAGTCTGCCTGTACTCTTCCGTTGAGGCACTGAGCACCTCTTGAGATCATGAATAAAATAAAAATACAATTGTGAATGTCCCCGCTTCCTTCCAGAGAGGGTCAGCTTCTATTGTTCAGAAATGTTAAGCACTTTTAGAGAGAGCATCCTGTATGGGGAGATTTTGGCAAACCAGTAAAGTGGCTGAAACCACTATTGCTTATTGCTAAAATTAGCCCAAGTCAGCAGGCTGTAAAGTGGCCATGCAGCAGCCTCAGCTTGACCAAGGTTGGAGGGGAGGGGGGTTTGGGGTGCCACAGAAAGGGCAGCTTGACCCCGCGTCCTTCCTGATAAGAATTGTGTTGAGTTGCTGATGCATGCAGTTTAGGGGCTTCAAGGCGTGCAAACTCTGAAAAAAACACACCTGGTTAATCGATGACCAGAAGGAAACCTCTTGCTTGACCTTTGAAACTGTTCGCTTAACAAGTTTTCTTTAAGTGACATTTCATTGTATTACTAATTTATAAATAAGGGGGAAAAGTTTGAGGTAGTGGGACTGGTCTCTCCCTCTGGATACATCTTGTGTTCCCCACCGGCAGCCGCTGTGCCACTCGAGAGCCACACTCAGCTTCAGTAATTATCGAGGGTTTGGGGGTGTTTTACGAACCTGTTGCGGACGTGTGTAAGTGCTTGAGACTAAGGCCTGGTCTACACTGGGGGTGGGGGAATCGATCTAAGTTACGCAACTTCAGCTACGTATAGAATAATGTAGCTGAAGTCGACGTACTTAGATCTACTCACAACAGGGTCTTCACTGCGGTGAGTCGACAGCTGGCGCTCCCCCATCAACTCCGCCTGTACCTCTCGCTCTGGTGGAGTACCGGAGTCGACGGGAGAGCGCTCGACAGTCGATTTATCGTGTCTAGACTAGACGCGGTAAATCGACCCCCACCCCCAGATCGATCGCTGCCCATCAATCCTGCGGGTAATGTAGACAAGCCCAAAGTGAAGTTAAACTTTAAGTGAAAGCATTCTTGTGTTGTCCTGTTTGTGCCAGCCATCTATTGGTCGGACAGCCGTGTCTCCCCTGATTTATTTCCTGACACCACCCCGCACAGAGTAAAAGTTACCAAAAGCTTTGGGTTGAAAGAACCCCGGGTAACAATCCTACCAGGCCAACAACACCGTATTGCTAGCACATTGTTCTTATTTCTGAGGTGATCCAGTCCATTTATTATTTTCAGTTGCTAAATGATCAAATCATCTTGTGGCTCAAAAACCCTTCCATTCCAGCAGCTGCCATAATGCAGTTGTCTATTAGTTGTGTTCTTTTGGAGGCGGAAAATATAGTCTGTGGTGTCATTATTTCCCATTCATCTCAGGTTCTGTTGCTACTATAATAACCACTAACAATCAGACATTATATAACAAGGGAAGATGGAAATTGAGTTTATCTAAATCTACAAATACCACAAAACAAGCATCTGGCGATCATGTGTTTCCACATATTTTTTCCCTGTCTTGCAATTCTCTGGAAATGAAATGATGACAACATTGCACGGGATGATATAAATCTTTTCTGACAGGCAACAAACACATCCTTGGGGACGTGTCTGTCCCTTTCTTCATCTCACCAATGTTAGACCCAATTAGGATTTTGCTGGTTGGATGGGAAGAGAGTGCAATGCCTCGTCTCTTATAGAAAGAGCTTCACTGTATCGTCTGACATTTCTTTTTTTGTGCAGGTCTGCAATTTGCTAAGAATCGAGTTCCTTGAGTCTGGTAGATATAACCAACTCAGTTGAGAGAGCTGTTATCTGTGTTTACCCACAGCCTTCCAGCCTTCAAAAGTCTAAGACGAGCACCTCTGGCTTGTTGGCTCCCCACACATTGGCCAGGGGAAGGAGGGATTTTTTCCTAGTCCATTTCTTTTAGACAGGCAGCTTAGTGCTAGTTGAAGATGTTGCCAGCTTGAATGCACATCCCACGATACATAGAGGCCAGCTATCAAGTTTGGAACTGGATCCAAACTCTTCCAAAGTATGACATGATATTTTTTGTAAGGAACAACACTAGCTGTTACACTAACTAGGCGAAAAGCGATAAAGATTTGTTATATAGAGCTTTATTATATGGGTGTGATGGTCTACACCAGGGGTTGTCAATAGGCGGACCGTGGGCCAAATTTGGTCTGCCAGATGCTTTTGAATCGACCCCAACATCTTTTTATTTACTTATTATTACCATTATTATTATTACTTTCTCTATAGTCTGGACCTTGACTATATCTGGACCAAGAATTTTGGACCTTGACAAAAAATAATTAACTACCCCCGATCTACACTATTATGTTCACCACTTTTACAAGATGATGATAAATTTTGTACAAAGCATACCTTGTGAGGTATCATTGGAAAAGTCATAATCTGCTGAATATCATTATCCTGTTAAAATATGTGTAGTGACACTGTATGCAAAGTTATAATATTCTACTGGATGAATGTTACTGAAATATGTTGTAATTCTGGGTAATGCCCACAAACCAGTTTTTCAAAGAAAAAGACACACTGGTATCCCAGACAGGTCTTAAAGAGCTGTCACATGCTTAAGCAGCCATTCTCCAGCAACAGGAAGGTATTAATGATAAATTTACATTTTAATTGTGGTTCAATCCTCAGGCCCACAAGAGACTACTTGTCACCTGAACCCCAGCAGGGGGTAATCCTCAAAGAAGGGGGGAGGGTATAAGAATGGAGAACGCACACACAACACAAATGTCCTCCTTCATCTCTGCTCACCAACTCTCAAAGAACTGAACGAAGGGAAAGGGGTCCTGGGCTGAAAGGAGACCCAGTCTGTGAAATTTACTACAGCTTATGGTGAGACAAAAACGTTTGCTTTTAAGTTCAATGGTCCCGATTGCACCATGGGTAACGTCACAATGGGCCTTGAAGCTCAATTAGGTGTAAATTCATGCTAAGTTATTTGTATTACAGTAGTGCCCCTGAGTGAGATCAGGGTCTCATTGTGCTAGGCACTGTACAAATACGTAGATATGTCTATGATCTCGCTAGATCGAAACTAGCTTGGGTATGTCTACGCTTGCTGCCATCACACCTCCCTCCTGATTGCAGTATAGACATAAATATAGTGAGATGTGATCCCTGCCCTGAAAAGCTTATATGTAAACAGGCCAGGCAGGAAAAGGATGGGAAGAGAAAAAAAGAGGCACAGCGAAAGGAAGTGACTTGTGCAAAGTCTCAAGTTTGGCCAACAGCAGAGCCAAGAACAGAACTCAGATTCCCTGATTACTAGCCCAGTGTACTGGCTACGAGAACACACTGCCTTCCTATCAGAGAGAAAAGAGACCTCTCTCTCTGTCTCTGCACACCCTGGACTACTAGCATACAGCAAGGTTAACCACAGGGAAGCAGAGAATGTAGACTGTGCCTTCATGCGGTGGGAAGGTTTGCATGCTCTGATGACCCTGAGAACTATGTTGGTGGGCATATAACTCCTTCTAAGGTCACCCCAGCCAGCCAGGTAGGAGCCAGACTAAAGGCAGTCCACCAGTTCTCCTGGTGAGGTTCTGAGTCACGTAAAATATTTTCTGAATCAAGACGAGTATGTCACAGATTTGCAAATACAAACATCAGCTGTGGAGAACCACTATCTGATGGACATAAGACACGTTTGTACTGGTCAACAAGCAAATCCAGCTGACAATATGCTGATGGGAAATCAAAGCTGCAAGGAAGTTCTTCCTCAGAAGCAGGGTATCTTCACAGCTAAGGTTAAGACAAGAACTGGGTGTTGGAACATTAGCTTACTTTGGACACAAGTGATCAGAGAAATGAAAATCTCTGGCCTAAGTTTACTTGGCCTGAGTGAGATGAGATGGTTTGGATGAGGCCCACTGTCATCAGAAGGTGTGACTGTTTTACATTCTGGAGGAGAAGACGGCAAACACCAGTAAGGTGTAGTCTTATTATTGAGCAAGGAAGCTGCTAAAGCACTGAAGGAATGGGAACCTGTAAACTCAAGACTACTGATTGCTCGGTTTGTCATGAGCCATGCAAAAGTCACAGTTGTTCAGTGTTATGTGACAAAAAACAATAATGATGAACAGATCAAAGCTTGCACAGAGCCCTTTGCAAGCTCAATAAATATGGCCTTGTTATCCTCATGGGAGATCTAAATGCACAGGTTGATTATGATAATACTGAATATGAACGCATTACGGGCAGACACATTACGGGTATCCCAGCACAGAATGACAATGGAGACCCTTTTGTTGAACTCTGCAGCCCATACAGTCTTAGCATTGGTGGAACACTATTTCCACACCAGGAAAGACCTAAACTGACATGGAGAGCAAATGATGGCTTCACCTAGAAGCCTGATAAGTAACCACCATCTTGTTATTGGGACAACCAAAATAAAACTAATAAAAACCAAGCAAGGCAGAGGGTATATGTGATACCAGAAAGTTAGCAGATCCAGCCGTGAAGGCAGGCTTCAAGCTGCAACTCAGCAATAGATTTGAAGAGTTAACAACATTAGCAGATGATAGAGAAGAACAATGGCAGTATTTCAAAGGAGCAAGGATGGATGCTGTGACGGGTTGGATCACAGAAACACCCTTGGGAGCTGCTACCCAATGTGCAAGACTACCCCTGCTCCTGTTTTCCCTGCCAGCTCAGGACTCCAGCACCCAGTCTTGCTGAGCCAGACACTCCCGTCTGCTTCAACACCTACCCAGGGTCTGAATCACTTGCCCCAAAGCTGCAAGTTTACCTGAAAACAGCTCACAGAAGTGTGCTTGTCTTTAGCACTCAGATGCCCAACTCCCAATGGGGTCTAAACCCAGATAAATCTGTTTTACCCTGCATAAAACTTATGCAGGGCAAACTCATAAATTGTTCGCCCTCTATAACACTGATAGAGAGATATGCACAGTTGTTTACTCCCCCAGGTATTAACACATACTCTGAGTAAATTACTAAATAAAAAGAGATTTTATTAAATACAGACAGTAGGATTTAAGTGGTTCCAAGTAGTAACAGACATAACAAAATAAGTCACCAAGCAAAATAAAATAAAATGTGCAAATCTATGTCTAATCAAACTAAATACAGATAATCTCACCCTCAGAGATTCTTCAGTAAGTTTTTCTCAGACTGGACACCTTCCAGGCCTGGGCACAATTCTTTCCCCTGGTACAGCTCTTGTTCCAGCTGAGGTGGTAGCTAGGGGATTCTTCATGATGGCTCCTCTCTCCCTCTGTTCTCTTCCACCCCTTTATATATCTTTTGCATAAGGCGGGAACCCTTTGTCCCTCTGGGTTTCCACCCCCCCTCACTGGAAAAGCACCAGGTTAAAGATGGATTCCAGTTCAGGTGACATGATCACATGTCACTGCAAGACTTCATTGCCCACTTGCCAGCACACACATATACAGGAAGACTAACAGGTAAACACAGTCATCTGCAGACAATGGTCCTGGTTAATGGGAGTCATCAAGATTCCAAACCATCATTAATGGCCCACACTTTACATAATTACAATAGATCCTCAGAGTTATATTTCATATTTCTAGTTTTAGATACAAGAGTGGTACATTTATACAAATGGGATGATCATGCTCAATAGATTATAAGCTCTGTAATGATACCTTACAAGAGACCTTTTGCATGAAGCATATTCCAGTCACATTATATTCACTTATCATATTTTTATAAAACTATTCCAGTTACATTATATTCACTTCTTATTATGTTTTTATAAAACCATATAGACTGCACAACGTCACAGATGCATCCAGGACTTCAATTGGGGGGTGAAGAGATCTAAAAAAGAAGAATGGCTCCAACCAGATACATGGAGGCTTACTGAAGAGAGGAAACAATTAAAGAAGAGAATTCAACAAAGAATGAGATGGCAGTAAAAGCTATTCTGCAACAAGAATATGTGGGAAAAGACAAGGAAGTTAAAAGATCAGCCAAAAGAGAGAGATTGGATGGAAAAACAAAGCAAAAGAAGCTGAGGGGGCATAGAAGAGATGGGATTCTGAAAAGCTTCTTTTACTATCTAAACAACTGACATCACAATTCTCAAACTCTTGTGGCATTGTGACGGCTCGGGGTGCTGTGATTTTAACCACAGAGGAAGGACAGAATGCCCGTTGGATGGAAAATTCCAAACTGTGGTCAACCAGCCAGAACCACTAACACACATTGAGAGATGTGAACTTACCTGGACTTATCTACATGACTAGAAGTAATCACCTTTGAGGAAGTAACCAAGGCTATAAACCAGCTGAAGAGTGGTAAAACACCAAACTATAATAAGGTGGATGCTGAAATGTTAAAAACTGGAGAGGAAGTGATGGTGAATTACATGTGCAGGCTGTATAGAATGGTTTGGGAAAAGGAGATCTATACTAAAGAATAGAGAAGCCATTGTGATAGATATGACAATATCCTGGACAAACCTTATGGAATTAAGATAAACATTATTGAATTAAGTTCAATACCTTTGGGGCCCACTGTACTAAAAATTCAATTGTGTATGTGTTATTATACGTAACTTCTCTAGGGGACTGACTAATGCAATCTCTGGAAAGGATTAGAAACGTCAAACAACGTTTGGTGATGATATGTGCGAAGTGGAATTCCTAGGAAGAACTGGGGAGAAGGGGATTGCACCTCTTCTCCTAAGGACTCAGGCTTTGAAGTTTTGTCATGAGGGGAGGATCTTTTATCTGCTGATCACCTGTCACAGGAGGACAGTTCAAGGACCCAGTCTAGATTCTCTAGGGACCAACAGACAAAGAAACGACTTTTGGATAAATAGCCTGAGTTGAAGGTGACTCAGTGCCTTCTTCCTGGTCCAGCAAATAGACAGGACCACTGGTCCATGAAGGACCCCAGTCCTGAGGCCCCATAAGACTGCGTGTTAGTTCTGAGCTGAGGCTGTTATGACCTTGTGACCATAATAGAGGCCCATTATGAGGTTCTGAAGGACTGCTCCTGCGACAGCCCATATGCCAGTCGGGGTGATCTCTGGTAAGCATGTTAGCCTGCATATAGGTTCTTTGATTGTTTTAATATGTTTTCTCTGTAATGCTTTTACCCCAAGAATAAATAAACGTGCAGAGAAAGAGTTGTGTGGTAACTTAACAGGGGGCAGTTACATGGTTATCAGTCTCTGAAGAAAAAGCAAGAAGATCTGCATAGGCAGACTGTCTTTTGCTGGGAATAACACAGTGAAGACAGGGAACTGTTCAGCCTGGAGATACCCAAGAAAAGCAACAATGAGGTGACTGAAAGCCTGAGAGTGGGTGTCGGGGGACTAGCTTATTTGTGGTAACTAGAGAGGGGTGACACACCTGGAAAAGTGTTTTGCATTATCATTTTGAATAGGATGAAAGCTGCCATTGACAAAGCACTCAGGGAAGAACAGGCTGGATTTCAAGCCAGTGGGTCATGTTCTGATCAGATCAGATTTTCATCCTGAGATGACTCATTGCAAAATACTCGCAGAAGATGTTTTTTAACTTCATTGATTTTACGAAAACATTTGATAAGATCTTCCAGAGGGCTTCTCCTTGGACACTGAGACACAAAGGAATTCCAGCAAAGACTGTTACTTTGATAAAAGCTTTGCATGATGAGACTGCGTGCTGCATCAGGACAGAGAGCAGAGACATGGAATGGTTTAAGATTGTTACTTGAATACGGCAAGGTTTCATATTATTCCCACTTTTCTTCTGCTTGTCATAGACTTTGTGATGAAAAGACTAGCGGCTGCTGCCAAGGACACTGATATTATTTGGATGAGAGATAAGCTGCAAGACTTAGATTTTGCAGATGATTTGGTTGTATTGGATACCAGCTTGGTTGGAATGAAAAGACTCTTTATGAGCAGAAAAGCAGAAGCTGCCAAAGAGGGACTTCATATCAGTTCACAGAAGACAAAGATCATAGAGATAAGAGAGAATGCTGTCAACACTGGCGGATGTGTAAGATTGGTGGAGAAGAGCATGAAAGAGTTGATTATTTCGTCTATCTTGGAAATACAGTATCTGTTAATGGCCAGCTCACTAAAGAAGTGAAGGGAAGAACGGGCAAAGCCTGTGGTCCATTTTCCCGTTTGTCAAACATCTGGAAGAGTAAGAAGATACATCTGCACACTAAAATGAGATTGTGCAATGCTATTGTCCTCCCAAAACTATAGTATGCTCTGGAAACACGGCAGGGGTGGAAGTTCACAACAGAAAGCTGAATGTTTTGTTTAAGGGCCCGTCTATACTTAAAACACTGAAACGGTGCAGCTGTGCCGGTGTACCATTCCAGTAAAGACACTACCTATGCTGAGGGGCGGTTCTCCCATCAGCCTCAGTACACCATTTTCCCAAGAGCTGGTAGCTAGGTTGATGGGAGAATTCTTCCGTCAACCTAGCGCTGTCTATATCGGAGCTTAGGTCGATTTCACTGCATCACTCAGGGGCGTGGATTTTTCACATCCCTGAGTGATGCAGTTATACCAACCTAATTTCCTAATGTAGACCAGGCCTAAGAAGAATCTTGGTAATGTATTGGAAGAGCTTGTGTAATCAATGAGGAAATGTTGTGCCACAGAGGGGAGCAGACGGCAGACTCAGTAATTGACAGAGATAGCTATTGTGGTTTGGTCATGTCACCAGGCTACCCCATGGTGGAAGCACAAGGTACATCTCAGACTGGATCTCTCTGGGGCGGGGGGAGAGAAAGCACAGAGGACAAAAGGTGATGTATAATAGGATGATTGAAAAGGTGCTGCCATCATGGAGACAACTTATGATGGAGTCAAACCTTTTGCTCTGGACAAACAGCAGTGCAAGGATTAATTGCCTCATATACCACTAGGGCACAGGAGACTCTACGGGTAAGTAAGAAAGGGTTACTTTCTCTCCCTTGGTTGTTCAAAAGTTCTGATATGAAATGTTCATACATTCCATGGACCACATACTACCACCTTTCCTCATCCTGAGTAAGACACTACTCTGCAAATAGCATCGCTGATTTCAATCATGGTCACAGATGAAGAATGGCAGAACTGAGCCTCTTGTATTTAGAGGCCATTCAGATAAAGGAGTTTTCGAAAGAAGGAGCATCAGCTAAAAACCAACAGGGCTAATCTGAGTTGACAAGGGGAGGCTGCACACTGATGACCTAGTTTAGACTAATATCATCATCCTTAGTGTAAGGATCCCTCCAGCCCCATCCTTCACGTTGGAAGCTGTTTTATGATTAGATAATATCCTCTGGTACAAGTGGAGTAGCTCCACCAATGATTGAGTTAGAACAGTGTCACCTGGCCCCAAATACACCTTTGGAACTACTAACTCCTTCTTCCACACTTCATGTCTTCATATACTGGCCTACTAACGTGGACTGCAACGAGCTCCTGATGTCCCAGAGGCTTGAAGAATCGTGAATCTCAGCTGTTAAATGCTTCCTGTTTGTGCCTTCCAAATGTCATTCCAAAAATAGTTGTTGTGCCAGCAGAGCTTGTTTGCCCCTCTCCTCCTGATGAGGTTCAACAAGGACAAGTGCGGAGTCCTGCACTTAGGAAGGAAGAATCCCATTCACTGCTACTGGCTGGGGACCGACTGGCTAAGCAGCACTTCTGCAGAAAAGGACCAGGGGATTACAGTGGATGAGAAGCTGGATATGAGTCAGCAGTGTGCCCTTGTTGCCAAGAAGGCCAACAGCATATTGGGCTGTATTAGTAGGAGCATTGCCAGCAGATCGAGGGAAGTGATTATTCCCCTCTATTCCGCACTGGTGAGACCACACCTGGAGCATTGTGTCCAGTTTTGGGCCCCCCACTACAGAAAGGATGTGGACGAATTGGAGAGAGTCCAGCGGAGGGCAACGGAAATGATTAGGGGGCTGGGACACATGACTTATGAGGAGAGGCTGAGGGAACTGGGCTTATTTAGTCTGCAGAAGGGAAGAGTGAGGGGGGAATTGATAGCAGCCTTCAACTACCCGAAGGAGGGTTCCAAAGCGGATGGAGCTCGGTTGTTCTCAGTGGTGGCAGATGACAGAACAAGGAGCAATGGTCTCAAGTTGCAGTGGGGGAGGTCTAGGTTGGATATTAGGATACACTATTTCACTAGGAGGGTGGTGAAGCACTGGAATGGGTTACCTAGGGAGGTGGTAGAATCTCCATCCTTAGAGGTTTTTAAGGCCCGGCTTGACAAAGCCCTGGCTGGGATGATTTAGTTGGGATTGGTCCTGCTTTGAGCAGGGGGTTGGACTAGATGACCTCCTGAGGTCCCTTCCAACCCTGATAGTCTATGATTCTATGATTCCTTGTGATGTCATAACATGTTGCACCAGGTTAATGTCCATCTGTATATATAGGATGAACCGAGCCTAGGTGCGAAGCTCCAGGGGGAATAGTTTGAAGCTGTGTATATAAATGAAGAAAAGAGATTGTGTGTGTTTGTATGCTGGGGGGCGGCTTCACCAGCTATTGCTGAGATGCAGGTGCTCAGATACTATGGTGATGAGGGAAAGGTAAGAACAGGAATAGGAGAGAAGCTATTGCTAAGCACGATTGAAACAGCTCCCTAAGGTCAGCCTGGGGATGGGAGGCCAACAAGGGAAGCAGTGGTGCTGCAGAAAGTGGTGCTGATGGCTGAGTAGGCAGCACTTTTCCTTCTGAATCAGTCCTGAGCCAATGTCCCTGCATGTTGCTACAGGCGCAGTGCTGCCAGAGCTGTAGGTTTTAGGTTGATCTGTAATGGAAGCTCTGACCACTTGTCCACAACAGCGGTGTTAGGAGGAACCCACCTCATGCTGTGGGAAAACTTGTAGATCCTCGGATGGAAGGTGTGTAGTTCTAAACAAGGATATGATAACAGTTGTTTACTTTGATAAAGCTCCTCTGGTCAAAAAAGTGAACAGAATGTTGGGAATCATTAAGAAAGGGATAGATAATAAGACAGAAAATATCAAGTTGCCTCTATATAAACCCATGGTACGCCCACATCTTGAATACTGCGTGCGGATGTGGTCACCCCATCTCAAAAAAAGATACATTGGAATTGGAAAAGGTTCAGAAAAGGGCAAAAAAAATGATTAGGGGTCTGGAACAGCTTCCGTATGAGAAGAGATTAATAAGACTGGGACTTTTCAGCTTGGAAAAGAAACAACTAAGGGGGGGATATGATTGAGGTCTATAAAATCATGACTGGTGTGGAGAAAGTAAATATGGAAGTGTTATTTACTCCTTCTCATAACACAAAAACTAGGGGTCACCAAATGAAATTAGTAAGGAGCAGGTTTAAAACAAACAAAAGGAAGTATTTCTTCACACAATGCACAGTCAATCTGTGGAACTCCTTGCCAGAGGATGCCGTGAAGGCCAAGACTATAACAAGGTTCAAAAAAGAACTAGATAAGTTCATAGAGGATAGGTCCATCGAGGGCTATTAGCCAGAATGGGCAGGGATGGTGTCCCTAGCCTCTGTTTGCCAGAAGCTGGGAATGGAAGACAGGGGATGGATCACTTGATGATTATCTGTTCTGTTCATTCCATCAGGGGCACCTGGCACTGGCCACTGTCGGCAGACAGGATACTGGGCTAGATGGACCTTTAATCTGACCCCAGTTGGCCGTTCTTATGGTACATTTAACAACATTTGGGGCATTAGCCCCAATGTCCTGGACAAATTCTAATCTGGATGGTTATATTCTTCCTAACTTCTACTAACATCTCTTGTGAATAATGGTACTTTTCACCTCCTTCCCTAAACCATTATATACTGTTACACATCTGCGGCCTTCTACTCAAGAGGCAACTGCACCTCAGAGATGGGTGGAGAATTTCCTGATATATATGCAGTCTAGAAAGTGCTTTGGGATCTTTTGGGATGAAAGGCACTATGTAAACACAGGAACACAGGAACTGCCACACTGGATCAGATCAGTGATCCAGTCTGGTACCCTGCCTCTGACAATGTCCAGTACCTGGTGCTTCAGAGAAAGGAAACTCTTATCCAGTCTTTTATTTTTACAATGTGAATGCGGCCTGCCAGCATATCTGATTGTAAGTAAAAATACAGACAGCTATGCTGAATATTCTCCTTCGCTACAATGATTGTTGGTCTCATAGGGAAATAGTCATAAAGTGAAAATGAGAAAAGAATTGGAGGGCATGGCCCATTAACACAGATTAAGTGAATTTAATGTGCCGGATCCTCAGATGATGTAAACTGGCATGGCTCCATTGCAATCAATGGTGCTACACTGATTTATAGCAGCTGAGGATCTCGCCCCCTAGGGTTAGAATAGAGAATATGACGAAGAGGGGTATGACAACCATGCGTTACTACCAGAAGCAGTAATAGTGATGGGTTACTTAAGATGGTTAAAGTGGGGTATAGCCAGGTGTGATGAATGGAATTAGGGAAAGGGGAAATGTATGGGGAAGGGGAAACTTCAGCAGCCAATTCCATTCCCGGTGTCACTTCCATCTTCAATCAGTGGAGTTACACCAGGAGTGCATGGGATCCCAAGGGATAAGATCAGCACTGAGGTCAGATAGAATCTGGACTAATAGAAGTAGCTAAGCGTACAGCTGGAATGCAGCTTTGCTCTAGCACAGAGGAACGGCTAATATGAACTGCCTGTGACATCGTCTACTATTTTCCGATTCCTGTGCAATATCTTTCCTCCTGAAGTTCTCAACCCGCCTTTGAGTTTTCTCCCAAGAGCCTCCCATACACCGTAAAGACAGTGAAATATAACAGCAGACATTAAAAAACCAACAACAACTCTGCACTTCCTGGTGTGAAATGAACTCCTGTTCCAGACTTTAATTGCTGGGGCTCGGCAGGGACTTTGATGGACTACCTGGCAGGATACTTGTTAATAAACTCAACCAGTCCCCTTTTCATTCCTCTGCCCATTAAATAGATGATTGAGTTTTGGAATGGAGGAGAACAGAAATAACTTGATGTCTCTTTGTCTCACTCTCTTTGTTTTGTCGGTGCTAAAGTTGCAGATGCCCATTAAAGCAATACCTGTCATTCGCAAAGAGTGAACTCTAAGTAGCAATGTCGTAAATTTGCATGAGTGATGGCATTTATAGTCTAAATGGGTTACTGTGGATGCAGGTCAGAGAGCACTCTGCTTTTGTTTAGTGAAAACCTCATTAAAGATTAATCCAGCAAAGGCTGGTCATAAACATTTACCACTGTAACACCATAAAAGTTAATGGTATCCGTAAATAGGATTTTGGAACAAGCATACACCATGAGTCATGGCAATGTGAAAACACAACACAGAATAAAATAGGAACTTCTAAGAGGCTGGCAGGGTTTGCCTAAAACACCCTACCCTGTGGGCAGTTGACCTTGTTGGGAAAGAGTTAAATGGGTTATTTCTGCTGAATCCATGATTTCTTACCCCTACTGCCTATAATGGAGGTGGGGGGTGGTTTTCGGGGAAGAGAGGATCAAGTGTGTGAGCTAAGCAGTCCTGAGGGAGGAATCCTAGGAGCAGCCAAATCGAAACAAAAATTTTGAACCAAATTTGGTGATGGATTATTGCTGATTTCTTTGTTAATATAGGGGGTGCATTTGGACTTTACATATTACATGGGCTGTGATCACACTGCAGACTGAACACCTGCTCACATAACTCCTTTGTGATCTTCTAATGCAAAGATATCTGGGACCTTTTCTGATCTAACTTACACCAGTGCAGTTCTGGTGTAGCTCCACTGACTTCAGTAGGGTTAATCCAAATTTGCACCACTGTGCATGTGATCAGAATCAGGACCCCAATTTTATTCAGAGGTGCACAAATGCATTTATACCATGATGTATGTTTGCACTATGAATACAAATGGTGAATACAAGGATATGGTATGTGCAGACCTTTAAAGGATATAGGTATCACTGCATAAAGGACATACAGATCCCTAAATAAATGTCCCTTGGAATGGGAGACGTTCTTATTAGAACCTTTCTAAATAGTGTCAATTTTTCATGATGTCCTCTCTTGTAATGTTAGTTTTGGATAGTTTCCTGCATCCCCTCCCCAAAGTCTCACCTCCTGTTAGAGATCCATATTTTCCCTCTTTGGCTATAAGAAATACATAAATAAAAACTCACCTGGGGAGTGTGACAGACCCAGACCAGTGGGGTACAGGAGTCTGGTAGAGGGCAAATATACTGGTCACTGGATGAGTAGTTTTCTGTTCCCTGAGTGACCAGAGCAGGGGCTGCACTAGAGTAATCAGGAACCTGCTAGAACCAGTTAAGGCAGGCAGGCTAATTAGGACACCTGGAGCCAATTAAGAAGAAGCTGCTAGAATCAATTAAGGCAGGCTAATCAGGGCACCTGGGTTTAAAAAGGAGCTCACTTCAGTTTGTGGTGTGAGTGTGAGGAGCTGGGAGCAAGAGGCGCAAGGAGCTGAGAGTGAGAGGGTGTGCTGCTGGAGGACTGAGGAGCACAAGCGTTATCAGACACCAGGAGGAAGGTCCTGTGGTGAGAATAAGGAAGGTGTTTGGAGGAGGCCATGGGGAAGTAGCCCAGGGAGTTGTAGCTGTCATGCAGCTGTTACAGGATACACTATAGACAGCTGCAGTCCACAGGGCCCTGGGCTGGAACCCGGAGTAGAGGGTGGGCCCAGGTTCCCCCAAAACCTCCCAATTGACCTGGACTGTGGGTTCTTCCAGAGGGGAAGGTCTCTGGGCTGTTCCCCAACCCACATGGTGAATCTCTGAGGCAAGAAAATCCGCCAATAAGCGCAGGACCCACCAAGATACAGGAGAAACTTTGTCACAGGAGTTATAGACCAATCAGCCTAACTTCAATACCTGGAAAGATACTGGAACAAATTATTAAGCAATCACTTTGTAAACACCTAGAGAATAAGTATTAGCCAACATGGATTTGTGAAGAACAAATCATGCCAGACCAACCTCAATCTCTTCTTAGACAGGGTTACCGGCCTAATGGATGGGGGGAAGCTGTAGACATATCTTGATTTTAGTAAGGCTTTTGACACAGTCCTATATGACATTCTCATAAGCAAACTAGGGAAATGTGATCTAGATTAAATTGCTATAAGGTGGGGTGCACAACTGGTTGAAAGACCGAACTCAGAGTATTTATCAATGGCTCACTGTCAAACTAGGAGGATGTATCTAGTGAGGTCCCACAGGCATTAGACCTGGGCCTGGGTTCTATTTAATATTTTCATTAATTACTTGGATAATGAAGTGGAGAGTATGCTTATAAAATTTTCAGAAGACACTAACCTGGGAGAGGTTGCTAGCACATTGAAGGACATGATTAGAATTCAAAATGACCTTGAGAAATTAGAGAATTGGTTTGAAATCAAGAAGATGAAATTCATTAAAGACAAGTGCAAAGTACTACACTTAAGAAGAAAAAACCAAATGCACAGCTACAAAATGAAGAATAACTGGCTAGGCGGTAGCACTGATTAGAAGGATTTAGGTTTATAGTGGATCACAAATTGAATATGAGACAACAATGTGATGTAGTTACTAAGAAGACCAATATAATTCTGGGGTGTATTAACAGGAGTGTCGTATGTAAGACAAGGAAGGTAATTGTCCTACTCTACTCAGCACTGATGGGGCCTCGGATGGAGTATTGTGTCCAGTTATGGGTGCCACACTTTAAGAAAGATATGGCAAATTGGGAAAGTCCAGAGGAGAGTAAAAAAATGATGAAAGGTTTAGAAAACCTGACCTATGAGGAAAGGTTTAAAAAAAGCACATGTTTCGTTTTGAGAATAGAAGACTGAGAGGGGACTTTATAATAGTCTTCAAATGCATTAAAGGCTGTTATAAAGAGGATTGTGATCAATTGTTCTCCATGTCCACCCAAGATAGGACAAGACCCATAATGGGTTTTATCTGCAAAAAGGGCCATTTAGATTAGATGTTAGGAAAAACTTTCTAACTTTAAGGGTAGTTAAGCTGTGGAGTTGGCTTCCAAGGGAGGCTGTGGAATCCCCAGCACTGGAAGATGGACAAACACTTGTGAGGGATAACCTAGGTATACTCACACCTGCTTCAGCCTAGGGGGCTGGACTAGAGTCATACAGTCATAGAGTTTAAGGCCAGAAGGGATCACTACATCATCTAGTCTGACTTCCCGTATATCACAGGCCACCTGCACCACCCTGCAGCCAGCCACTAAACCAAACAAGGGAAATGAGACCAAATTATTACAAGCCATAGGAGACTCGACTGTTATAACCTCTTGAGTTCCCTTCCAGCCCTACATTTCTCTGAGTCTATACTTTGCTCAATCCAACAATAATTACCTGCATAGCTAAACACCCCAGATTCTTGAGGGTCATCCTAAACCCCAACTCAGCTCCAGATGGCCCTTGTCATGAGAATGGGCTGGACCACCCCCCAGGATCCAAATCCTGCTGAATTTTTTTTTGGGGGGGGGGGGGGAAAGATATCCTATCTCCTAGAACTGGAAGGGACCTTGAAAGGTCATCGAGTCCAGCCCCCTGCCTTCACTAGCAGGACCAAGTACTGATTTTGCCCCAGCTCCTGAAGCGGCCCCCTCAAGGATTGAACTCACAACCCTGGGTTCAGCAGGCCAATGCTCAAACCGCTGAGCTATGTTCCATATCCACATCTGGATCTGAATTCTGCAGCTCTGGCCTGTCTTGAATAAGAAGCACCTGTCACTCTGATTTGTATTTCAAAATGTAATTGGCAGGGACTGTAAACCAGTTTCCAACCTGGGTTAAATCCATATGGACTTTGGTCATGTTATGGCTTTGGGTAGGATCCTCTCAGGTGGAAACCAGATGCGATTTGGATGGAGGTTTTTGGTTCATTCAAACCTTGCAATCCAAAACTAAGCCACGCAGCAGGTATGAACAGGTGAGAAGCAAAAACAACTGTGCTTCCCAGCACTATCCCGGACACAGGCATTTGCCGAAAAAGTGCAGTTTTTTAAGTGGTTTGCGGATCAGGAAAAAGTTACTGAGATAAGCCCAAAAGCTCCCATTTATAAATAAGATCTGTATTTCCTTTTGTTGCTGCTATTGTTGGTAATTCATGCTGCATTCTCTATTACATGGCACTGTTATACACACACTAACAAAAGGACAAGCTTTTCCTTGGAAAACGAGCCTAAAGTGCAGACCACATTGTTATGCATATTCATACCTATAAGCTGAATGCTGGGGCATTTAAAATGATTTATTAATCCAGAAGGAACTTTACAGGGTTTTATGCAACATTTATAGTCTATTTAACTGGCTAAAGAAAAAATATTCAAAGCTAGGAATAGTAAATAATTATCTACTCCATCAAGACTTTGAACATAATGAATATTAACTTTCTTTTATACTGAGATGTTCAAAAGCAATTTCCAGCTTACACCCCCCACCCATTCCTACCTCTTGGTACCAAGTATAGAGTTAACCAAGGGAAAATACCTTCAAAAAACTTTACCAGCATGTTGAAAGAGAACCCAGCAAACCTGTGATTAGAATATTCAAGGCAGGATCAGAGTCATTATTTAAAAAAAAAAACACACACACAACTTTTAAAGTGCTACATATCAGCACAAGCAAAGTGGCATGAATTATATCTACTTATGTAAATAAAGCTAATCGGCGATAACATTAATTAGCCGCATAAAACTTTTGCTCATCATTCTGGAGATAGCAGGTATTCATTTGTGAGGATTAATTTATATTTTAATTAGAAATTTACATTTTCGGCAGCCTTGCCATGAGCAATTAGTAATCCCAATGTGTTTAAGGATTTCCAATTTAAACTAAAGATGTTGACTATAAGAGGGTCATTTTGCAGCCAATCTGTCGCATCTTATGATTCTAGGGAATGGCACCTGTCGCTTTTTGATAAAAAGTTTTGAAAGGTACTTTGTAACACTTACAGAATGCGTCGGAGTCCCCTTCTAATTTAGATCCCATAAAACATTGATGTTAAATATTAATTGACAGGAAAGGCCTCCACTGAGGTTTAAGAAGATAAAGTTATGTGTGATGTAATGAACTCGGAGTTACAATAAATCAGTCCCACCTTTGTTAGCAGCACGTGAAATTTGCGAGAATTATTCCATGTATAATTAACTTTAAATAAGATAAGTGAATCAGAGGTTAAATAAATTTCAAATAGCGCTTTAATATGGTGACAGTAAGTACAGCACAGGCTTTGATCTATATGGAAACAATGAGGGGAGAAAGCTAACTTAGGTAGCATGCATGATTCATATAGAAGAATACCTGAAAAGAGCCAGATTTTACTCTCATTAACACCGTGTAAATCCAGATAATTCCACTGACGTTTCTATATATGGGATTTGTCTTAAACCATTTTGTTTCACTGAAGTTTATGAATTTACTCCAGATTTACACTAGCTCACTGATGTCAGAATCTGACCCGCAGCACTTGGAATGTCGTGATGTGGGGAGGAATTTTAATTAAAAGGTGGGAACTGAGTGAAACAAAGATACTGTAACTGGGCAAAAGAACCTTTTACTCCTAAGCCACCAATCTGAAGCCAATTCAGGACCATAGTGACTCAAAAAGTTTATTAGCAGTTGCCTCTATCTAGCGCCTGCCAGGGCCGCCCAGAGGATTCAGGGGGCCTGGGGCAAAGCAATTTCGGGGGCCCCTTCCATAAAAAAAAGTTGCAATACTCTAGTAACATGTATTTGGAAATGTAAAAAATAACCAGTGAAATACGTTCAAAATTAATTTTTAATAATTTGAAAATACACGAATTACATTATTTAAAAACATTAAATGCTTTAATGGTATGTATGCATTTGCAGTTACATAATGGGCTGTTGCTGGGTGATGGTTATGCTTGGTGCCAATGGACTGTCGCTGCCTGGGGGTGGCGCTGCTGTTGCCCAGGGCTGGGTGGGGAGCTGGGCTCTGGGTCGGGGGGTACCCGGCTCACAGGGGCTGGGCTCAGGGCTGTGGGGAGATGGGGTTGGGGGGGTATCCGGCTCAGAGTGGCTGGACTTGGAGCTAGGGGTCAGGGCTGTGGAGGGATGGGGTCAGGGGGGTGTCCAGCTCAGAGGGGCTGGGCTCTGAGTTGGGGGTCAGGGCTGGGGGGGGGGGAGGGGGATGGGGACTGCCTGGCCCTGGCCCCCTTACCATGCCACTTACCCCTGCCTTCCGGAGCCTCAGCGCGCCGCATCCAGGAGCAGCCCTGGACAGCGCTGCAGCGGCGTGGTGTCTCCAGCGGGGCCTGAGCTCCCGCCGCTCGGCTGCAGCTCGCAGCCCCGCCCCCTTACCACGCGGCTCCAAGTGGCAGGAGATCTGGTCCTACCGGAGCCACGCCGCTGCAGCACTATCCAGGGCCGCTCCTGGACGTGGCGCGCTGAGGCACCGTGGGATGGGGGAAGGCGGAGGCGAGGGCGAGCCTCCCACATTCTCGTGGGGGCCTCTGTGGGACCCGGGGCCTGGGGCAAATTGCCCCACTTGCCCCCCCCTCTGGGCGGCCCTGGCGCCTGCTGTCTGAGATAAGCTGGGGCCTGTGGATTCTAATTATAAGGCCTGGGGAAAAGCACCAGTACAAGTGCTTTGTTGCATGTTGACCAGAGTCACTAAGGGACAGTATCCTCAGCCCCAGTATTCAGTAGCCAGCACGCAGCAGGCTGGGAGATGGGATCAACTTGCAGGTGTCCTGTTGATCATGGTCCACTGCCAAGGGGCTCCTCCACACTTCACAGACAGTTAGGCAGCCTCTGGAATCTTGAGAGTCACTGGGCAGTATGTCCGGAGATAAGGAGGTCAAGGTCGCTGAGCAGCATGGAAGGGGAGAAGGAAACCAGAAGGAGAGCAGGGCGAGCCAGCAGGGTAGCATGTGCGGGGGGGTGGGAGAGGGGGGAGGAAGACACAATGGCAGGGGGTCCTGGAGGAGAGCGACAGGGACCGGGGAGATGAAGAGAAGGGCAAAAGGAAGGAGCAGGTGTTTGATTACCAAAAAAAACCCAAAAAAACCCTTCTTGCATGAAACCTACCTAAGTACCCATGGATACATCCCCAGGGTTACGTCTGCACGTAAGCAAGTGGTGTTCTTGCCACCGAGAGGCTGTAGGATGGCATATGGGGGTGGGATTAGGAAATCTGGCAAGGTGTCCACGATACAACCTCTCCATGAAAACATCCATGTTTCTCAGCTGGCACCGTTGCTTGTCAGAACTAGATAAATTCATGGAGGATAGGTCCATCAATGGAGGATGGGTCCTTCAGTGTCCCTAGCCTGCTTGCCAGAAGCTTGGAATTCGGCAACAGGGGATGGATCACTTGATGATCTGTTCATCCCCTCTGAAGCACCTGGCATTGGCCACTGTCGGTAGATAGGATACTGGGCTAGATGGACCTTTGGTCTGACCCAGTGTGGCCGTTCTTATGTTCTTCTTATGTTCTCAGTGGGTATGTGATGCTGGTTGATGATCTTGCCAAGGCTGTAGGCCCCAGCTGGGCACTGACAGATTCATAGCTGGAAACAAAACAAGCTCACCTGTATATTAGTATTGTTCAAGATGGGTGTTAGACTTGTAAGGATGTGTTTAGTGTTTAGAGTGAACATGAACAATGCAGGGGCTAAGAATGTTAATACTATCCTTGCATGTATAAACAGGGGAATATTGAATAGCAGTGGGGAGGTATGTTTTAGCTCTGTACACAGCATTTATGTGACCACTAATGGAATGAAGTGGCTAGTTCTCATGTCCACGCTTCAAAAGGGATGCTCTAATATGGGAGAGGGCTCAGAGAAGAGCTACAAGGATGATTGAAGGTCTTGAAAATCTTCCTTATGGTGAAAACCTAAAGGAGCTCAGTCTAGTTATGTTCACCATGACCCTATCCAGAGTCATCGCTTTCCAGGATAATCTTCCACCCTGAAAGTGCAGCCTACATTCTATGACCTTGCATTTGTCTGTGTCAAAGGCATGCCATTTGCTTGCACCCAGTCTGACAAGTGACACCTATAATTACTGCGGGGGAAGAGGAGGAATGAGGGAATGGAGAAGGAGGATCACAGGAAGAGGATAATGCAGAAGTTTAGGTATGCCTGCACTGAGAATGCTACAGTGGCACAGCTGCACGGCTTTATTGTAGACATTACCTACACCAACGGGAGGGGTTTTCCCATTGCTGTAGTTAATCCATCTCCCGAAGAGGCAATAGCTAGGCTGACAGAAGAATTCTTCTGTCGACCTAACACTGTCTACACCGGGATTCTTCACATGATCCCTGAGACACATGGCTATAGTGATGTAAATTCCCAGTGTAGACCAGCCCTTAGTTGGTGATCTGCATTCAGTGGAGATTCCAAGTTTTGGGAACACAGGTATTGCCACTTTATTTTCATTTGTAAAACAATCTTTCCTTAGACCCAATTCACCTTGTTCCCCTCCCTTCAGGAGTGTTGTCTAGTATGTAGAGCAAAGGCCTGCAAATCAATCCTCCAGCTTCTCTATCCAAATCTGCCACTGGCTATTTGCATGCACTAGAGTCACTTGATCACTTTGTGCTTCAGTTTCCTCATTGGCACAATGGAGCTATGAATACTCGCAGGAGTTTTTATGGGGGTTAAATAATGCTTGGAAAATGTTATAATATCCTCCAATGAAAGGTGCTGTTAGTTATTATGTTAATTATTATTTGTTTTCTAACCCTTGGGTTATGAACATAAGAACGGTCATACTGAGGCAGATCAATAGTTCATCTAGTCTAAGGGCTGGTCCACACTGGGGCGTGGGATCGATATAGGAAACGCAACTTCAGCTACGAGAATACCGTAGCTGAAGTCGACGTTTCCTATATTGAACTAAAAGTACTTACTTCGGGTCCACGCGGCGCAGGCAGGCTCCCCCGTCGACAGCGCTTCCTCCTCTCAGCGAGCAGGAGTTCCGCAGTCGACGGGGGAGCGCTTCTGGGATCGATCTACCGCGTCCAGATGAGACGCGATAAATCGATCCCAGAAGATTGATCTCTACCCGCCGAATTAGGCGAGTAGTGTGGACCAGCCCTAAGACCCTGGCTTCCAACAGTAGCCAGTCTCAGATGTTTCAGAGGGAATACACAGAGAGGGCAATTTTGAGTGATTCACCCCCTCATCTAGTCCCAGCTTCTGGAAGTCAAAGGTTTAGGGACCCTGAGCATGGAGTTGTGTCCATGACCATCTTGGCTAATAGCCATTGATGGACCTATCTTCTGTTGTTAAGAATGTTGCTGAAGAATGTTGTTACAACTGCTCAGTGCTTCTGTTCTTGGAGCTCCAGTATTATTAGTATTAGCAGAGAATGCAGCCTGCTAATTCCGGAGACCTTGATGTTACACATAAAAAACCCCACAGGAACGGTTCAGTGACAAAGGCACTCAGACAGGTTTGTTGCCCTCCTAGCGTCCCAGAGGAGCTACAGGTACACTAACACATGCGTGTCCGTGGCAAGGAATGGCTCAGTCAGCAGCGGGAATTTCTGCTGTTCCCTCGGTTAAGGCGATGTACCCCAACATTTATAGACTGGGACAAACAACTTACGTACCACCTTTTGTGCCTCATTAAATCTGCTTGTTACCTCCCCTTGTACCTGGCTCCCAATGTCTTGGGCAAAACATTCCTATTCATCACTTCTGTCAAACCCTCTTATCTGGTGTTAGGTGAGGATGTACCTGGGCTAATCTTTTGGAGTGTGTTCACACACATACCCGATATCTGTTGCTTCTTAGGAGTGCCTGTGTTTTAGCAATGCTAGCAAAGCCCTTGCCAAGTTCATGTTTCGGACAGTGAAGTTGTAAGCATCTGCTTTAATAGATGACCTGACTTTTGGTTCACAACATGGCCTGACTTTGCTGATTATGGTTCAGGCCTCAGGTCTTACACCAGGCCGTAGGCTCCAGGCTCTCTCTCTCTCCTACATCCTCCATGAATGTATCTAATTCTATGCTCAGGGTCTGCTTCCAGACATGGTATCCTGAACAGGGCTTGACAAAGCCTCCATTTTGATAATTCACTTCTGCATCTTGTGCTTCCAACATGTGTCCCAGACAGGCGTTCCTCTTATTTATTATTTGTACTTCAGTAGCACCTGATGATGCTGGAACCCTTTTAATAGTGGGGCGCTGAAAGCCAGCCCCCTTACCCCTGTCCACGCCTCCCTCAGCTAGGGCCAGGAGCAGTGCCTTGGCTCTGGGAAGGGGGGACCAGGACAGGGGTAAGGGGGCAAAGGCTAGAGGCGGACATGGAGCCAGAAGCAGAGCCCGGGGCATGAGCCCACAGCCAGGACCCCGCATGCGGCGCCAGTAGCAGAGCCCCAGGAATGGGGGGCCAGGTGCAGGGCCTGGGACCAGTGGCCAGGGAGCAGGGCCTGGGACCAGTGGCCAGGGAGCAGGGCCAGTACCCCAAGAGCAGAGCCCAGGGCGCAGGGCCCTGGGCATAAGGCCAGTGTCCGGGAAGTGGGGCCAGCAGCTGGGACCCGTGCCTCGGGCGCAGGGTTGCGGAACAGAGCCTGGGCATGGGGCCCCATGTGCGGGGCCCCAGGCACAAGGCCTGAGGCCAGGGAGTGGGGCACGGGGCCAGTGGCTGGAACCCGAGTCTGGACGCAGGGCTGGGGAGCGGAGTCCCGGGCACGGGGCCCCGGGCATGGGGCCAGCGGCCGGGGAGCAGGGCCGGTGGTTGGGAGTGGAGGCCTGGACAAAGCTGGGGGTGCTGCAGCACCCCCTTACCTCTAGTTCCCACGCCTAGGGTAGCCCCTTGGCACCCCTACCAAGACCAGGTATCCACTGGAGTCGGTGCTGTACAGACACATGGTAGGAGACAGTCCCTGCCCTAAAGTGCTTACAAACTAAATAGACATGATGGAGAAAGGAAGTATTATCCCCATGTTTCAAATGGGCGACTGAGGCACATAGAGAGTAAGCTCCTACAAGGAGTCTGTGGCAGTGCTGGGAACTGAGTCCAGATCTTCGGTTTCTTAGTCTAGTGCAGGGGTGGCCAACCTGAGTCTGAGAAGGAGCCAGAATTTACCAATGTACATTGCCAAAGAGCCACAGTAATCCGTCAGCAGCTCCCCTACCCCGCTCCCCGCGCCTCCCACCCACTGGCAGCCCCACCGATCAGTGGTTTCATGGCGTGCAGGAGGCTCTGGGGGGGGGAGGGAGGAGGAGCAAGGTCACAGCAGGCTCAGGGGAGGGGGTGGGAAGGGGTGGAGTGGGGGCAGAGCCAGGGGTTGAGCAGTGAGCACCCCCTGGCACCCTGGAAGGTTGGCACCTGTCGGTGCCTAAACAAGGAGCCTCATATTAACTTCTGAAGAGCCGCATGTGGCTCCGGAGCCACAGGTTGGCCACCCCTGGTCTAGTGCTTCAACCACAAGACCTTCCTTTCCCTTCGGTACAGGTGGTAAGAGGTTAAAAAAAAGTAAGAGCCTCACTCTGCTTTGGCACTAGCTGGTCACAGCAAGGAAAAAAGAAACCCTTTGGCAATAATAAAGTCCCAAATAAATTTGCCCGGGATCAAATGAATCATTTAGAAAAGAGTGGAAGGAGGAAAAGTATCATTACTGCTCTGAGAGTCCCTGCAGGTGTTTTTCTGGAGATGTCCAATCCCGTGCCCTACAGTTATTGATTCACATTCTATCATCTCCTGCCTGGGAAGATTCCAGACTTATCCCCAATCCTCATTCCCTCCCTCCTGCCAATTATTCCATCTCCATCTGATGGCATCATTTTCCTGCCGCTGAAATATTCCAGCCGATGTTCTCACCACGCATTTTTCATTTAGGCAAACTGTAAATCGCCTAGGTTCTGCCCCAAGCAGCGCTGGGTTCTTGTCAAGCTTATTAGCTGCAGGTTAAGATAGAGTGTGAATTCAGCTTGCAAACTCACGATACAATTTCCTCGACAAAACCTTTCTATTAAAAAGAAATAAAAAGAAAAGCAGAGCCATAAATACTTTCAGCATTTGTTTACTGACTATTTCTTTTCAAGAACGCTACATCCTTGGGCCATTGAAAATGGTCAGTAGGACGCCTTCCTTCATACTGTCCAAAAGGAGTAGCAAAATTACACTCCATTTAAACCAACTTGCGACAAGAACAAATCATTCTACTTGATGGCAGGTACTATAATTCACTGCTGAATATTTCATGCGGTGGGGCATTGGGAAGGTTTAAACAACAAATAGCACTCGGCGTCTTATTGACTTTCTTACCCAAGTAATTCTTGGCTCATCTCTTCAGGAGCACCAGACTGAGCTAGAGTTACATGCGGATCGTCGTGAGTTAAGGCAAACGGGAAGTGTTTTGTCCTCCGTATGAAAGATGGTGTGTTATGCCTGTTTTGAGCAGGGGAGAGACAGACAGATGACATGCTTCCATCGCTGACGAAGCCCAGATCGGACACCCGTATGTTCTGGGATGCTACTCCCGACTTTTAGGGGCTGGATCCTGCCATGATTTACATGCTATGCAACCGCATTGGCTTCAGAGAGAACACACGGGCTGTGTCTATAGAGCGTAGGTACTATACGCGGCAGTGAAAGGCAGGCCGTGTCCACACTTGTCACTGTGGCGTGTAGCTACATGTGGCAGTGAATGCCTTCCGCCTCTGCCAGAGCCTTTCTTTGGGCACGTGGAGAGCCATGTAGGGTATATACCCTAGGGTTCAGGCATGTAGGGCTCTCTCCTCTGCTCATCTAAGCCATGCCTCACATCTACACTGGTCCTTACACTTGGGCAGTGTCTGTACGCTGCATGCCTCAGTACGTGTAATCGCACCTACAGTGTGCATGTAGGTCAGGGCAATACTTGGCCCGTACGTTGTGAAATGCCGTCGGATGAGAAGTCCGTGATAAGGATGATGGATATTTCATATAAGGCGCGTTCGTCATACGTGATTTTTTTTTTTTTGGTCCAGTGGCTTATGGTGTCCATGACAGCCAGAGGGTGACAATTTCCTGGTGCAAGTGCTGGAGGAAACTGGTGCAAGTGCTGGAGGAGCTTTTCTTGACCTGCTGCTCACAAACAGGGAAGAATTAGTAGGGGAAGCAAAAGTGGATGGGAACCTGGGAGGCAGTGACCATGAGATGGTCGAGTTCAGAATCCTGACACAAGGAAGAAAGGAGAGCAGCAGAATATGGACCCTGGACTTCAGAAAAGCAGACTTTGACTCCCTCAGGGAACAGATGGGCAGGATCCCCTGGGAGAATAACATGAAGGGCAAAGGGGTCCAGGAGAGCTGGCTGTATTTTAAAGAATCCTTATTGCGGTTGCAGGAGCAAACCATCCCGATGTGTAGAAAGAATAGTAAATATGGCAGGTGACCAGCTTGGCTAAACAGTGAAATCCTTGCTGATCTTAAACGCAAAAAAGAAGCTTACAAGAAGTGGAAGATTGGACAAATGACCAGGGAGGAGTATAAAACTATTGCTCAGGCATGCAGGAGTGAAATCAGGAAGGCCAAATCACACTTGGAGTTGCAGCTAGCAAGAGATGTTAAGAGTAACAAGAAGGGTTTCTTCAGGTATGTTAGCAACAAGAAGAAAATCAAGGAAAGTATGGGCCCCTTACTGAATGAGGGAGGCAACCTAGTGACCGAGGATGTGGAAAAAGCTAATGTACTCAATGATTTTTTTGCCTCTGTCTTCACAAACAAGGTCAGCTCCCAGACTGCTGCACTGGGCAGCACAGTATGGGGAGAAGGTGACCAGCCCTCTGTGGAGAAAGAAGTGGTTCGGGACTATTTAGAAAAACTGGACGTGCACAAGTCCATGGGGCTGGATGCGCTGCATCCGAGGGTGCTAAAGGAGTTGGCGGATGAGATTCCAGAGCCATTAGCCATTATTTTTGAAAACTCATGGTGATTGGGGGAGGTCCCGGATGACTGGAAAAAGGCTAATGTAGTGCCCATCTTTAAAAAAGGGAAGAAGGAGGATCCGGGGAACTACAGGCCAGTCAGCCTCACCTCAGTCCCTGGAAAAATCATGGAGCAGGTCCTCAAGGAATCAATTATGAAACACTTAGAGGAGAGGAAAGTGATCAGGAACAGTCAGCATGGATTCACCAAGGGGAAGTCGTACCTGACTAACCTAATTGCCTTCTATGATGAGATAACTGCCTCTGTGGATGAGGGGAAAGCAGTGGATGTGTTATTCCTTGACTTTAGCAAAGCTTTTGATACGGTCTCCCACAGTATTCTTGCCGCCAAGTTAAAGAAGTATGGGCTGGATGAATGGAGTGTAAGGTGGATAGAAAGCTGGCTAGATCGTCGGGCTCAACGGGTAGTGATCAATGGCTCCATGTCTAGTTGGCAGTTGGTTTCAAGCAGAGTGCCCCAAGGGTCGGTCCTGGGGCCGGTTTTGTTTAATATCTTTATTAATGATCTGGAGGATGGTGTGGACTGCACTCTCAGCAAGTTTGCAGATGACACTAAACTGGGAGGAATGGTAGATACACTAGAGGGTAGGGATCGGATACAGAGGGACCTAGACAAATTAGAGCATTGGGCCAAAAAAAACCTGATGAGGTTCAACAAGGACAAGTGCAGAGTCCTGCACTTAGGACGGAAGAATCCCATGCACTGCTACAGACTAGGGACCGAATGACTAGGTAGCAGTTCTGCAGAAAAGGACCTAGGGGTCACAGTGGACGAGAAGCTGGATATGAGTCAACAGTGTGCTCTTGTTGCCAAGAAGGCTAACGGCATTTTGGGCTGTATAAGTAGGGGCATTGCCAGCAGATCGAGGAACGTGATCGTTCCCCTTTATTTGACATTGGTGAGGCCTCATCTGGAGTACTGTGTCCAGTTTTGGGCCCCACACTACAAGAAGGATGTGGAAAAATTGGAAAAAGTCCAGCGGAGAGCAACAAAAATGATTAGGGGTCTGGAGCAAATGACTTATGAGGAGAGGCTGAGGGACCTGGGATTGTTTAGTCTCCAGAAGAGAAGAATGAGGGGGGATTTGATAGCTGCTTTCAACTACCTGAGGGGGGGTTCCAAAGAGGATGGAGCTCGGCTGTTCTCAGTGGTGGCAGATGACAGAACAAGGAGCAATGGTCTCAAGTTGCAGTGGGGGAGGTCTAGGTTGGATATTAGGAAACACTATTTCACTAGGAGGGTGGTGAAGCACTGGAATGCATTACCTAGGGAGGTGGTGGAGTCTCCTTCCTTGGAGGTTTTTAAGGCCCGGCTTGCCAAAGCCCTGGCTGGGATGATTTAGTTGGGAATTGGTCCTGCTTTGAGCAGGGGGTTGGACTAGATGACCTCCTGAGGTCCCTTCCAGCCCTGATATTCTATGCTTCTATGATCCTGCCTCTACTGAGCCAATTGCAGAACTCCCACTGATGTCAGTGGGGCTGAGACTGAAGGCAGCGCAGCAGCTGCTGAAAGCAGTTCAAGCAGGTACTGCTACACTGCAGGGAGGGGGGTGAAATAGGGTCCCCGTCCAGCCCCCCAGCCTCCTGCTTACACTGTAGTGGCCCCTGGATGCAGAAACATTTTTCTAATGTTTTCACAGGATTTTCTCTGCCCTGTGCTGATTAGCTGTTGCTCTAACTCTCTCCCACCTCCTTCCTCGCAATCTCTTCCCCTTAGCCTCACTCCACACCTGACCTCTTACCTGCTTCCCCTCACTCTTCTCCTCTGCCCTGCCCCCTCACCTCCTTCTCTTGCCTTGCCTTTCCATTTAGCTGATTCCCCTCCCCGGTAACTCACCCCCCAGAAACTGTGGCCCTAACATGCCATTTGCCATCACCCCATGGTCCGCTCTGTTTGTGTGTTTTATCCCTTCCCCCTACTCCGCGCCTGTCTTGTCAGTTTCGACTGTAAACTTGGGGCAGGACCATGTTGGTGTCCCTGATCTTGGTTGGTTCCTAGCATCACTGTAAAAAACTTGATTAATAATTGATCTATATAGACCGATGCAGGGGATGAGAATCATAGATGTTAGAGATGAGAAAGACCTATTAGCTAAAGCAGTCCCATCCTCTTTCAGGGCAGAATAGCTTCCTACTATATATTCTGCAGAGCTTTGTACAAGCCTACTTTGAAATGGGCCAAGCAATGGGATTTCCACACTTCCCTGGGGAGGCTATTCCACGATTAGGATGTTCAGCCTCTATTGTCCCCTTCTTAATTTCATCCTATTGTCACCCCGATGTACACCAGCTAACAGCCGGTGCTCTTTGGGCTAATAGGATTCATTATGCTTTCTAACCATAATGTGCGAGGGATTAAAACAGGGTGTCTGTGGAAAACCTGCCGTCTATCATATAGAGAAACATGCATACAATGGAGCACGGAAGAAAAGAAAGCAGACAAGAATTAACGTGGAAACACAAAAGAAGAACTGGGGGGCAGAAGGAGGTGGTTTTCAAAGTTCTTTTATGGGCAGAGCACCAGCTTCAAATTAAAAATTTTTAAAAAGAAGAGTCTGTTTTTCATCCCTCCCTCCTCGTCTCATTTTTAATTATAAAGGAACAATAAAACCAATTATGCTTTATGAAAAAGTTCCTTTTCTCTTGTCTGCAGCTCTTTAGAATTGTTTGCCCCTTCACTTTTCTCTCCTTCATTCAGCTGGGATATGGGATTTTGTGTAAAGTTGCTCTCAGAAATAAAGAAAATCCCTTTTGTCTTTGTGTAGGTGATGCTTGATTAAACCCCCTCCTCTTTTTTTTTTTTTGGTTGTATTTTTTATTTGTACTTTTACTTTTGTACTTTTTATTCTCCAGGTTTTTGAGCAGCACAGAAACAAACCATCCTGTATATTAGTCATTCTTCTTGCTGCTTTCTTTGGAAAAGATAGCATCCTGCACACCTGATGGCACTGCAGAAATGATCCATCAGGCGTAGAATCAAGAAGGAAAGTTGCCTAACTCTTCCTAATAAAAAACAAAAAACCCTGAAATGCAACATGATTTTTTTCCAAAAAGCCAAAGCTAAATTGTACTAAGGGGAAGAGTTAATAAGGCAAATTATCTACACATGAGTTGAAAACCTGGCTTCTTTGAAATCAATGGGAGTTTTACCACTGATTTCAATAAAGTCAGGATTTCACTTATGGAGTCCCGTAGGATTTGAGTTCAATGGAGTTACTCTATATTTACATCATATATTCTCAGTCTTTAAGGCTAGAAGGGACCATTATAGTTATCTTTTCTGATCTCCTGCATAACACGAGCCATAGACTTTCACCCAGTGATTCCTGCATGAAGCCCTTAAACTTCTGCTTGAGAGTATCTTTCAAAAAGACACCCAGTCTCAATTTTAAAACTCCCACTCCGTATAGAATGTAGCATTCTGTGTCACATCAGAATCCTCTGCGTTAAAGCACATGTTACTATGTGATATTTTGAATGTAATGTGATCTTCATTAAGGGCAATATTTTCTGTATGAATTCAGTGCAAGGCAGTTAGAGGAAATAATATTTATTAAGAATAAAAATATTAACAATACTTTGCATCTTCAGTGCCAACCTTCATCCATGGATCTCAAAGCACGTCACAAACATCAATTAAGGTTCACAACACCTGTGTGGGGTAGGTAAGGGATAAATAAGGAGCACCACCACCACTACTGAAAGGCCAGACCCCTCTGGAGAGGACTGCAGCAGCTGTTTAACAGTACACAATAACACTACACAGTCATTTAGGACAGTAATTTGAAGGTAGTATGGCATAAGCATGTATTGTGCTTAAATCTTGTACTGTATAGGGGCAGGGTTCCTCGCCTGTTCAAATTATTTCCAGATCAGGGCCTAGACACTTCCATCTATAAAGATGGGCCAAGAAGATGGTGCTGAAATCTAGTTCCAGAACAGGAGAAAAATAAGGGTTGAGGTTCACAGCTGAATCGGGGCTGAGGTTAACATTTGACAACACAGAAATCACACAAGATATTCTAGCTGGACTTTGACCTAAAGTTTTTAGCTGCTTATCCACACGGGGGCCGTCGCCCCCAAACAGTATCACCCACCTGTCCTGTTTAATTTGAAAAGTGTACTGATTGTGACAGTACTGGCCTTGGGAAATCAAGCGGGAGTGCTTGGCAGAATGGCCCAGCAGACAGGATGTAAGGCTGGAAGTCAGGAGAAACATGGGGTAATGTATTCAATCCCATTGAAGTCAATGAGAGTGTTGCCGTTGACCTCATTGGAGCCAGGATTTCACTCAGAGATTCTGCTGTCAACTCTGCCACTGATTCCCTGCATGGTTTTGTGCTCGTCACTTAACCTCTTTATGCCTCAGTTCCCACATCTGTAAAACACCCTGAATTCAGCACAAAGGTGATAATCCTCTTGGTTTATTATCAGAACTGATATTAACCTCTGCTATTGGACACAGATGCGGGGGACTTAGGTTTGGGATATGGGAATGTCACCGTCAATCTTTCTTTAAATTGTCTTGCAGGGTTCAGTTCTGAGCTCTATTTTATGCACAGCTGATTATAGTCACTCAGGGCCTGACTGGTTGTGATCCCCTAGCTCAGAAGCAGATAGGAAATACTCTTCAATCTCTTCTGAATGCTCTCTCTAGCCTCCATTATGCTTTATTACACACACGGTGACCTATCACATTATTTAATGTGCTGCATTTTTCTCCACAGGGCACCGATGGGCAGCTGACTTGTAAAATGTAGAACTTGAATTGGGGGAGTTAAAAAAAAAATCAATGAGAAAAGAAGCCATCTAGGCTGACAGCAGTGTATCAGTTTTCAGCGGCTGTGACAGATGCCTACATTTGTGCCTTGCTAAACTGAGGTCTTTGGGGCTAGAGGAAAGTAACTTCATGGCAAGAGACATGTTCAACCATCAGCACCTTAGGAGAGTTTGTTTTGTCATTACATATAACTACTACTGAGAATGAACATACGCCAGGTTTGACAGTATCACAGCACCTGCCTTATGGAATGTGGCTGTATTGCAAACAAGGAATTGCATAAGGTACGGACATAAGTTATACCAGATGTCCACGCACCACGCATGCAATTACACACGGCAAAGGAATGTGGTTATTATCATCATCATTATTATTGTGAAACATTTCTATTGCAACAAGAGGCCAACTAAATTGGGGGCCCACTGTGCCAGGCGCTGTATAAACATATAGTCAATGGCAGTCTAGGCCTGAATCATAGAATCATTAGAATATCAGGGTTGGAAGGGACCTCAGGAGGTCATCTAATCCAACCCCCTGCTCAAAGCAGGGCCAATCCCCAACTAAATCATCCCAGCCAGGGCTTTGTCAAGCCTGACCTTAAAAACCTCTAAGGAAGGAGATTCCACCACCTCCCTAGATAACCCATTCCAGTGCTTCACCACACTCCCAGTGAAAAAGTTTTTCCTAATATCCAATCTAAACCTCCCCCACTGCAACTTGAGACCATTACTCCTTGTTCTGTCATCTGATACCACTGAGAACAGTCTAGATCCATCCTCTTTGGAACCCCCTTTCAGGTAGTTGAAAGCAGCTATCAAATCCCCCCTCATTCTTCTCTTCTGCAGACTAAACAATCCCAGTTCCCTCAGCCTCTCCTCATACGTCATGTGCTCCAGCCCCCTAATCATTTTTGTTGCCCTCCGCTGGACTCTTTCCAATTTTTCCACATCCTTCTTGTAGTGTGGGGCCCAAAACTGGACACAGTACTCAGGATGAGGCCTCACCAATGCCGAATAGAGGGGAATGATCACATCCCTCGATCTGCTGGCAATGCCCCTACTTATACAGCCCACAATGCCGTTAGCCTTCTTGGCAACAAGGGCACACTGTTGACTCATATCCAGCTTCTCATCCACTGTAATCCCTAGGTCCTTTTCTGCAGAACTGCTGCCTAGCCACTCGGTCCCTAGTCTGTAGCAGTGCATGGGATTCTTCCGTCCTAAGTGCAGGACTCTGCACTTGTCCTTGTTGAACCTCATCAGATTTCTTTTGGCCCAATCCTCTAATTTGTCTAGGTCCCTCTGTATCCTATCCCTACCCTCCAGCATATCTATCACTCCTCCCAGTTTAGTGTCATCTGCAAACTTGCTGAAGGTGCAGTTCACGCCATTCTCCAGATCATTAATGAAGATATTGAACAAAACCAGCCCCAAGACGAACCCTTGGGGGACTCCGCTTGATACCAGCTGCCAACTAGACATGGAGCCATTGATCACTACCCGTTGAGCCTGATGATCTAGCCAGCTTTCTAGCCACCTTATAGTCCATTCATCCAGCCCATACTTCTTTAACTTGCCACAAGAATACCGGGGAGACCATATCAAAAGCTTTGCTAAAGTCAAGGAATAATACATCCACTGCTTTCCCCTCATCCACAGACCCAGTTATCTCATCATAGAAGGCAATTAGGTTAGTCAGGCATGACTTTCCCTTGGTGAATCCATGCTGACTGTTCCTGATCACTTTCCTCTCCTCTAAGTGCTTCAGAATTGTTTCCTTGAGCACCTGCTCCATGATTTTTCCAGGGACTGAGGTGAGGCTGACTGGCCTGTAATGCCCCGGATCCTCCTTCTTCCCTTTTCTAAACATGGGCACTACATTAGCCTTTTTCCAGTCATCCGGGACCTCCCCCGATCGCCATGAGTTTTCAAAGATAATGGCCAATGGCTCTGCAATCACATCCACTAACTCCTTTAGCACCCTCGGATGCAGCGCATCCGGCCCCATGGACTTGTGCTTGTCCAGCTTTTCTAAATAGTCCTGAACCACTTCTCTTTCCACAGGGGGCTGGTCACCTCCTCTCCTGAAAGAGCTTACACTGTAAAAGAGAAAGATATAAAAGGTGGATGAGACAAGCAAGTGGATAGGACGGGGATGTGAGAGACAGGTCACCAGAAATAACAGCATGTGTGCCATTCTTGCCAATCAGAAGTGGTAATCCCAATGCACAAGCTACAGGCCCATTATTAGTCTGCAATGTTCTGTATGCATTATATAAAACGTGAGTTCTGAGGAGGAATGATACCTACCTATGCTAGATACTCCCCACATATTCCACGTGTAATACTGAATATGGTTTTTGTCCTCTTTCCCCACCCCACCCGGATAAGGAAGGAGAGAAGGTCTTGTGTTTCTCTTTTAAAATTTGGTGGATGCTCAGAAACTATGGAGATGACAGTGGTAAAACACCACAGAGAAACAGATAGATTAGTTTAGAAATCAGCAGCTAGCTAGATATACAGATTGATTTAGGGCTTGTCTACACTACCGCTTAAGTCCATGTACGTTACATCGCTCAGGGGTGTGAAGAAGCCGCCTCCCTGAGCGAAGTAAGTTACATTGACTTAAAGCGGTGTCTACACCATGCTATGTTGGTGGGAGATGCTCTCCTGCCGGCATAGCTTCAGCCTCTCGTTGAGGTGGAGTAATTATGCCAACAGGAGAGCGCTGGCCCGTCACCACAGTGCATCTTCACCAGACATGCTACAGTGGTGCAGCTGCATCGATGTACCGCAGTGGTGTCGACTTGCCCTCAGGTAGCAGTAACCAGCTAGGTACTTAAACACCACTGGTAAATAGAAACAGGAAGTGAGCGGGAGGTCACCAATTAATTTCATCTTCTGTTCCCCTATTAGAGCAAAGGAGAAGGTTTGGGATCAGGGGAATTAGGTAGTGACAGTGTTGCTAATTCTTGCTATATTTGGTGGGGGGTTTTAAAGCCCCAGCTCCTGGAGTCATGTGATCACATGGGAATCTCAGCTTTCAATTAAAAAAGTCAATTTCTAATCCTTATGGATACAGAGAAAATCTTGAAAATGTGACCTTAGTGCTCAGAAACCAGGAGACAAAGATAAAGAACCCAATGTATTAGTTTTGTTAAAAATCTCATAATTTTAAGCCAATATCATGATTTTTGAGGCCTGACTCATAAGAACATAAGAATGGCCCTACTGGGTCAGACCAAAGGTCCATCTAGCCCAGTATCCTGTCTTCCGACAGTGGCCAGTGCCAGGTGCCCCAGAGGGAATGAACAGAACAGGTAATCATCAAGTGATCCATCCCTTGTCGCTCATTCCCAGCTTCTGGCAAGCAGAAGCTAGGGACACCATCCCTGCCCATCCTGGCTAATAGCCATTGATGGACCTATCCTCCATGAATTTATCTAGTTCTTTTTTGAACCCTTTTATGGTCTTGTCCTTCACAACATCCTCTGTCAAGGAGTTCCACAGGTTGACTGTGCATTGTGTGAAGAAATACTCAGGGCTTCTGAAAGCAATTAAAAACCCACCGCTGGCCTATGCCACCCAGGCTCTTGGGGCTCAGAGTAAGGGGCTGTTTGATTGTGGCGTAGACGTTCAGGCTTGGGCTGGAATCCGGGGTCTTGGACTTTGTGAGGTGGGAGGGTCCCAGAGCTCGGGCTGCAGTCAAAGCTTAAATGTCTACACCACAGTTAAACAGCCCCTTATCCTGAGCCCCGCAAGCTCCAGTCAGCTGGCACAGGACAGCCATGGGTATATAATTGCAAAATAGGCATACCCTAAGAGTCACTGATTCTCAGTTCTTACCCCAACATCTGAGATACTGCAGGTATTTTCTGTGCTAAAGTACAGCTGGAAAATCAGGGGTGCAGAAGTGGGAGGGAACAGGCCTCCTTCCACCTCCAGATTGTCCCCTCCCTCTTCTGGCCCACCCATCCTGCAACACTCCTGTGCCGGGAGCTCCTGTATAGGTGAGGCCTTACACTAACCTACAGCCCCTTTGTCCCAGCTAAGCAGGCAATGCTCAGTCCGGCCTGTGGCTCACACACCTCCTTGCTGTGTGAGCAGTTTTTGCTCAGTCCTCAGCATAGAGCTCTCTTCCCATCATGTTGGCAGTGCCCTGGCACATACTGCGTAAATGATCCAAAGGTCCGTCAGAGCGCTCCTTCCCTTCCCAGCGGCGAGCCAGGCCCACGCTGAAGTCAAGTCATGATGCTTCCATGCTGTTCATTCAGATGCATTTAACAAACATTTTCTCCATATCATCAGACTTCCCCTATTAAATTACAAGGCCACAACACAGAAAGCACCACCGCTGAGCTACAGCGTTTGTGCAAACAGCCATTGTAAGGGCATCTACTGTGAATGTCACTTATTAAATATTTTATCAAGTCATTACCCCTTCAAGATGTATCATCTCACTTACGCCGGTGGGCATGCGGGAGGGGGCTGTATCTGGGAATTTGGTAAATTACTCCAACTGCAAACATTAATTGGAGTTTATCGTAATCAACTAATGAATCCTTCCAGCTCAGTAGTTAACATAATGAGTTAAAGACCCAAGCAACTCTCACAAGCCGGGTACTTCAGCCTAGAAAATAAAAGGAGCAAAGGGCATTGAAACCATTTAGGTGGGAGTATATCAAAAGAGTCAATCAGAATACAGGGGCCTATTGAGCATGTAGAGCACATATTTGTTTCTTTGTTTTTAGAGGACTACTTTGGAACTAACATCTAATCTGCATTTTTCACACCTTCAGTGCATTCATAGGTGCAGCGCCATCGCAGACAGGGCCTGGCCACACTGACTTTTTACCAAGATAATTATGTTGAGTACGGGTGTGACTTTTTATCAAAATAATTATATCAGTTTATACAGTTATAAATGTGCCTTATACTGGCATAGCTATTCCTCTTCTCTTAGGGCTGGTCTACATTGGGGGGGGATCGATCTAAGATACGCAACTTCTGCTACACTATTCGTGTAGCTGAAGTCCAAGTATCTTAGTTCGACTTACTTGGCCGTCCTCACGGCGGCAAGTTGACTGCCACGGTTCCCCCGTCGACTCCGCTTACTCCTCCTGCTGAGGTGGAGTATTAGATGAGACGCGATAAATCGATCCCCGATAGATCGATTACTACCCGCCGATCCGGCGGGTAGTGTAGACGTGGCCTTACAGGAATAAGCTATACCCATATAAGCACCTTTATACCAGTATAAGCAGTCATGCTTGGGGATTTGAACCTCTCATTTATACTGGTTTTGTTAAAGTGGCACCACTTTTGTGTGTAGACAAGGCTTCAGGTTACCTTGACAATCCCTCCAGATCCCTCCATTGCCTCCAAAAAGGTCTCTGATAGAACAAAAGCGGAATGATTACTAATTGCATCTAAATCAGTTGATAGCTGTGAATAGGTCTTCAGCAGCTGAGGCATAAGAGCAGCAGAGAAAAGGATTCCAGAGGTTCTTTGCCATTTGGCGTTTGACAATGAGAGAGAAGAATGGTTTGGGTTTTTTCTATGAGATTGCTGGTGAGTCAGCCAGTGGTGCTGTGAAGGTGGAAATTGTAGCAGGAAGAGAGCCTGAGACATAAGCCCTTGTATCAAAGGCCTGGTATGAGGCAGGACCTACTCACGGAATCTGGCAAGAACAGGGCTGATATTGCAGATATACACATTTCTAAGAAGTGCTAGTCACAGACCACTTACGCAAACACATCCCGATATTAAGTGGTACCAAAACATCCCGATATCAAGGATGGTATCAAAACATTCCCCAAGAATAACAGGAACACACTAACCCTTCCTGAAAGATAAGGGCAGGATGACAATACGTAATAGAGATGTTTTAATTGAACTAACATGTACAAGGTTATGGGTGACAACTCATCACATCAGGGGGCAGTAACTAACTATGCCAGAGGGGCAGTATGTAACTGATTTGTCTCGGAGTATAAAAATGTATCTCAGAGGGAGTATCTTTGTCTGGCCTAGGAAGGAACTGAAAGTCCCGCTGTTCACTGAGCTGCGTTCATTGTCACAGGCATATATGTTTTAGTTTTCTTGCAGAGTTTGCCAGGTGCTATTACCGTGCTTTGTCGACAATAAACCTGGCATGGCGCCTTCGTACCTTAATGGATCTGGTGGTCATTGGGCGGTTCGCTTGAGGTTTGCTGTGCCAGCTGTTTGCACAGAGCTGGGGCAGCACGCAGGGAGAAGACACACACGCAGCCGAACATCTAACAACACCGGTGACCCATGCAGCCGAACATCTAACAACAGAAATAAAGGCATAACCAGGTGTGACTATTGGGTAAATAAATGAACTGTAAAGGATGCTTAGTGCGGGGGTGGGGGGAAAGGGATTGTGCATAGGAGGATAGTGGGGAGAGAGGGGTATAAGGAAAATGTAATCATGCAAGACATTTATAGATGAGGGATGCTGAGATAAATGGCGATGGGTGTGGTATAAAAAACACAGACAGATAGGTAGGTAGATAGACAGAATGGTGTAAATTACACATCAGTAAATGAAGATCTAACTTACACCTTCTTATGGTTCTTTGGTGTGCAACTTACATGAGTTTAAAAACTGCCAACCAGGACTCACCAACTCAAAGCAGCACCGGATGCTGCCAGAACCACCGATGAAAAATCTGCAGACATATCTCCACTGCTACACTGATCAATACCCACCTCAACACACCTTTCAAGATCCATGGGGCCTGCACATGCCTATCACAACATGTGGTGTACTTCATCCAGTGCATTAAATGCCCCAATAACAACTATGTGGGTGGAACAAGACAATCACATAGTGAATTCACATTGGAAAATGATAAAAGACAAAAACACCTAAAATCCCTGGGTGAGCATTTTTCACAAAGCAATCACTCCATATCTGACCTCTCAGTCCTTGTCCTGAAAGGAAACCTGTACAACACCTTCAAAAGATGAACCTGGGAACTTAAATTCATAACTCCGCTGGACACTAAAAACCATGGACTTAACAAAGACACTGGTTTTATGGCCCATTACAACAATTTGTTACACACCCTGTTGCCTATTAACCCTCTGTTGTCCTATCACTGCAGGGGTATTAATTTATTTAAGTGGTCTCTTACAACATATGCAACCCCCTTATGTTTAACAGTCTGTTCCACCTTGTATTTAGCTTGGACACTTTGGTTACCTTCACCAAACCTGAGGAAGAGCTCTGTGAAGCTCAAAAGCGTGTCCCTTCTACAAACAGAAGTTGGTCCAATGAAAGATATTATCTCACCCACCTTCTCTCTCACATATTCTGGGACCGACAGGGTTACAACAACACTGCAAACAGGAGTTTAAAGTGGAAGATGGGGCTACTTTAAACCTTATCTATCTATCTATCTACCTATCTATCTATCCTGTTTGTACTATCTATCCTGTTTGAGACTACAAATTTACCCTGATTGTTAGCTTAACTGTGAACAGTGAGTGAAAGTTCACAAAAGGTCACAATAACCCATAACAACAAATGTTGATGGGAAAAGGTGCAAAAGGGAGACAGAATGAATTAGTCCAAACGAAAAGGCGTATTGAGATAACTCAAGGATTGTGTTGCCTGGTAAACAAGAACAGTGTGCGACCAGAAACCAGTGAGCCAAAATTGGTGTGATAGAAATCAGGCCAGACTGGTGAATGAAATGAGGGGATGGGCTATTCCACCCATCACTGCCTTTTGGCGTCCTTAAAAAAGAGACTTTGGGAGGAAAATGGGCGGACAGATGCACACTGGCTGACTGAAAGACAAGTGAAGGTCGTGGACAGTAGATCGGGGGCAGGGGGGGCTCTGGGCTGGAGAGGGGGAGCAGGCAGAGCCCA
This sequence comes from Terrapene triunguis, assembly GCF_002925995.2. Classification (NCBI taxonomy): domain Eukaryota; kingdom Metazoa; phylum Chordata; order Testudines; family Emydidae; genus Terrapene; species Terrapene triunguis. The sequence goes on along the minus strand of NW_020664409.1, from coordinate 106,721,191 downwards.
CCTGGATGCAGAGAGACTGGGATGTGCTGGGCTGAGGGAGGCCAGGCCTGAGGCCCTGAGAGTTTCCTGTGCTGTGTTCAACTCTCAATAAACCCTCCTGTTTCATGCTGGCTGAGAGTCACTCCGGTCTAGAGAACAGGGTGGCATCAACCCCTTTGGGGGTGGAGGCCCGGGGGGTCCAGAGCGAGTGGACTCCCTGAGGGGGCCCACGGCAGAGACACGTGCTAAGGCTCAGAGAGGTGCGGCTCCAGGAGGTGGAGGGGCCTGACCCCGAGAGAGAGTGGACACCCGAGAAGGGCTGTCTCACTAAAAGGGGCACCCCCCACGGACCGCACGGGGCCAAGAGTGGGCACGATCTGTGAGTCCGTGACAATGTAAGGGGTAGCACTGAGCTTTGCCATCATGGCTGCCACCCCCACCATCTCCTGGAACCTTTGAATCTACCGTAACATCACTGGACCTTGTTCATCATGATCCCAAAAGATGTCCTGACCAGCCTGGACCAAAGACGGGGACCCCTTTGACATCGCCACCACCACCACCTCTGGCTACATCCCAAATACCATCTGGGATGGGTGCTATTGTCATTTCCCTCCCCGTCACCTGGTGTGTCCTCTTCCATCCCCAACCTTGTTTTTTCTCTTTCCTATCCCTCTCCTTTTGCCTTCTTTTTAATAAGGGTCTGGCTTAGCTGGCCAACACTGTATCTTTTGCAATGCTGCTGTGATCAGAGAGGCAGATAAAAGCAATGCCCTAAACAGCCCGATGCTGGTTTGAATTTGTCAGAGCTTGGAGTGGCTGATCAGATTGTGTGCCATGCTTGTGTTTTTCCAGCTGCGAGGTAGCAAGTAAACGCCAACACCAGAGACAGAAGCTGCATTTTCTACCTTTGCTGTTCTCTGCTTTCCCCTTCTGTGAGATGTTTTGTCTTTTAGAAAATGGACTTTAACATTAACAGCAACAACATCAGGGCCAGCCCAGCTCAGCTAATGTTTTGCCTCTTCCCCAGAAGGACAGTTGTCACCACCTTTACTGCTATCTGAAATACTGTCAAATGGACAGGGTGCGGGGGGATGGGTCCTTTTAAAAACTTTCTCCAGCTAGAGGGAAAGGGAACAAGGGATGTTGTTATAAGGAAAGACTTACTTCATACTTAACATTGCAAATGCTTTAACCTTCCCCTCTTCTTTTCTGTATCTTTGTCAAGGGGTATGCACACTCTGTTTCCTTTTTGGGGCAGGTCGGGGTTGTGATACCACTGCAGTTACAGTCTATCTGACTATCCCTAGGCTAAGAGCAACACGACCCAATGGCTGGAGTTAGTATGGTTGCCTTGGGGATCAGGACGGTGTGGACTAATGGCCAAAGTCAATATGGCTGCCCCTGGGATTCAGGGTATACGGCCTAGTGGCCTTAGTTTCAGGGCTGCGTGGCCTAGTCACCAGAGTCTATACATCTGCCCTTGGGGTCAGGACTGTGCGGCTTTATAACAAGAGTCAATATAACTGCCCTCGGGGTATCAGGGCTGTTCAGCTCATGGGCCTGAGTCAATATATCTGCCCTTAGGGTCAGGGCTGTGCAGCCCAACAGCCAGAGCCAATATGGCTGCCCTTAGTGTCAGGGCTGTGCGGCCCAACAGCCAGAGCCAATATGGCTGCCCTTAGGGTCAGGGCTGCGCAGCCCAACGGCCAGAGCCAATATGGCTGCCAAAAGGCACTGGCTGCCTCCTTTCCCCAGAGGTGCTCAACCCCTGCTCAGCCCCAGGCCCCGCCCCCCACTCCACCCCTTTCCCCAAGGCCCCGCCTGCCTCTTCCCTCCCCCACTGTGCCCCTGTCCCACCTCTTCCCCACATCTTCCCGCCCACTTCCACCCCCTCTCCCAAGCACACCCCATCCCCCAGCACCTCCTGCATGCCGTGGAACAGCTGATCGTGGCAGGTGGGAGGCGCTGGGAGGGAGGAGATGCGGGGGAGCTGGCTGCCGGTGGGTGCTAAGCACCCACAAATAATTTTCCGTGTGTACTTCAAGGCTGGAGCACCACAGAGTCGGCGCCTATGTGGCCACCCCCTGGGTTCAGGGCTGCATGGCCTAATGGCTGGAATCAATATGGCTGCCCTTGGGTTCAGGACTGCGTGGCCCAATGACCAGAGTCAGTGTATGCCCTGGGGATCAGGGCTGTGTGGCCTAATGGCCAGGGTCAGGGGCTACCACCCAGGGGTGGTGACGGCTGGGTAGGGGGACCTGGGCCCTCCCTGCTCCACTGGGTCCCAACCCAGGGCCCTGTCATCGGCGACTGTGATCACCACCCAGTCAGCAGGGATCCTACCACAACATGCTAACCTTCCCTGGGTGGGAGATACCACTCACCCCACCTCCCAGGGCCACTTCCTACTGTGTCTCCAGAAGCCATGCATCGCTGGGGTCTCCAAGCTCCTCAATGAGGGTAGCTCCCTGGGATTCTGGCTCCAGTTGGCTGGCTGTAGGCCACAGGTCTCTAGTCTGGTCCTTGGGATCTCTGGTTCCCACCTTTAGATGCTGAGGTGGCTCCTGGGCTGGAGCCTCCACCAAGCATTCTCCGTCCTCGGTGGTCAGCCTAGAATGAGCTGGGCTGCTCCCTTTTATACTGAGGCAGCAATTGGAGCATGCCCCGTACAGTCTGAAGGGTGGGGCTTCCACCGCCCATAGAGTGGGGTTAACCCTTTCTTGCCTAGTGAGGAGTATGCACAGTTCATACTTCCTCTGTTTAATAAATCAGTTAGTTTTAAAAGCAAAACACATTTTGATAAACTTAACTTTATTTGCTTATGTTTATGACATATTTAAGGGAGAGGGGTTTTTTTTAACTAATAAAAAACTCTTTTAAAATGCTGTTTTTGTACATTTTTAATTGAATTCCAATAGCCATCCAAATGCTGCTTGACACAAATCCTGAGTAAAGAAATTATCATCTGGTAAAGAAATGTGTCATTCACCGTTTTCTAACATTACAAAACATAATAAAGAAATTACAATACTTTGAATCATTGTGTTATAGAAGAATTCTGAAAATATCATGGACCATGTAACCAATGAAAAAAACATTGGAGATGATTGGAACTCAGCAAACGCTAGTTAGAGATCTTATGACAAGAAAGATTTGATTTGCAGGCATATTTTAAGAGGTTCAGTGGTAGAATAATGTTTATGGGCACTGGAAGGGAAAGTTGATGGCAGAAGAACATGAGGCAGAAAAAGAAGATCTTGAATCTTGCCAGTCAGGTGGCAAAATTTGCAGATGATACAAAACTACTCAAGATAGTTAAGTCCCAAGCAGACTGCGAAGAGCTACAAAGGGATCTCACAAAACTGTGTGACTGGGCAACAAAATGGCAGATGAAATTCAGTGTTGATAAATGCAAAGTAGTGCACATTGGAAAACATAATCCCAACTATACATATAAAATGATGGGGTCCAAATTAGCTGTCACCACTCAAGAAAAAGATCTTGGCGTCATTGCGGATAGTTCTCTGAAAACATACATTCAATGTGCAGCGGCAGTCAAAAAAGTGAACAGAATGTTGGAAATCATTAAGAAAGGGATAGATAAGACAGAAAATACAATATTGCCACTGATAAATCCATGGTATGCCTACATCTTGAATACTGTGTGCAGATGTGGTCACCCCATCTCAGAAAAGATATATTGAAATTGGATAAGGTACAGAGAAGGGCAACAAAAATGATTAGGTGTATGGAACTGCTTCCATATGAGGAGCGATTAATAAGACTGGGACTTTTCAGCTTGGAAAAGAGATGAGTAAGGAGGGATATGATAGAGGTCTATAAAATCATGACTGGTGTGGAGAAAGTAAATAAGGAAGTATTATTTACTCCTTCTCATAACACAAGAACTAGGGGTCATCAAATGAAATTAATAGGCAGTAGGTTTAAAACAAAAGGAAGTATTTTTTCACACAGTGCCCAGCCAACCTGAGGAACTCCTTGTCAGAGGATATTGTGAAGGCCAAGACTATAACAGAGTTCAAAAAAGAACTAGATAACTTCATGGAGGATAGGTCCATCAATGGCTATTAGCCAGGATGGGCAGGGACGGTGTCCCTAGCCTCTGTTTGCCAGAAGCTGGGAATGGGAGACAGGGGATGGATCACTTGATGACTACCTGTTCTGTTCATTCCCTCTGGGACACCAGGCATTGGCCACTGTCGGAAGACAGGATACTGGTCTAGATGGACCTTTGGTCTGACCCAGTAGGGCCATTCTTATGTTCTTATGGATGGATGATGTGCAATCCCAGATGGATCAAAAGAGCTGTTCATCCACAAAGAGATTAGCAGAGAAACCTATAGAATGGGCTACCATGGTTCCCAACCTCCAGTAATGGAGATGCCCCATAAGAAGAAGAAATGTAAAAATTTTGAATCTGAATCAATATATGTTTAACTATATAATTGCTTAAATAAATGGGTATCGATATATGATACCTTCCTGGTTAGCAAAAAGAAGTACCAAAGGATGTGTAAAAGCTATATTTTGTTGCAGATCAACATGTTTTAAAGGTTATACCAGCTGATGAGATTGCAACTTGCTTTCAGTAAAATAACTGAAAAGTACAAAATGCAAACCAAGATTAAAATCAATTATTTAAAATAATCAAGGTGTCCTGGTTGCTGATTTAAATCATAGCAATGTAAGGCTGTGTTGTTATCCTCATTTCATAGATGAGGCGCTTAGGCACAGAGAGGCTAAGTGACTTGTCCAAGGTCACACAGGAAGCCGGTGGGGGACCAGGGAATTAATTCTGCCCCACCCTGGTCCCAGGCTAAAGCCCTAACACCTGGCTCACCCTCATCCTCTGTGACACAGCTCCCCATTTATACAATTATACATCCTTTCTCCCACCCTTTGTCTGTCCTGTCCATTTAGACTGTAAGCTCTTTGGAGCAAGGACTGTGTCTTACAATGCGTATGTACAGCACCTGGCACAATGGGGTCAATCTCAGATGGAACCTGCAACACTACAGTTCTACAGGTAACAATAATGGTGGGATGACTATAGACAAGAACGCAGGTAGTCTGCATTGGCCTATCTCTTCTAACCTATCCTTTGCTTTGCTTTTCATTATCAATTCCAAGCCCTTCTGGAGTCCTCTTTCATTTGGGTATTTTATTCTTTCCTTGGTAAAGTTCGGAAACTTTCCCAATGCGCTGGTTGGAGGTTTTTACAAGGCTCTTTATAAATAAAAATAATGACCACGAGGAAGATGCAATTCTGTTAACAGTGTAATGACTTTGGGTACTGCCATTGCTGTATATTTTTTTATTGGTGTAATCTGTTGTTTTCATTCTGTTGCCATAATGAAAGTAAGGCCTGGTCTACACTAACCCCCCAATTCGAACTAAGGTACGCAACTTCAGCTACGTGAATAACGTAGCTGAAGTTGACATACCTTAGTTCGAACTTACCGCAGTTCAGACGCGGTCCACACGCGGCAGGCAGGCTCCCCGTCGACTCCGCGGTACTCCTCTCGCCGAGCTGGAGTACCGCAGTCGACGGTGAGCACTTCTGGGATCGATTTATCGCGTCCAGACCAGACGCGATAAATCGAACCCGGAAGTTCGATTGCCAGCCGTCGAACTACCGCGTAAGTATAGACAAGCCCTAACAAATTAAAGGAAGCCTTATGCAAATTATACATTAAAATAGTGTGTTTATTCGTCTTATCAAAAGACAAGCTACTGTCGTAAGGACCGTTAACTCCTTCATGTCCACATGTTGGTAAAAGAGAAAATGCAAGAGGGTGAAAAAGAGTCATGATTATTTATTAGCCTTGCAAAAGAAAATGCCTGAAAGAGAAACAACTGAGAAACGGGAGTGGATTTTTATTCTTCTGAGGAGAAATTCACCCATTTTTAGAGGACAAGCACAAGCCTTATCCTTAATCAGATTTATATCCTTCAGCCCAATACTAGACAAAAAAAAATTGGCCCAATTCAGGATGCTATTAAGCATTCAGTCCCACTGAAGTCAATGGAACTTAACCATGTGCTTAAAGTTAAGCACATGTTTAAGTGTTTTCCTGAATAAGAATAGATTTAAGCACTTGCTTGGATTTAAATTTACCTACTTTCTGAAATCAGGGCCTCAACAGGTGCATAACTTAAGTTTTTGCAGGATCGCAGCCACCGGGTTGAAGTGGGAATAAAGTAAGGCTGGTAACAATTTTGAAATTTCAATGGAATTTTGAAATTTGAAGAAGAATAAAAAATTGCAATGAATTGTTTGCACAATCTCCCACCAGCTACAGAACTGGTCAAACATTGTCAACCTATCAAATATCTATTTTAACAAATATTAGAAATCAAGAACAAAATTCGAAAAAATTTCCAAATGTTTCCCCCCTACACCCAGTTCTAGAGTTAAGTGTGGAACAGGGCCACTCCACATGGATGAATTTCACCCATGCAGCAGAATTTTTAACAGCTAAATAAACATATGTAAAAAAAAATTTTATTTTAATTTCATTTTCTACCTCACTCTTCTTTCCTACCCCCATTTCAGCACATTGTCTTTGTCTCTCTCCTTCCCTTGATGTCTCACCTTGTGTAATCCCTGTTATCCACTATGAAATCTTTTGTGGCTCCCCGGTGCTGTTAGTCATGTCAGTGGCTTCTTCACATACATTATATGCTGGCCTGACGGGCCCAGAGATTGAAATTCTCTTTCTAACCCCAGAGCAGGTTCAGCAATACCAGCTTCCACCACCCCACCACTGTTCCTCATTTGCCACCTCCATGTCCCTGACCCCTCCAGGGGAAAATGGAGACTGTCACCCTGCCAGAATCCAGGGGACCACTGTCTGCAGCATGACTTTGGGCCTGATCCAAAGCTTTAGGAGCCTGGTCATATTTTTGTTACAGGTGTCATGGGAATAGCTTTATCAAAGTCAAACATGCATGACCTGGGAAATAAAGTTGGTTGGGCCAATGCTGTCTGGGAAGGAAGGACAATGACTGGGTTAGAGATTTGGAAACAGTGATGAGGGAAACTACTGCAAGGCGGAGCTGCATTTTAACAGAGAGGTGAGGGGAAGGGAAGTTAGCTTAAGAAAAAAAGCTAAGTGACTTCCCCAAGTCATACAGGAAGTCTGTTCCAGAGCAGGAAATTGAACACAGGCTTCTCAAGTCTAACTTTAGTGCTCTATCCTTCAAAGTAGAGGTGGGCTTGTCAGGTGCAGGTTCAACTTCACAGCTGAAACTTTTGTCTCTAATAAGCTGAAGCCAAACCTCCTAAATTTGGGAAAAGTTGAAATTTGGATCCCAATTTTGCAACTGCCATTTGAGGGAATTCCAGATCCAGCGTTTTGATTTGCCTATTATGAGAAAGAAAGAAAGAAAGAAAGAAAGAAAGAAAGAAAGAAAGAAAGAAAGAAAGAAATGACATTTTTCAGATTGCTCATGCATTTGGCCCATAGTTGTGATTTTAAAAAGAAATTCTTAAGTCTTGCAGGGTTTGAATGTAGCTGTGAGTATTTCATCCAGCCCTGGTAAAGGGCCAAATGGAATCTTTCCGCTTCTCCTCCTCTTCTGTCCCTTGCTGGTCCTGCTTGCAAGGTGCTGTAAATCCTGCTCTCACAGCTCCTGTTTGCCCAGAGTTAAGAGCTCTGCAGTGGAAGCCATTTGCAGTGCACAGCAACAATTAACTTTCGTAGTCCTACGAAATTATGAACATCTTTTGTGCCAGTAGATGGCGCTCTTTCTGTTAACTAGCCAGATATGCTCCCATTTATGGAACTATATCACTTTTATGTATAACTCCTGTAACACCCATGGCTTTGCTTTCCCCCGGAATTGAAATTGGGGGGGGGGTGTTCAAATATACAAGGTAGGGGTGGGGCTGACATGAGGGCGAAGGTAGGCTGTATGGTATCATAGTAAAAACTGAAAAATGTTTCACGACCATTTTATTAGATTTAACTCATGTTTTAAAATCATCCCAGAAATTAAAGTTGGCTGCTCTCCTTCCTTTCTTTTGTCAGGATCCTGAACTCGACCATCTCATTGTCACTGCTGCCCAGGTTGTCACCCACTTCTACTTCCCCTGCCAATTCTTCCCTGTTTGTGAGCAGTCCTGGCAAACCCTACCACAAATTAAGCACTGAGGGAGACTCCCTCATTCATGCACTCTAAGTACAGTTCTGCTGCCCTTTACTCAGACAACAAGGATAACAACATTTCATGACCCCCACATTCAAATTTACAATTTTTATTAAAGCTAATGTTAAAATTATATAATATACAGGTTGAGAAAAGAGTGTTTGTACATCTGGGTATAGTGCTTAAATTATCCACTAATACAAGGTTGGTTTTTGAAGTCATAAGATACATATAGTGCATAATCAGCAATAACACAAATTTAAGTGAATGAATTTAAGAATACAGTTTAGATATTTAGCATCCATGCATTCGGGTACATCACTCATGAAAAAGATTATACAGAGAGTTGGTGGCGGAAAGAACAATATATCAATGAGTGAAGATTGTCCCTCAGTAACTGAGAATTGAGGATAGGTTGTCCATTTAGAAAAAACAGTCCATCAGGAAAGTATTTGAGTTACTTTCCCGACTGCGCTTCGTACTAAAGTGATTTGTAACCCAACACCAGCCAAATTGGTCACTTGGGTAACACAGCTCTGTCTGCTTGGATACCTAGGCAGAGTAGATGAGTTCATGTAAATACAATCTGGTCCTGAAGCCTTTCCACCCACCCCCGGCTCATCACTAGTTGTCAGGGGAGAGCTCATTCAGATCTTGCTTACAAATCATAATTTGAAATTATTAGGTAAGCCAATATAGCCAAAAGAAATGCGCCGACATCATCATAAATAACAGCTGTGTGAGGAAACTAGTCTTTGTTCCTACTTTTCAAACCCATTATGCTTTCTCAGATACAAGTATTTTCTCATATACCATAAATGCTTTCAAAGTGTGTATTAAGGTTTCAATTTCAATTCAAATTTCCAACCAACGACTAAATTAGCAACACTGCATGTAACTGGTTGACCACTGGGAGGGTGTTGGGGAAATTCAGGGGGGGTGTAGGGAAATCCCGAACCCAGGTTGCGAGGGGCCTGCAGGGAGGTGAGGAAAAAGAAGCCAAAATGCGGCTGAAAGGGCTGCCCCCTCCCTTCCCTCTGAATGGCGGGCAAAGAGGAAGGGGCAGAGCGTAGCAGGACAGCAGAGAATTAGGAGTCCCACTGCCAGCAGATGGGATGCACCTGGACAATATGAGCCATTCGGAAGAGCTAATTACATGGCGGGGCTTGTGGCTTTAGGCACAGCTCTGAGCAAGAGCTGAGCCAACCTAGATCTAGCCCTGGGATGGAGTGTGCCTCAGAGACACTCTGAACCACAGTGCTCCTCTGGGCCCCACTCAGCCTACTTCCTGCTTTGCACCTGGCCAGCTACTCAGCCTGTGAGATAGGGGAGACTAAAACTAAGGATCTGGCTCATCCACACCCCTTTTTGCCCCCTCCCTTCTTCTCTCCTCTCCTCCCATTAGCTTCCAGGGGTTAGTATTCAGAGGGCAGGGCCTGTGCTCTGCACTAGACCTGGACCAAGATCCATCTCAGTCTAATGTGCTTCAGCTGGGCCTTACCTCCGGCTCAGATGAGTAAGACAATGGCACAAGCTAGCCCATCATTGAAATGTAGTTCCCTTCTTGCTCAGTGTGTGTTCTCCTGATATGTGGGAACAAGAGAATCAGAGATGGGCCCAGACCAAAACCTCAGATCCACATAGAAATTAAGTTAGTATCCACAGCCAGCTCTGAAATTCCCAGCTCAGGGGAAGACGATTGCTGAAGATGATGTTGTTGGCCCACACATTTCTGCAAAACAATCTCTCATCCCACTCGGACAGCGGTTATATTTTTTAAAATCCCAGTAAAGCTGTGATATGCTGTACCTCGGGAGAACACCCAGCACCCCCATGTTCATCCTTGTAAAATGATTGTGTGGTATCCAGTGCAAAGTTTGTCATGTCGGCTGTATTCGGAAGGCTCATGATGCACTGAGCATTGTTGTTATAGTGATGTTATGTTGTTACAGCAATGTTATAGTAATGTTATAGGTTATAATTTCATGTATATAGTTATGAGGCTGAATATGTGTCTTCATGGCTTAAAATAACCCCAGGCAAAAACTCTCCAAGAGCAGAGAGGCAGTTCACACCTCATCAGGGCATGCATGTATGGGACAAACCCAGCCCAGCCTCACAGGAACAAAGGACACTGGCCTAGGCAGCAACAAAGGACCTGTTGGACTCTCAAGTGAGTCACCCCCCTTCCCTTGGTCAGTTTGGGACTGTGATGAGGTAATGCTCACCTGACTCTGAAGGGGGGGGCAAAGCCAAGAGGAAAGAAAGGACATGATAAAAGGGAGAGATGTTTGCCATGCTCTTCCTCTCTCTTCAACCTCCATCTACAGACACCACCACCCCCAAGCGACTGAAGCACTAATCAAAGGGGAGAACCTGGCTGAAGGGCAACCAGCCAACCTGTGGTGAGAAGCATCTAAGTCTGTAAGGGCACTGAAAGTAATAAGATCAGCTTAGAATGCATTTTGCTTTTATTTTATTTAACTAAATCTGACTTGTTGTGCTTTGACTTATAATCACTTAAAATCTATCTTTATAGTTAATAAATCTGTTTGTTTATTCTACCTGAAGCAGTGCGTTTGGTTTGCAGTGTGTCAGAGACTCCCCTTGGGATAACAAGTCTGGTACATATCAATTTCTTTGTTAAATTGACCAACTCATATAAGCTTGCAGCATCCAGCGGGCATAACTGGACACTGCAAGATGGAGGTTCCTAGGGTTGTGGTTGTGTCTGGGACCGAAGATATCGGCTAGTGTCATTCGGTTACACAATCCAAGGAGCAGCTTACATGCCAGAGGCTGTGCGTAAACAGCCCAGGAGTCGGGGTTCTCACAGCAGAGCAGAGGAAGTCTGGTTCCCAGAGTTGAGGTTTGTAGTGACCTAGCAGATCATTGGTCCAGATAACACCAGAGGGGAACGTCACAAAAGCCTACACCGTATGGGGTCCAACTCAGACAGCGTGAGAGCTCTGCTGAGCACATAGACTGCCTCAAGATATATTCTGGTAGGGATGCTCAGGAGTAGCAAGCTGATGTGTTATGTAGAGAAGCCTCAGTGAAGCATTTGCTTTTGGGAGAAAGACCATGAAAAATGTATACAGAATGTTTGCCAAGAGATAGGAGGGGAAAGGGGTAAGTCAACACATTGGACTTACCAACCTGGGCAGTGTCTAGTCTGGGTGAGGATGCAATACTTGGCAGTGTGGTCACTTGCAAACTAACTTTCTTTGAGTGGCTTACTGTTGTTGCATCTTTGCTGCTTGAGTGATATGCCAGGGATTATGTGTGTCCATATCAACGTATGTCATAAAATCTCTGGATGATTCTTCTGATCTCTGGGAAAGGAACTGTGACTCTTGTGCGTCTCAGTGTGCCGGGTCCTTTGCTGTGCAAATACATTATCCATGTGTTTGTGACAACGAGATGTGAAGCTCATGTGCTTTATGTGTGTTTTATGTATAGCTCAGAAATGGTCTTCAGGAAATGCAGGGTTATTGCCTGGGATTGAGACATGCCTTGCTGTGGCTGCGCTGGGCTCTTTGTGTTGCTTGCTGAAGCCTTGTTTATGTTCCTGAGTGAAGTGGAATCTGGTAATGAGAAGAATGTTAATAGCCTTTAGTTTGCATTACAAGGGTGTCATATGTTGGTTTTGGGGCACAACAATGCTTTGCATTTATAGCATCTACCTATTTTCATCCAAAATTTCAAAGGGTTTAACTTTAATTAACATTAATTAATTGATTTAGCTTCCTAACACCCATATTAAGTAGGTATTAATTATTACTGATTATATTTCTATTGACTTAATGGCTAAGGATCCCAATCAGAGATCAGGGCCCAATGGCCCTGCACAAACCTACAACACAAGGACAGAACCCTGTCTCAGGTAAGCATTATTATATTTAGGAGGAAATTACAGCTCCAAACATCCCTGAGCAAGAGCAGTTAATTCAAAATCTGAACTCAGACCTGAATCATAATCAGTCCCTATCTTTATAATGGGCCAAATCAAATTCCCAGCTGAAATCCAGATAAATATTTTGAGGCTGGAGCCTCTCTCAACTTAGGAAGAAACATATTCACTAGTAAATATATTGTAGGGGGAAATTCTGCACTGGTGTTCTCCGCTGTTAACCCGTACGAGACACACCATCCGTCACCAGGGCCTGCGTTGTCAGACCTCTGGAGGACTTCCCTGTGTCTAAATGCTCAAAACTTCTGAGTCAGGGCCTCTAAAATTATGAGACTGTAAAAATGCAGTATAATTCCAGTTATCCAAATTCCCTTTAGCCAAAAATCCTAGTTATTCAAATCCACAGGATGTCCCCCATGTAGCCCTATGTTAGTTAATAGCACTTCTGTTTATCTGAATGCCCAGTTATCCAAAAGTCTCAGATGTCCCCAGGCCATTTGGATAATTAATTAATTTATAGAGATATCCTATCTCCTAGAACTGGAAGGGACCTTGAAAGGTCATCGAGTCCAGCCCCCTGCCTTCACTAGCAGGACCAAGTACTGATTTTGCCCCAGATCCCTAAGTGGCCCCCTCAAGGATTGAACTCACAACCCTGGGTTTAGCAGGCCAATGCTCAAACCACTGAGCTATCCCTCCCCCCAAACAGGCATGTAGAGCACTACATATGTGGTTCTTTTTATTTGGTACCGGCATCTGCTTGGGGAGTTTCTGGGATCCCTGACTTCCTGCTAGTAGGTGAAGCAGCATCCACATCTGAGGGGAGAAGGAATATCTAAGCTAGGGGAGTCCACTATCAGACCTTTATGGGAAGATCTGTTCCCCCTGCTGGTTCCCTTCCACTCCAGGGAGTGCAGGAGGAAAGAGAGGGACCCTGCCTGCCACCTCCATGTCCCTCACCCCTCCAGGGGAAAAGGGAGACTGCGACCTGGCTCCTTCATTTCCTCGTCCCCATTCTCCTTCCCAAGCCTAGTCCCAAGCTGATGAAAAGTCTCTTTGCCACATGATGCCAACACCCTTAATGTCAAACAGCCATAAAGAACCTGCCCTCGTGTCCAGGGGCTGGCTGGAGCTGCATCCCTCGTGCCCCGCTGAATCCCAGAACTGCTCAGAGACAGCACCACTATTGGTGCTAATTTCCCAGAAGGGTAGAGAAGAGGAGGGGGTTGACTCTCCCACAGAGGTCAATGAAGAAGGCCAGGCATACAGAGAGGTGTAAACGACACCCTCCTAATAGGGTGCATAGCAGCTGCCTCTCCCTGTTCACCCCCCAGAAGGCACTGAGCCATGGCGGGTGCGAACACCCGCTGTCTGCCCCAGTGATGAAACTCTCTGACACACACAGTCATAGGTAGGCACAGCATTCCCTGTAATTGGGCTGGGCACTGGGGATCTCTGCAGGAGAAAGAGGGTGGAGGGGAAAGCAGAATTCTCCCCACATAGAGTGGAGTGGGGCTGAAACCACTCTGGAGGTTATTCCTGTCTAATGGTTGGGGTGGCCTCCAGAGCCTAGCGTCCCTTCCCCAGGTTCCACATAGGAGCAGATGGCAGGTTCTATCCTCTCCCAGACTACACAGGGAGGTGGGCACTGCACTATGGTGGGGGCTCCAATCCTACTTGCGGTCTCCCGAAGTGGCTCTCCATAACAGGGTATTTGGGTGAGGCATGGATGGGAACCCCAGGTTGTTCCCCTACACAGCACCACAATCTACTTTTATACACACATTTATTTACCAGAGCCATGCTACAGGAAGGTGCTTAGAGAGGGATTCAAGAACAGCTGCGACAAACAAGAGTGCAGGATACGTCCTTCCGAGCATCCGCTGGTGAGTTTCCTTGAAACTGATCTCATTTTATGCTCACCTTATTGTCTGGCTGAATTATTTTTGAATGAGGTGAATTGGCTGCATCCAGTTAGCTGGTTGTTCTCAAGTGCTAAATTGTGGCTTAATGAAATCAGAATGAGATTATCAACTGTAACCAGGCTGTGACTTTTCTTAAATGACATAATGCATCATACTAAGATCCACTTGTCTTCCTCAATCAAATGTATAACATTAACTCCTCAGGCCAAGATAAGGAACTGGGAGGGGGCGGTTCTGTTTCGGAGAACATTGAAATTTGAAAGACTCAAGGTTATTTGAGCAAAGAATTGGAAATGAATCTTGCATTATCTGAAAGCAGTTCCCAGCCCATATCAGGAAACAAAGTCGTATGTGTTAAGTATGCAGCGAGGATGCTCCAGTGTTGAAAAGACCGGAAACTAATCACATTGCAGTCTGTGTTGACTGAGAAGCTTTCCTATTTTCTAGGCAGAACTCGTAACCTAAGTGAGATTGTAATGCATTAAAGGGTACCCAGGAACTATCCTGAGCTTCGTCCAAACATGATAAATCTGCTACAAAAAGGTTTTTCCATGTATTTTTTGTAAGAAAATGATGGTGTTTTTTACTCCTACCACAGCTGCCTTTGTGTCTGTGACCAAATCTGAAGTGGGAGAACAGGGGTGGGGGTGAGGGCAAATGATTCTCTACCTTGATAAATAGTGAAAATGTGATTTTTTTTCCCCCAACCATCACAGTGAAAATTTGAGTCTAGGTCTTCAGCTGATGTAAGCCACCCCAGCTCCACTGGCTTCAATTTACATCATCTAAAGATCTTGCTCTGTCGTCACAAATATTGGGCCAGATTGTGATAGCCTCACCTAAGCTGAATGGTATCTTACACCATGAGCAGCCTCACTGAAGCCATTAAAACGTCTTGTGGAGTAAAGTACACCTCAGTGTGTGTAAGGATATTACAGTCCGTGTATTGCGATCTCTTACTAGCTGTGGCCAAAAGGGCTCATGGGATTCCTGGATATATAAAGGGGGGGATATTGAGTAGAAGCAGTGAGATGCTATTACATCTGTATTTACCACTTGCCCAACCATCACTGGAATGCGGCGTCTATTTCTGGTGTCCACGGTTCAAAAAGGTTGGTGATAAATTAGAGAGGGTTCAAAGAAAAGAACCATGAGAATGGTTAAAGGATTAGAAAACATGGTGTACTGTGATAGACTCAAGGAACTCAATCTGTTTAGTTTAATAAAGAGAAGGTTAAGGGGTGACTTGATCACAGTCTAAAAATACCTACATGGGAATCAGAAATTTGATAGTGGGGGAGCTCTTCCATCTAGCAGAAAAAGGTATAATGAGACTTGATAGCTGGAAGCTGAAGCTAGACAAATTTAGAGTAGGAATAAGATGCACATTTTTAACTGAGAGGGCAATTAACTATTGGAACAACTTACCAAGGGTTGTGCTGGATTCTCCATCACTGGAAATTTTTAAATCAAGATTGGAGGTTTTTCTAAAAGCTCTGCTCTAGTCCAAACAAGAATTAATTCAGGGAAGTCCTTTGGCCTGTATTATGCAGCAGCTCAGACTAGATTATCACAATGATCCTTTCTGGTTTATAATCTATGAATCTGTCCTATTAAGAAAATATGGCCCAGTCCTGGAACACTTATTCACACGAGCACTCCTTTACTTATATGAATAGCTTCATTGCCCCTCACCCAGGAACTTTTCTAGAACCAGCCCCCAAACTGACCTTTTTTAAAGGTTCTGAAATAACCAATTGACTCATCATTTTTATTTTTTCTTGCACTTCTTCACATCTGTCTAGGACCAGAGGTGCCAAAACACCTTGAGAAATGCTGTTTGTCAGAAAGAGCCCCCTGTTATTCACATAGCTCCATGTTCTTGTAAAATAGGAGAGAGATTAAAATGCTGGGTTTGATTTAGGAACATTGGACTTGCCATGGAAATCAGTACATTTAAAATACTCTGGTTCACGGTACTCTGGATTTACATCAGTCCAAAAAAGACCATTCACAGAGGCTCCCATTTTTAGCCTGACAACTGAAGACATGGGGAAATAGATAGCCAGCTCCCACTATAGCTGTGGGGCAACGGTCTGGATTTTCCCGTGGAAGAAATCAATGATATAGCTAGACAATTATCATAGAATCATAGAATATCAGGATTGGAAGGGACCTCAGGAGGTCATCTAGTCCAACCCCCTGCTCAAAGCAAGACCAATCCCCAACTAAATCATCCCAGCCAGGGCTTCGTCAAGCCTGACCTTAAAAACCTCTATGGAAGGAGATTCCATCACCTTCCTCGGTAACCCATTCCAGTGCTTCACCACCCTCCTAGTGAAAAAGTTTTTCCTAATATCCAACCTAAGCCTCCCCCACTGCAACCTGAGACCATTTCTCCTTCTTCTGTCATCTGCTACCACTGAGAACAGTCTAGATCCATCCTCTTTGGAACCCCCTTTCAGGTAGTTGAAAGCAGCTATCAAATCCCACCTCATTCTTCTCTTCTGCAGACTAAACAATCCCAGTTCCCTCAGCCTCTCCTCATAAGTCATGTGCTCCAGCCCCCTAATCATTTTTGTTGCCCTCTGCTGGACTCTTTCCAATTTTTCCACATCCTCCTTGTAGTGTGGGGCCCAAAACTGGACACAGTACTCCAGATGAGGCCTCACCAATGTCTAATGGAGGGGAATGATCACATCCCTCGATCTGCTGATAATGCCCCTACTTATACAGCCCAAAATGCCGTTAGCTTTCTTGGCAACAAGGGCACACTGTCCACTCATATCCAGTTTCTCATCCACTGAAACCCCTAGGTCCTTTTCTGCAGAACTGCTGCCTAGCCATTCGGTCCCTAGTCTGTAACAGTGCATGGGATTCTTCCGTCCTAAGTGCAGGACTCTGCACTTGTCCTTGTTGAACCTCATCAGATTTTTTTGGCCCAATCCTCTAATTTTTCTAGGTCCCTCTGTATCCTATCCCTACCCTCACTTGAAACAGCACAATCTTTCTTCCAGGAACCAGCCCATTCAAATAATTACAGAGGTGCATTTAGTTAGAGGAAGGACACTTATAAAAGACCGTATTGGGAACTAGTTCATTAAAATAAAAATAAAAAAGTCAAATTCAGACAAGGCCTACACAGGATTGTGTGATGGCCATGATGCTTAAAAAGAATGACTGTACATTCAATGTCATGGGGAAAATCTCCCTCTCTGGCCACCAAGTTTTCTAAATGTCTATTTCTCCAGTGTATCATTGTGACTACCCTCTAATTCAGAGGTGGGCAAACTACGGCCCGTGGGCCACATCCGGCCCGCGGGACCCTCCTGCCTGGCCCCTGAGCTCCTGCCCCGGGAGGCTGCCCCTGGCCCCTCCCCTGCTGTTCCCTCTCCCCTGCCGTTCCCTCTCCCCCGCAGCCTCAGCTTGCTCCACCACCAACGCAATGCTCTGGGCGGCGGGGTTGCGAGCTCCTGGGGCAGCGCAGCTGCAGAGCCCAGCCTGACCCGGTGCTCTGTGCTGCGTGTTGGCGTGGCTGGCTGTCCTGGTGTTCTGGGCGGCGCAGCTGTAGCGCCACCAGCCACCGGTGATCCAGGCAGCGCAGTAAAGGGGCAAGGAGCAGGGGGGGTTGAATGGAGGGCAGGGGAGTTCAGGGTGGTGGTCAGGGGGTGGGGGTGTGTATAGGGGTCGGGGTGGTCAGAGGGTGGGGAACAAGGGGGTTGAATGGGGGCAAGGGTCCTGGGGGTGCAGTCAGGAATGAGAGGGGGGGTTGGATGGGGTGGTGGGGGGCAGTCCGGGGCAGGGGTTCAGGGGGCAGTTAGGGAGAAGGAGTGGTTGGATGGGGCAGGGGTCCCGGGGGGGCCGTCAGGAAGGAGGGGGGTTGGATGGGGCAGTGGGGGGCAGTCAGGGGAAGGAGGTCTGGGGGCTGTCAGGGGACAGAGAGCGGGGGGGTTGGATGGGCCAGGAGTCCTGGGGGGGCCATCAGGGGGTGAGAAGCAGGAGGGGTCAGATAGGGGGCGGGGCCAGGCCATGCCTGGCTGTTTGGGGAGGCACAGCCTCCGCTAACCGGCCCGCCATACAATTTCCAAAACCCAATGCGGCCCTGAGGCCAAAAAGTTTGCCTGCCCTTGCTCTAATTGCTTGTGGTAGCCCTAAAGCAGCCAGTATGCATCTGAACTCCTGCATCTTTGCCACTGACAATTTCTGATTCCTGTGCAGTTTAGAAGGAGAATAAATTAAATTCAGGGCGTCAAGATGACAGCTGTGATATTTTGCCAGGTGGAGGCAAGGGCCTGTTTTGTTTCAGGGAAGCATATGAATGGGCTGGTTCCTGGAAAAAAGATTATGCTGTTTCAATTGTATAACTGAAGGCTTTCAAACCAAACTCCTCCAGAATGTTCCCCTTAGGGGGCCCTAAAGGAGCAGCAAAATGGCCCCATAAAAATGCCAACTTCTCTGTCTCATTCTGCTTTGGGATCTTTGAAAGTGACAGAGAAACATGATGCAAGTGCTTTGACTGAAAACGAACCCGATTCCATACCTAGCTTAGTAATATCCCTCCTCTGTTGTTCTTATGGCATCCCAGACGCCTTTCCAGGATGACACCCAAACCTCTTTGGGTTTTGGTTGGATTTCTAGTATCAAAAGGTATTCTCTTTCTTAGCCCCCACGGCCTTGCCCTGCAAAGTGCTGAATGCTCTCTTTGCAATCCCATCAGCCTCCTTTTGCCCAGGTTAATTTGAAATTACTCAACTCATAGGACTGAAACCCTTTCTGCCATGATGCTTAAAATAAACTTCCTCACTGATAATGGCTGTATAAGAATGATCCTTTGTTACCTGCTTCTTGTTCTCTTCGGATTCTTTTCTCCTTTTAATTCCTCCTTATGGCCCCAACACCACTCACAAGAATGAGCTGCATTCTATTCCTTTCTGTGCATCAATAGAATTGCTCACCAAGCTCCAGTCAATTATACCTGTGCAAATCTAATGAAGGCAATGGGACTGCACTGGTGTCAGAGGACATAGTTTGATAGCAACTGAGGCCTCCCCTTGCCTTGAAGAACCCTTATTACTAGCAATGATGTGTGAAAAAGAAAGAATACGCTTGGCTCTTGGCGCTCTTGCTGAGATTTCTATTGGGAGCTCCTGGTGACAAAGTGGATCTGCACCTTAGGCAGCTTCATTAACAATAATTCTAAAATCAGATGTCTTACCCAACATTACAGCCATTTTCATAACAGTTGCCCAGAGAAATGCTAGGCTTACTTTGAAAGATGCATCAAAATGGTCGTTTTCTGAGCCGGTTTAATAATATATAGGTTTGAAAATGAGCAGCGGAGAAAATCAGAACCTTAATTGCTCTCTTTTTTAAAAAAATCTAAGGAGCTTTGTCTGGCTTCATAGAAGTATTTCGACGTATAATCCATCCTTGTTTCGCCACCAATATTGCTAGCTTTATGCCATGAGGGGCCTGGGGTTTTCTTTGCTTTTCCTTTCTACCACTTCTGTAATGCCCTTCGTAGTAGTAATAGCAGAAGAGTAAGTATGCTCATTTTGTTCCTTGGACAGCAGCTGTATCATAGTCAGCATGGCAAATGATGCCTCTCCCCAGCATCAACTTCATGGCTTCTTTTGGAACATCCCCGAGTCTCCATGTACCAAGAGCCATCCATTTCAGTGGGCTTCGGATCAGGCCCCATGTATTCTTTCTCTCCTTTACCTTCAAATCCGCCCCTTTCATGAAGCTTTCTCTACTGATCTCACCAGTGCTGTCTCCCCAGCCTCCTTGCAGCTGTACCAGTGTCTCACACATTGCATTTCTGCAGTGGCCGTGCAAGCTCCACAGTGCAGGGACTGGATCTTTTCTGTGTTTTGTCAAGCACCATGAACTGGTACAGGGTACACCGAATAACCATATAACACTATGTCTGCCTGTAAAGTGCCTGTATCACTTTAAGTTGTACAAATGGAGAGAGATGAAGGAGTGCAGTGAGCATTGGAATGCGGGCATTTGGTTTTCATGAACACCAGAGAGGAGGGATATGACTTCCTCTCTAGCCAGGTGGTATATTTACAAAGGATTGGACAGTGCTTTAGGGTGGTGTGCTCAGAAGTGTGAGATCTTGGAACCCCAATGCAGGCAAGCAAAACAGAGGTCTCCATGCTCGAAGTCTAAGTAGCATCATTCTAGCCCAAGCCTCAGCCAATTCAGGTTTCTTCCTTATATCATAGCAGTTAACATAATTGGAATCACTTGTTTTTATTGCCAAGTATGTCTTTTTTCACACTAATACTGCTCCCAGTCCCAGTGTAAAACACTTTAAAATCACAGGGTAATCCCTGGTATTTTGTCTGTTGCTTACTATAATGGCGTTAATCCCAATGAGTTGATGTTTGGCACTAAAACAATCGTGGCTTCTATGTTATTTCTGCTGCCGCCCTGGATTCAGCAAACTCAACCCTTGTTTTCAAAGTGTGTTGTTTTTAAAGAGGAATTAGCTCACATTTGTCAAGTGTTTTGAAAATGTGTCAAGTGCTAAATGGGATTATTATTTAAGTGTGATCCAGAACTGTTGCTAAAGAAGATCAGATGCTGCAGAGAACAGGAACTTTGGTATTAAATCCAGTTAAAGAAACAATGACATTGTGTCTGATCTCACTCCACTTTTACACCAGTGTAAATCTGCTGGCCTCAGTGGAGCAATTTCTGATTTCCACTGAGGCGAGAGCAGAATCAGGTCCAGCAACTCCTGCTGAGGTGCTGAGAAGTGAGGGTGTGTCACTTTAATACTCATCCCTTATATATTTCTCACTTTCAAATCGTTGTAGAAACATTCCCTGATTAATCCTTATAGTACCCTGTAGTGGGGTGGCTGCCCCACTCCCTGAGAGTATGGGCTGCGGCAGGCCAGTGGGCCTGCGCAGACGTACAGCCAATGGGAGAAGGGCTTACTGGGAGCCAATCAAGGCCCAGGTTGGAGACAGCCAATCAGGGCCAGGCTCAGCCCTATAAGAAGGCTGCTCAGGGAAGGGAGCAGTCAGCCTGTCCCAGGCCTTCGACAGGGGAAGGTCTGTCCCCAGAGGAGGGAGACTAGCACCGTGGACAGCGCAGGGCTGGCCAGGCTCGGGGAGCAAAAAGGGAGCTCTAGCCTGAGGCCTGCCAGGCTGCAGGCCCTGAAGGGAAGGGCCTAGCGGGTGCAAGGGGCCATAGGGGAAGCGGCCCAGGGAAGTGGACAGACGGAGGGGAGAGAAGGAGGACAGCGAGGCTGCCGCCAGAGGGTCCCTGGGCCGGGACCCAGAGTAGAGGGCGGGCCTGGGTCGTCCCCCCCTTTCTCCCTTGCAGTACACCCAGCCATTGGCCATAGGGAGCGGCCATCATAGACTACGCCAGATCCCTGACAGGAGGGATTAGACTTTGGGGGGTGTGGTTGACCATGGTGGCTGGACATAGAGACTGCTGATTGACACACACACACCCCCGGAAGGGGGTGTGGATGGACTGAGGGGCACTGCCAGAGGGCAGTGGTCCTGAAGAGGACGCCGCGAGTTGGTGAGCGACGTGGGCTCAGAAACCAACCGAGGGCAAGACAACGGGCAGGATACCACCGAGAGGGGACGCTCCACTGGACTGAGCTAATTCCCGGAGTAACCAGTAGGAGGCGTCGCGGTGGTGAGTCCTGACCCTGTTACATACCCCTAGAAGACAGCGGAATAGTATCCCCATGGGGAGGGAAACCCTGCAAGATGAGCCCACATTGGAAGTCTATGTCAGATTCCAACCCAGAGCATTGCTTCTTGTCCAGTGCTCAGAACATGCTTCTCCCTTGTCTTGAAATACTTTAAAACCTGCCTATCCCTGTTTGAAGAGGCTGCGGTTGTGACCCCCTTTGCATCAGAACAGCAAGTGAAGGAAAATTTAAAAGAGATAGGCTCAGATGTAGCCTATGGGACCCTGGGGTAGAATATCCATTGGGAAGCAGGGGGGTTCCAGGAGCACTAGATGACCCTTGTACCAGGGGGATGTAGAGCAGTGCTGGCCAGAAAGTGCTTGGACAGGGCAGCACAGCTTCATTACATCCCATCCATAATTGCCTGTCCTCTCCAGAGGTGCATGGGGCACAGGAGGCAGAGAAGTGTGACTTACACATGCCTGCATCAACTCCAGTGTATCGAACCCCCACTGCCTTGGGGACTCTCTGACACGGCTTAATGCACAACTGGAAGGCATTCAGATAATATGATGATGAGTATGAGACGAATACCTATGTAGAATAAGATGGAAAAGAATACTTGCTTGTGGAAATATTCATAAGATGTCACATAGGACCCCTCAGTCTTCTGATCTTTCTCACTGGTTCACACAGTCTTTCTCTGGGAGCCCCTTGTGGCAGTGTGCTGGGTAGCAGACGGGGTGAGGACCAGCATTTAAGAGTGAGAGCCGGCCAGTTGTAAATGTCTTGCTTGTGGTCCTGCACTCCAGCATCAGAGCTGTTGCATTCTACTGATTTTTCTGGGATAGCCTCTAGGAAGGGAGATACGTTCTTCCAGATAGACCTACTGCAGCCAGTGAAGAGTTAGTTTAACAACAACAGTCAGACTGTCTGGACAAGAGATTGTTAGTGTCTATGTGGAGAGATAAACCCTTGTTTTTCCTTCAAGCTCATCAGGGTTCAAACATCAACCGAGTTAAGTTCTCTAGCCAGCAGCTTTCTACTGTGTGTTTGTCTCTAAATTTGGCACTAGAATCCTAGTCCTACCATCTGTTCTGCTTTCCTGAAAGGAAATCACCACCATCTGTATTTGCAGTTGCTTGTTGACTAGCAACAAAGATCATAGATTGGTTTGCTCAGAGTAAAGATTCTCCTGCCTCAGTTGGCTAACTTCTTGTATAGCTCATAACTAGTCAAGTTACCTCTTCTTCAAAGCTCTGTCTGCTCTCAGGGGTCTTGGCTTCAGTCTGCGATGCCCTTTGTTGCACCAGTGTACTGTACATTGCCATTACCAAACAGGTCTGCAGAAAGGACATTCACTTATATTGTACTGGCAAAAACCAGGGAGAACATCACACTTCCAAATGTTTGCAGAAGAAAATTAAGAAACATTTTTTGGCTGAAAAATTTCAGCCAGCCCTAGTCAGGACCTCGGTTTTATGATTCAGCCACATGTGGCTACATATATAAAAATCAATGGCCTTTCACATAGCCCAAACAGCCACGTGCACACATTAATAAAGGTGGGTTTATATGTGCAAAGTGTTCATTTCCCACTGAAACATTGTCAGAATTGCCCAGTTCCTTGCAAACTGAAGGATCACAAATTACAGCCATTGCAAGAGATTCAGGAAATCCCCTCCATAGAAACGGGACAATCGCCCTTAAAAATCGATGTTTGAGCATAGCTTCTAAACAAAGACAATATATCATAACACTACAGGATTTTTCTTTCCCCACTGGAAGCGAGTTAAAATAGAGGAGAACAAAATGAAAATAATAAAATAGAAATGTGGTAAGCAAATGTAAAGAAAATAAAAATAAGGAAATGATGTAGCTTAATATTTTCCTTTAAATATCTAAATTTTGACTGCCTAGGAAAGAACATAAGTCACTTTGATTCTTTACAGAACGGATTATATTTTTCTCACAAAAATGATTACCTGTGTATAGACTCTTCCAAGTTGTAATTATGACCCTTATTGTGAAAGTAAGACTTGAGAATTTTTAGTCTCAGATGTTATTTACTGAAGCTTTACCTGAGTCAATATTAAT
>NW_020664409.1:106696903-106697423 GCF_002925995.2 Terrapene triunguis | reverse complement strand
GCTCTACCTCCCATTCCCTCTGTCTTTTCTCAACTGTAGAGCTGGTTGACAAAATAGGCACATGACAAGGATTTTTCTTTGTAGTCTTTTCCTACCTCCCAGGATCGTTACTTCGTAGATTGCAAGATCAGAAAGGACCATTATGATCATCTAGTCCAGTCGTTTTTAAACTTTTTTTCTGGTGACCTAGTTGAAGAAAATGGTTGATGCCTGTGACCCAACGGCGCTAGGGATGAGGGGTTTGGGATGTGGGTGGGGGCTAAGGGCTGGGGTAGAGGGTTGGAGTGAGGGCTGCAGGGTGGGTCTGGGAATGAGGGGTTCAAAGTGTGGGAGGAGGCTCTGGGTTGGGGAAGAGGGTTGGGGTTGGGGACGGGGTCAGGGCTCTGGTCTGGGGGTGCAGGCTCTGAGGTGGGGCTGGGGATGAGTGGGTTGGGGTGCAGGAAGGGGCTCCGGGTTTGGGGGTTCAGGGCTGGGGCAGAGGGTTGGAGTGCAAGAGGGGGTCAGGGCTCTGGGCTGGGGG
>NW_020664409.1:106661442-106696893 GCF_002925995.2 Terrapene triunguis | reverse complement strand
GTCAATAACAGAGGGTGAAATTGACCCTGTACAGGGAGCCAGCACAAGCCCTGTGCACTGCTTAAATACTCAATGCATCTAGCTCAAGCTGGTGCCATCAGTCACCTGCCTTGATGAATACCTCATTTTGGTCACCAAACTATTGGTAAAAGTGCAGAGAACAGGGGCTACACTCACCCCAGGATTTGCAAGGTGAGTCCATCAGGGCCAATAGTCCTTGGAAAGTTCTCCAATTCCAACGTGAAATTTCCTCGCCATCCCCCATTATCCAAATATGGGGAGGTTTCAGCAGAATCTTTGAGCTTCAAGAGAAGTGATGAAGAGGTCTTATTTGCCTGACAGTGAGCTGAGAATGGCCAATGCATTGGAGTAGTCAGTGGATGGACAAAGAGAAATATTGCCGCCCAAAATCCCAAGTCCATCTTTCATGAGCAATGTTTACTTTTGCGCTTCTCCTGCAGTTAATTCATTAGCTTGCACTTAGCACCATCTCCTTGATGCCATGTCAGATGCTCAGCAATAAAATCAATCACTACAATTTATTTATAAACTCATAAAACACTGTTTTATTGCTACGCTTTGAGTGCACAACCAGTGAGAGGAGTTATGTTTCCAAAGAGAATTGGTTCTGATTCTGCCCTCCACAGATTCTTTAGAAACAAGTAGTGTGGGTGGGAGGCAAGGGAGGGAACAACTGCACAGCATGGATAATGCACTGCCAAGCGATTAGGGACAAAACAAAATCAAAACCCGTCAAACTTCCAGCAGACCCTCCAGGGAAACCTCCACCTTCTTCTCCTGGATCTGGCTCAGCCTTTCCTGTTGAGACTGCAGATTCGATGGGGATAATTAAGCCTGTGTATGTTCCATCCTATTTCCTTGCTCAGCCAGAGGGTAAGTAAATGAGACAGTCACATTTTATGCTTACGAAGACTCATAGCTCTTCTTTCTTTCTTTCTCTCTTTCTTTCTTATGGTACAACCATATGGGAGCCCCTGTTCATTCACCATCTGTGGCTCTTTGATGTGACAGACATGGTTGCTACCACCCATCCTAGACCCAGGCATATATTTCTACAATACACAAATCAGCACAATCTCTTCCATTGTAAAGATTTATGAAGTTAATCTTATTTATATGACATTTCATTGTTATTTTATCACGTGTTGTTTGGACGTGTCTTGAGTCCATTTTCTCTCTTCATTTCTTGCTATTATTCATGATTCCTCTTTCTGGGGATTTTTGCCACCACCATCTCATTTAACACTCAACAAAATTATCTGAGTGGTTTCACAGGTGGTGAATGTACCTCATCTGTAAATTAATAAAAGGAAGTCTACTCTTGTGATATTTGTTTGTTATTTTGCCTCCCGTGTTGGATTTTCATTTAATGCATATTTTCTCCACTACTACTATGTCCTAAATGCTATTAATATTAGTCTAGTGTTGGAGTTTTAAATATTGGTAGAAGGTTAGATTTGGGCATCCAGAATGGTCTTTAATCTCTTGGGAACGCATTAAGGTGTCTCCATGATACAATTCACTGATTGTGTTTATTCTATAATTTTCACAGATTTGAAAAATCCCTAATTTTTTGGTGAATTATATACTCTAGATTACATGAATTAACAGAGAGGGGAAATAGCTCACTTCAGGTGATGTCTTATTCCATGCCAATGTAACATGTTTTTAAAAGTTGGGAGATATCACTGCCTTTAGCGCTGAGTCCATATGAAGGATAACAGCCTATTTCTTCTAGCTAATGGAATGATTCCTGTAGGGCTCCAGCTCCACATTTTAGCAGCATGGCTGTGAAGTGGCGAGTCCTGCCCCAAGTGCTGATTGGTTAGAAAGAAGGAGATGGGAAGAATTGGCTTCTTCACACCCTCAGAGCCCAAATTTGTTGGAAAGTTGGCAGAAAATCCCACCCTGCCTCCCTGCTGCCAGGAGGTCTTCTCACTGGAGGATGGTAATGCCACTCCAGAGGAGAAGCTCACTTAGCCCTGCCCATGGGGGGACAAGGAATTGGCTTCAGCCATCTGAGTAGCTCTGGGACACACTGTTGAAAAGGAGCCTGTAGAGCAGGGTAGGGAAGTACATGACAAGTGCTCCAGACAGTGAGTATGTCCAAGGAGTAGTGCGGCTGAAAGGCCCAAGGGCAGTATTCTGGTTCTGTCAATACGACACATGAGGCTTTACAGTAACGGATCTTTATTCCATTTATGAGAGACATTACAAACAGGGAGGCAGCACTCACTGCTTCCTTATCTTTTGTCACTGCGATCTGCCTCTGGCCTGGTGCGGACTCTTCTAGGTTCTGTTATACACAATATGGCACAGCTCAGGCCCTGGGAGGGTCTAGCAGCAGCTCTTTCTTGTGGCTGGTAAGCTGTCTCTTGTAACACGCAGGATCAGAGTGGGTCCACGAAGAGAGGCCAGTGGAGCAGCCTGGAGCAGGCTCAGCCACAAGCTGTTATGAAGCTGGTTTGGCTGACTAGGATTTAGCTAGGCCCATCCGTCAGGGTAGTTAAAGGAAGGTGCCTTAAACTGGGCCAGCTTTCAAGTGGCCAGGACAGGTAGAGTCAGCCGGCAGCCAATGGGATTGAAGGGGTGACACAGGACAGCCAGCAGGAAAGAAGCACCAACTTACATTGGACGAGCAACTGCACTCGTCATCCCAGCCAGGGTGACCAGACAGCAAATGTGAAAAATCGGGACAGGGGGTGGGGGGTAATAGGAGCCTATATAAGAAAAAGACCCAAAAATCGGGACTGTCCCTATAAAATTGGGACATCTGGTCACCCTAATCCCAGCCAACCTGGCTGGGAAGCCCAGCTCCATGGGCAGCAAGCCCTGACCAACACATTGACCACAAGGTCAGATGCCTGATGATGTGGAGGAGATCAGGACTCACCACCTCAAGCTTGTACCACATGCTTACATCTGCCTCCACCACACAAGAAGGATGTATCTCCCCTGGAAATCCTTAGGGAGTGAAGGAGCTGGTGGGTGGCCAGGGCAGGAGATCCTGGAGCCCAGGGGTTAAATGTCCTGCTGGGAAAACAGCAGGTGAATTAGTCCACCTGCAACCTGCTGAGCAGCAACTGAATCTGCCACTGCTCTTTCCCTCCAGCCTCCGGATCAGGGGGGCAAAAAGGGCCAGGAAGGGAGGATTCTGTGCCTGTTTGGAGGAGTGGTCACAGAGAGCCAGGGTGTTTGAGTTGGCTTGGATGAAGGCAGTTGGGGGAATGCATACTGGCGATGAACAAGGGGCACTTAGATCCTTAACAGCTGAAGTGCCTGTAGCACCTGCCTCAGCCATGGTACACCTGGTATGCTGCCAGGGACTGGTGTACCACAGCACTCAAAGATCCCACAAAAAACCTATGATTGATTACACTGCCTGGAATAGATTTGGTTTTGCAGAACCTTGTTGGCCAAGTTTTGGGTTTGCAAACAACAGTAAGGAGTGGTTCATGCCCAAGTCCTATTTCATCCAAGTTCCCAAAGACTGAGGGTTCTGGTGGTTCTAATTCTGTCTCTTCTTGACTGTAAACTATAGATTTGGCTCTACAAAGGAAACACAGGAATTGGGAAAATTAGCATGCGATACTTAGTGATGAATGTGGTATAAATGCCAAGGGTAAAATAGATGAAATACTGTTTAACTTCTCTAGGACTGTCCATTCAAATTTCTGCATGATCAGCCTTGTAGCCCCATGTATTAACATAACAATTCAGCCTTGATTCAAGTACGTGCAACTTCCTCTGAAGTCTATTGGAGTTTAAAGTATTAGTGGGCATCACTGCAGTCTATTTGTATATGTAAAATATTCCAATTTGCATAAATTAGCATGACAAGTGGAGATGGCCTCAACATGATTTTTAAATCTTGATTCTAAGAGCTATGCTCATCCAATGAAAAAATGCAACGATACAACCGGAACTATATGGTCAGTCACAACAGCATGATATTCAAATACCAAATAAGATACTTGGAAACAGGTTAAAGATCAAAAATTAGTCACTGAAATTATCTGGCAAATGTCAAATAAAGAAATTAGGGGGGAATTACTGTTTTCAGACAATTCATGAACAGAGGAAAAATCATGAAATTAATCAAATAAATTTGCTGTTAGTGGAGATGGCAACCATCTCCACTAGCAACCATTAGCTAGCTGAATACAACATGCTAAGGAATTATAATTTAAAATAGAACATCAAGAGCAATTTCCTTTATTTCTGAATCACTTTCACTACCATTTAAATGATTGTCTTATAGCTTCCAGTTGTGTTTATAAGAAAGCCCTTTTCTATGTTTGGTTCTTTGCCATTATGTTACATTACACAAAGTGCCAACATGTACTTTCAATCTTGATGGCTTTTCCTTTTAGATTCAAAGAAATCAACACAGAGAACATTTACAAGAGAGTACAGTGTGTGTTACTCACTCTGCGACAGTGGCCATCTTGAACTAATTTACAGGGAACAGACTATAGGACACTCCGTAAGAAATAATACAGAGAAAACATTAAATGCAACTACATATTCCAAAGAAAACTATAAGGGAAGAGAAAAGTGATTACTACATTTAAGAAGTCCTGGAGGGAAGGTTAACAGAGGTGTTAGAGACAGGTGAGGAAAAAAGACAAAAGAATAAAAATAAATAACAGAATAATTAACCTTCATTTATCCTAATTAATTTAGGGATAAATTGAATGTTACCACTACATACCCTGTCATAACTGTATGTAATGTGCGCCATCACATTATGTATTTTAAAATTATTTTTATTAGTCCTTTCATCTTCAGTTCAACTTCCTCTCTCAAGCCCTCATTACTATTCAACACCTCCACAGTCTTTTTTGTCACTGGACATTTAAAAGGGTGGAAAATAAAATGGATCAATGCAGCAACTCAATTAATTCCTCATCTCAAATTCTAATAAAATCAATTTGGAGAACTGGCGTGTCGTTAAACTTACATCATAATACAGTAATTAGAAACAACTTTCATCTTGCCATTTCCTTTGAAGATTTTAATTGCAATTAATTAAACGTGCCTTGCTTTTCCATTAAAGACTTTCAAAATGGAAATTGGATGAGAAGTTAGAGATAATCATACCTTCCTGCCCCATTTTTAATGTCCAAAAATTGTACACATGTGCCATTAAAAAGTTTGCATATCAGTTTCCTTCCTTTATAAGTTAAAAGCAAATTTTAACTGTCTTCTTCTTATGTGGCATCTCCATTAATGGAGGTTTGCAACCATGGTAGCCCATTCTGTATGATCTTCTGGTAATCTCTTTGTGCATGAACAGCCCTTCTGATCCACTCAGGATAGCACATCATCCATTCAAAATATTATTTTTGTGCCTCGTGTTCTTCTGCCATCAACTTTCCTTCTAGTGCCTATAAAGATGCATAACTATATCATATTCTAATAGGCCAGACTGGAGCAACAGAGTCTATTTTTTTGTTTAGATCCATACACATTTAGGGGTTCAACTATATATGTTCTTGTTAAAGTTTGTGAGCAACCATTGTAATTAAAGCTCCTCTGAAAGTGGCAGGTACAAATGGGTGAATATTATCATTTCTTGTATTAGAGTAGTACTTAAGAAGCCCAGTCATGGACAATGACCTCATTGTGTTAGGTGCTGTACAAACACAAAACAAAAAGTTATTTGTAGACTGTTATTATGCAACATACACACGGACACACACTTAGTCTTTGTTTGGCCAAGCTATCTTTCAATCTTTCTTCATAAATCAGTCCCAACAGCCCCTTTGATTGGTTTTGTTGCTCTTCATTAAACTCCTCCCAGTTCTATTGAGGTGCCCAGAAATGATCACGTTTTTCCAAATGAGGTCACAGCAGGGCTGTAGAGAGAGGAACTATCACTTCCATCCATGATACCTCTGTATGCTTCCCAGAGTGGGACTGTGATGTTCCCCTGGTGTTATCTGGACCAGTGATTTGCTAGGTCACTCCAATCCTCGACTCTGGGAGCCAGCCTTACCCTGCTCAGCCTTACCCCCACTCCCGGGCTGTTCACGCACAGCCTCTGGCATGTAAGCTGCTCCCAGCTACGTGAGTGAGCACTCTTGGCCAGCCGCTGCTTGGATTGTGCAACTGAATGACACTAGCCAATATCTCCAGTCCCAGACACAACCACAACCCTAGGAACCTCCGTCTTGCAGTGTCCAGTTATGCCCGCCGGACGCTGCAAGCTTAAATGAGTTAGTCAATTTAACAAAGAAATTGATATGTACCAGGCTTGTTATACCAAGGGGAGTCTCTGGCATGCTTCAAACCAAATGCACTGCTTCAGGTAGAATAAACAAACAGATTTATTAATTACAAAAGGTAGATTTTAAGTTATTATAAGTCAAAGCACAAGAAGTCAGATTTTGTCAAATGAAATAAAAGCAAAACGCATTCTAAGCTGATCTTAACACTTTCAATGCCCTTACAAACTTAGATGCTTCTCACTACAGGCTGGCTGGTTGCCCTTCAGCCAGGCTCCCCCTTTGATCAGCGCTTCAGTCAGTTGATGGTGGTATAGATGGAGGTAGAAGAGAGAGAGCATGGCAAACGTCT
This sequence comes from Terrapene triunguis, assembly GCF_002925995.2. NCBI lineage: Eukaryota > Metazoa > Chordata > Testudines > Emydidae > Terrapene > Terrapene triunguis. The sequence continues at coordinate 106,690,290 of NW_020664409.1, read as the reverse complement.
CTCCCTTTTATCAGGTTCTTTCTTCCCGCTTGGCTTTGCCCCCCCCGCCCTTCAGAGTCAGGTGAGCATTACCTCATCATAGCCCCAAACTGACCAAGGGAAGGGGGGTGACTCACTCGAGAGTCCAACAGGTCCTTTGTTGCTGCCTAGGCCAGTGTCCTTTGTTCCTGTGAGGCTGGGCTGGGTTTGTCCCATACATGCCCTGATGAGGTGTGAACTGCCCCTCTGCTCTTGGAGAGTTTTTGCATGGGGTTATTTTAAGCCATGAAGACACATTTTCAGACTCATAACTATATACATAAAATTACAACCTATAACATCACTATAACCGCAATGCTCAGTGCATCATGAGCCTTCCGAAGCACCCGACATGACAAACTTTGCATTGGAAACCACACAATCATATTATAAGAAGGAACATGGGGGTGCAGGGTGTTCCCCTGAGGTACAGACTGTCACAGGGACTAGTCCATTCTTCAGGTTAGCTGAGTAGTTCACATCTTATAGACACAGGCCTAGAGTTTTAAAGGTATTTAGATGTTGTTGGCTCAAAGTTGCAATGCCTAACCGATTTAGGAGCCTGAAATTCATTTTCAAAAGGGATTGAGGCACTTAGAAGCCAAAACCCCATTGACAGTCAATGTAATTTAGGCTCCTAAATGCCCCCAATCCCTTTAGAAAATGAGATTTTAGCTCCTAAATCAATTAGGCATTGCAATACTGAGCACAGCGATGATTAAATAACCTCAGTGCTTGCACAGCACAGTGATAAGTTCCTTAGAAACAGCTACTACCTTCCCTCCCGCTCCTTTCTGTGCCACTCCCTGTGTGTGGGATTAGCCCTCATGCCTTGAGCTAGCTATGTTACGGGCAGACCTGGGTGTTCGGTGCTGGCCTGGTGCCAGCAGGAGAGCAGTGAGAGGGGAGGTAGAGAAGCCACTCCACAGCCTAAAACTATTGCAGCCCCTGGTGGCTTGGAGGAGCAACTGCAGCTCTGCCTGCACTCCAATTTGAGGCATACAACCTCAGCTAGGCTGCAAACGGGCTTGTCAGGGCTGCCAAATGTGTATGTCATTTGAGCTGCCTGAGACTTTTCAGCCACTACGGTTAAGACATATTTCTGTAACTGTCATTACTAATAACTAATATATTTTCTCTCACACTCTCTAATGCTGATCACATCCTCACATCTCAAGTTAACTTGTTTGTTGTATGAAGATACAAAAATAAAATCAGAGTCTCAAACCAATGAACAAAACTTTTTTCCTTTGCACACTATTTCTAGTAAAGATTTTAAAAACACTATTGTACAAACAAAATGACTCCTAATTATTTTATGCTGTGTTGTTGTAGTCATGTCAGGCTCAGGATATTAGAGAGACAAGATAGGTGAGGTAATTAATCAACTTTGGTTTGTGGGAGAGACAAGCTTTCGAGAGCTCTTCTTCAGATCTGGGAAACTGAGCAAGTTAGAGGCAAAAAGGCATCCTTTAAAAATGAAAGTCAAATACTATTGAGGAAAATAGAAAGGAGCATAAATTCTGGCAAGTCAAGTGTAAAAGTCTAATTAGGCAGGCCAAATAAGAATTTGAAGCGCAACTAGCAAAAGACTCAAAAACGAACAGCAAAAAAATAAATTAAGTGCATCAGAGAGCCTGTCAAACAATCAATGGGGCACCTGGACGATCGCGTTGCTAAAGGTGCACTTAAGGAAGATACGGCCATTTCAGAGAAGCTAAATTACTTCCTTGCATTGGTCTTCACTGCAGAGGATATGAGGGAGATTCCCAGAGCTGACCCATTCTTTTTAGGTGACAAATCTGAGGAACTGTCACAGATTGAGGCGTCAATAGAGGAGGTTTTGGAACAAATTGATAAATTAAGCAGTAATGTCATCAGGACCAGATGGTACTCACCCAAGAATTCAGAAAGAACTGAAATATGAAATTGCAGAACTATTTACTGTGGTATGTAAACTATCACTTAAATCAGCTTCTGTACCAGATAATTGGAGGGGAGCTAATGTGATCAAAAAGGCAATCCTGGCTATTTCAGGCCAGTTTAAGCCTACTTCAGTACCAGGCAAATTGGTTCAAACTGTAGTAAAGAACAGAATTATCAGAAACATAGATGAACATGATTTGTTGGAGAAGAATCAACATAGCTTTTGTAAAGGGAAATCATGGCTCACCAGTCTATTAGAATTCTTTGAGGGGGTCAGCAAACATGTGGACAAAGATGACCCAGTGGGTATAGTACACTTGAACTCTCAGAAAGCCTTTGACAAGGTCCCTCACCAAAGGCTCTTAAGCAAAGTAAGCAATCATGGGATAAGAGGGAAGGTCCTCTCATGGATCAGTAACTGATTAAAAGACAGGAAACAAAGGGTAGGAATAAATTATCTGTTTTCAGAATGGAGAGTGGTAAATAGTGGTGTCCCTCAGGGATCTGTATTGGGACCAATGCTGTTCTACATATTCATAAATGATCTGGAAAAAGGGGTAAACAGTGGGATGGCAAAATGTGCAGATGATACAAAATTACTCAGGATAGATAAATCCGGACTGTGAGAAATTACAATGGAATCTCACAAAACTGGGTGACTGATGAATGGCAGATGAAAATCAATGTTGATAAATGCAAAGTGATGCACACTGAAAACAAAATCCCAACTATACATACAAAATGATGGGATCTAAATTAGCTGCTACTACTCAATAAAGAGATCTTGGAGACATTGTGGATAGTTCTCTAAAAACATCTGCTCAATGTGCAGCAGCAGTCAAAAAAGCGAACAGAATGTTAGGAAAGGGATGGATAATAAGATAGTAAATGTCATAATGCTACTATATAAATCCATGGTATGCCCACACCTACAGTACTGGTAGCCCTATCTGAAAAAAAGATGTATTAAAATTGGAAAAGGTACAGAGAAGGACAACTAAATGATTACGGGTATAGAACAGCTACCATATGAGGAAAGATTAAAAAGACCGGGACTGTTCAGCTGGGAAAAGAGATTACTGAAGGGGTATGACAAAGGTCTATAAAATCATGAATGGGGTGCAGAAAGTGAATAAGGAAGTATTATTTACTCCTTCACATAACACAAAAGCCATGGATCACCCAATTAAATTAATAGGCAGCAGGTTTAAAACAACCAGAAGGAAGTACTTCTTCACACAATACATAGTTAACCTGTGGAATTTGTTGCCAGGGGATGTTGTGAAGGTCAAAAGTATAACTTGGTAAAAAAAATAGATAAGTTCATGGAGGATAGGTCCATCAATGGCTATTAGCAAAGGTATTCAGGTATGAAACCCCATGCTCTGGGTGTCCCTAGATTCTGATTGCCAGAAGGTAGGAATGGATGACCTGGGATCACTCAATAATTGCCCTGTTCTGTTCTTTCCCTCTGAAGCACCTGGCACTGGCCACTGTCAGAAGACAGGATACTGGACTAGATGGACTATTGGTCTGACCCAAGATGGCTGTTCTTATGGTTCCTGAAGAAAGTTTGGGATTATAGGAAGTGCTCTGTGGTGGTGGATAGTTGTAACGTAACCCATGCATCTGTCGCTGTTGCTTTTAAACTGAGTACTCAGTTTTGTTTTTTTCCTGACACTAGCAGGTAAACAAATGGGGCGGGGGGAGTCATGAACCCTTGGAGCATACTCAGTAGGGCAATTCCAAAGGTGGAGAACAATTCCACTCCTAAATATAAAGACAAAAAGGCACAAAACTCTTTTGTTAGTTCAGCACATATCAACACAACACAACCATCCAGAGCAGGAAGGGAAGATGACCATGTTCAATTGAAAGTGCAGGAGAATTAGGTAGGCAGAGTTGAAATTTGTCCAGGATTAATATCCCCTACTCCTAATATATATACACCTCTACCCCGATATAACGCGACCCGATATAACACGAATTCGGATATAACGCTGTAAAGCAGTGCTCCGGGGGGGGCGGGGCTGCACAGTCCGGTGGATCAAAGCAAGTTCGATATAATGCGGTTTCACCTATAACGCTGTAAGATTTTTTGGCTCCCGAGGACAGCATTATATCGAGGTAGAGGTGTAGTAGATCAGAATATATATAAATCAGAAAAGAGCTATTGCATCTATAGGGGCCTGAAAATCCTCTTGAGGGCCCCCAGTATGGTCCTTATACCAAAATGACCATGTGTGGCAAGTAGTAAAGGTCTCTTTGGGCTGGTCTATACTTAGCCGCTAGTTCGGCGGCTGGAAATCGAACTTCCTGGTTCGATTTATCGCGTCTGGTCTGGACGCGATAAATCGAACCAGGAAGTGCTCGCCGTCAACTGCGGTACTCCAGCTCAACGAGAGGAGTACCGCGGAGTCGACGGGGGAGCCTGCCTGCCGCGTGTGGACCGCGTCTGAACCGCGGTAAGTTCGAAGTAAGGTATGTCGACTTCAGCTACGTTATTCACGTAGCTGAAGTTGCGTACCTTAGTTCGAATTGGGGGGTAAGTGTAGACCAGGCCTTTGAGGACAAGCTGACTCAGAGCAGGAGACAGGATGGAATTATGTGTGATAGCCCTGCAGGAGAGCTAGGGAAAGGGGAACAGCTGAGATAATTATTGCAGAGTTCACAATTTGTGGGTTCAGTTCAAATAACCTAAGGGATCAGAATCTCACCTGATATAATTACATGATTTAAAGTGACTTGTTTAATTGATGTCTATCATTGAGATGATGGCCATCCCCATTCACAGTGAGGGTGGATACTTCAGTGAATCATGACTGCCTCTTTATTTCATTTCACCAGCCTAAGATAATTAAAGGAGATTCTATATGCAAATTGGTTTTTTTTAAAGAAGGCCAAGATGATATGTCCTTTGAGTCTGGAACTCAGTGCATGATTCCATCTGCAGAATATTAAAAGGGATTATTAAAGACATTTAAGTTTGTGCAAGTTTGAAATAAGTGGCCTTTATCTTTTCTTTCCAAAGGTCAGGGTTTTTTTCATTGTCTTCATAGTGACACTAACTCATGTTGTAAGGATATAATTTACACAACTCCTGCAAAAAAAAAAAAATCTCATTTTCCCTTAATAATGATGGTGAGTTTTGAGGCCATAGCTGTGAACACCATCACGCTACAGTATTATATACCCGGAATTCACAAACTTAGGTACAGTTTGAAAAGCAGCCAGGATTTTCAGAAGTGACTCCTGATTCCGAGTGCCTTAATTTTGGGTGCCCTACTTCAGACACCGTAAAGGGTCTTGATTTTCAGAGGGTGGGTGCCCAGTTCTTTCTGGATATCAGGTCCCTTTAAGGGACTTCAAAAAGGGATGCACCTCAAATCAGTTATTCTCGAAAATCCTGGCCTGAGGTTTTTTTGAACAGGTTGCAATTGCTTCAGATTTTCCCTTGCTTTAAAAGGTGAGCATGTTCAGTGGTGATATAGATTATCTGACAAACTAATTCCAAGGTGAGTGGCAAGATTTGTCATGAGGTAACATCTAGTAGAAGGTGACTGCCCCGCTGAATGAGATAGTAAGTCTGCAGATAGATTTGGGTTTGGAATTCAAAAGGAGCTGTCATGGAATCCAAGTGGTAGATGAAGAGATCTAAATGGGCATTGATGGAAGAGATTGGAGCATGAACAAGCCTTTCAAAATATTACCTTTATTCAGTAGAGCTTTATATAGACTGTGTGAAATTTCCAGAGAAGAAAATACATGATATAGTACAGGGGTCGGCAACCTTTCAGAAGTGGTGTGCCGAGTCTTCATTTATTCACTCTAATTTAAGGTTTCGCGTGCCAGTAATACATTTGAACGTTTTTAGAAGTCTATAATATATAACTAAACTATGTAAAGTAAATAAGGTTTTTAAAATGTTTAAGAAGCTTCATTTAAAATTAAATTAAAATGCAGCTGTGGCCGGGGCCGGAGCCAGAACTGTGAGGCCCTGCTCTGCAACTGTGACCAGATCTGGGGCCAGAGACAGGACTGTGCATCCCTTCCCCCACTCCCCCCGTGGCTGTGTCCAGGTCTGGAGCCGGGGCTGCAACCCCCATGGCGCGCCAGCTGTCATTCTTCCCACACATACACCCCAGCCTTGCCCCCTGGTTATTTTTAGTAAAGGCACAGATGGGTGACAGGCTCCTGTGAATTTTCATTTATTGTCTACGACCTGTCTGTGACTTTTACTGAAAATAACCGTGACAAAATCTTAACCTTATATATTACTAAAGAACATTAACCACTTCACTGCTGGTTCCTAATGCCACTCTCTGTGCGCTAGCTGCATTCTGTTAAAACAGCAGTGCAACCTGCTATAACTAGTACATTAGCCTGGTGCTTTAGGGGAATCCTGGCCTACAGCTAGAAAGAAGCATCAGTGCTTGAAAACTGGCAGATGTTTCACGCTGTGGCAGGTCCACATTTGGGTTAACAGTTTGAGGAAATAGGATTGAATGAAGCTTCCACCAATAATAATGATAAGGATTTCGTTATAGACTGAACTTTGTTTGGCTGACCTGATCTGAGTTGACCACAAGATCTGGGCTCTGCGACTGGCCCAAGGAAGGATCTCAGAATTGGGCCCTGTCAATTTAGACAACCAATAAAGCTCCTTGAAAGGTGGGATGAAGACACAGGACACTGACACACTGGACTAGATGGCTTTCCTTGTGCCAATAATGCCTTATGCCCTTTCTTTAAACCCTTTCTCCATCCCTGCCTAGTGAACACCTCCTTCGGTGCACCGCAATGTGTAGTTACTGCACTGTGCTGTGTGTACAGTGGCCGTTCACGCAACCTGGCCTTCCTGTTGTCATTCGGAATGATGAAGCTGTTTGAAAAGTGGCACCAACTCATTGCTGTGCAGTTCAGGCATGGAGCATTCACTCTTCCCTGCAGAACTGCAAATCTCTCTGGGCTGCTTGGGACCAATACATATCACAATCCCAGTCCCTCTTCGGTGTTGACATTAAGGGTTGGTATCACTACGGGTTCACAGTGCAAAATGCATTAACAGGTTAATGAATCGTGTCTGTCGCCACAGCAAGGATTGAAGTTTGAATGTGATTTTATTTTTAGGACAGCTTGCTTAATGCCAGCCTCTGAGGGAATGGAAGGTGCTGTCTTTTGACAACTTCTGTAGCTCCTCATGGCTCTTTAGGCTGCAGCCAGCAACTGGACTAATCAGATTGTCAGAGCTGGAACTGGGGTGATGGTCAAAGCCCGAAAACCAAAAAGAAACGGCTCGTGTATGAACAAGAGCAAAATGACTAAGGGCTGGTCTACACTGCCGCGCTAGTTCGGTGGCTGGGGATCGAAGTTCCGAGTTCGATTTATCGCGTCTGGTCTGGACGCGATAAATCGAACCAGGAAGTGATCCTCGTCGACTGTGGTACTCCAGCTCAACGAGAGGAGTACCGCGGAGTCGACGGGGAGCCTGCCTGCCGCGTGTAGACCGCGTCTGAACCGCGGTAAGTTCGAAGTAAGGTATGTCGAATTCAGCTACGTTATTCACGTAGCTGAAGTTGCGTACCTTACTTCGACTTGAGGGGTAAGTGTAGACCAAGCCTAAGTAATGCACACATGGAAAATAATCCCAAATATACATATAAAATGATGGGTTCTAAATTAGTTGTGACCACTCAAGAAAGAGATCTTGGAGTTATTGTGGATAGTTCTCTGAAAACATCCACTCAATGTGCAACGGGAGTCAAAAAAGCGAACAGAATGTTAGAAACCACTAGGAAAGGGATAGGTAATAAAAAAGAAAATATCCTGATGCCACCATATAAATCCATGGCAAGCCCACACCTGGAATAATGCCTGGAGTTCTGGTCGCCCCATCTCAAAGAAGATACAGGAGAATTGGAAAAGGTACAGAGAAGGGTGACAGCAATGATTAGGGGTATGGAACAGCTTCCATACGAGGAGAGATGAAAAGTCCTGGAACTGTTCAGCTTGGAAAAGAGACTCAGAGAGGATGTGGCAGAGGTCTATAAAATCATGACTGGTGTGGAGAAAGTGAATAGGGTAGTGATATTTACCCCTTCACACAATACAAGAATCAGGGATCACCCAATAAAATTAATAGGCAGTAGGTTTAAAACAAACATAGGGAAGAATTTCTTCACACAAGGTACAGTCAACCTGTGGAACTCATTGCCAAAGGATGTTGTGAAGGCCAAAAGCATAAGTGGATTCAAAAAATAATTAGATGAGTTCATGGAGGATAGATCTATCAATGGCTATTAGCCAAGATGGTCAGCGACGCAACCCTATGTTCTGGGTATCCTAAACCTCTGACTGCCAGAAGCTGAGACTGGATAACAGGAGATGTATCACTTGATAATTGCCCTGTTCTGTTTATTGCCTTTGAAGTATTTGCCACTGGCCACCACCAGAAGACAGGATACTGGACTAGATGGACAACTGATGTGACCCAATATTGCCATTGTTATGTTTTTATGGAAGGGCCAGTTAAGGCTGGGTTGTAAATACAGCCTTAAATCTATGAGCAAAGCTTATCTTCCATACAGCTACACTGGAATGTTCAGAGTCATGCTTTCATACAGAAGGCCTTTTAAGAATTGCATAGTGTGGATTTTGAGGTAATTGCTGACCTTTGTTATGTTATGTTCTTACAGCATTTCCTGCCGAGTATTCTTAATTCCCAGTGAATGTGAAATCACTGGAGTATCCATTCAGTTCCCAGCAAATGTAAATGGCATTACTTTTATAGGTGTGCTGTATTCTGTCATACAGCCCTGAAATTGTTGATTTATGCAAACATTTCAACCTTTTAAATGGAAATTTTAGAGAATATTATATATCTAATGCCTCAAATTGTGCCTGGCTCTTTCCACAACAACCCAAAAGACATGACACAATCCCTGCTCTGGAGATAAGCATTGGCCATGTTGTTAAATGATCCCAATGTCTTTGGGTCATATTCTGACTTTGGATGAACATACATTGCTCCCAGTGAATGCCCGCATGGCAACACAGTATGCCAACATTTTTATGGCTGACTTAGAACAACGCTTCCTCAGATCTCATTCCCTAATGCCCCTACTCTACTTGCGCTACATAGATGACATCTTCATCATCTGGACCCATGGGAAGGAGGCCCTTGAGGAATTCCACCAGGATTTCAACAATTTCCACCCCACCATCAACCTCAGCCTGGACCAGTCCACACAAGACATCCACTTCCTAGACACTGACGTGCTAATAAGCAATGGTCACAAACACCACCCTATACTGGAAACATACTGACCGCTATACTTACCTACATGCCTCTAGCTTTCATCCAGACCACATCACATGATCTATTGTCTACAGAACAAGCTCTATGATACAAACCGCATTTGCTCCAATCCCTCAGAGACAAACACCTACAGGATCTCTATCATGCATTCTTAAAACTACAATAAACAACTGATGAAGTGAAGAAACAGATTGACAGAGCCAGAAGGGTGCCCAGAAGTCACCTACTACAAGAGACAGGCCCAACAAATAAAGTAACAGAACGCCACTAGCCATCACATACAGCCCCCAACTAAAACCTCTCCAGCGCATCATCAAGGATCTACAACCTATCCTGAAGGACGATCCCTCACTCTCACAGACCTTGGGAGACAGGCCAGTCCTCGCTTACAGACAGCCCCCCAACCTGAAGCAAATACTCACCAGCAACTACACACCACAGAACAAAAATACCAACCCAGGAACCAAACCCTGCAACAAACCCCGTTGCCAACTCTGTCCACATATCTATTCAAGGGACACCATCATAGGACCTAACCACATCAGCCACGCCATCAGGGGCTCATTCACCTGCACATCTACCGATGTGATATATGCCAACATGTGCCAGTAATGCTCCTCTGCCATGTACATTGGCCAAACCGGACAGTCTCTACGCAAAAGAATAAATGGACACAAATCTGACATCAGGAATTATAACTTTCAAAAACCAGTCGGAGAACACTTCAATCTCCCTGGTCACTCAATAACAGGCTTAAAAGTGGCAATTCTTCAACAAAAAAACTTCAAAAATAGACTCCAACAAGAAACTTCAGAACTGGAATTAATTTGTAAACTGGACACCATCAAATTAGGCCTGAATAAAGACTGGGAGTGGATGGGTCATTACATAAACTAATTTCCCCCATACTAATTTTCCCCTACAGTTACTTACACCTTCTTGTCAACTGTTTTGTAGTGGTAATGAGGGTGGCCCATTTCAAAGTGATTTGTCCTTCCTTGGTATTCTACTGTTGAGAATAGCCCACTTTAATTGAATTGTCTCGCTAGCACTGACCCCCAACTTGGTAAGGCAACTCCCATCTTTTCATGTACTGTGTATTTATACCTCCCTACTGTATTTTCCACTCCATGCATCTGATGAAGTGGGTTTTAGCCCACGAAAGCTTATGCCCAAATAAATTTGTTAGTCTCTAAGGTGCCACAAGTACTCATCATTAGATAAATATGATTTAGTACACTGTGCCCCAACAATGATATATTAAACAGATGCAGATAGAAATAATTCTAGAAGGGAAGAAGAAACTGCAGTTGCTTTGCCATAAACACACAAACCTTCACCTGATCATCATAATCCCTCTCTGCTTGTTATTTCACTAATGTTTTCAGTCTGGAGCCCAGGCAAGTGAAATTCACACACACGCATCAAGCTAGAGTTAACTTTCTAACAAGAAATAATGCCTGATTCGTTCACTTTTGTTCTCTCTGACTAATCAGTTTCTTCAAGCACTGCTATGCTTTTTGTCTGTAGGTTTCAGAAAGGCAAACTATTTTCTTAAATGAGAGACCTGAAAGGCACCCAAAACAGGCCCTTTTCGTGAGGATTGTGGTTCACTTAAAGGAAAGGAGCTCATATCCCCAGTTTGCAAAAAGAACTTGCTTTCTCCAGTACAGTTTTCATAAGTGATCAAGAAGAAAGTGACTGTTCCAACTCAAAAGACATCATAGAAAAAAGGCATTTCTTTTCCATCAGACTTTGACCACTGGCTTATTAAACTGTAAGCTTCACTGTAGTGTAACCTTCTTACGCCAGGTGCCCTTGATCATCCATGTTCTTTAGATTGTTGAGCACATCATAAGCACTCAACAACAGGAGATGATTTTCACCTACTGCAACCGTTCACTTTTTATTACCATAGTGCCTAGAGGTATGTCTGCACACATAGGCGCCGACTCCATGGGTGCTCCGGGGCTGGAGCATCGACGAGGAAAAATTAGTGGGTGCTCTGCACTCACTGGCAGCCAGGCTCTCCTCCCCGCCCACCTCACCTCTTCCTCCTCACCTGAGCGTGCCACACCCCCGCTTCTCCGCCTACCTCCCAGTGCTTGCACCACCAAACAGCTGTTTGGTGGCATAGCAAGCATCAGGAGGGAGGGGGGAAGAGTGGGAATGTGGCGCGCTCAGGGGAGGAGGCGGGGCCACAGAGGGATTTGGGGAAGGAGTCAGAGTAGGGGCAGGGAGGGGGCAGGGTTGGGGCGGGGACCTTGGGGAAGGGGTTGGAATGGGGGTGGGACAGGGGCAAGAGGGGGCGGGCCAGGGGTGGAGTCAGGGTGGGGCCGGGGGCAGAGGTGGGGGAGGTGTCGAGCATCCTCCAGCACGAGCAGAAGTCGGCGCCTATGTCTGCACAGTGTTTTGGAGCAAGTCTCTCAGTCCAGGTCGATAGACTCAGGCTAGTGGGGCTCATGCTACTGCTCTAAAAATAGCTGTGTAGACAGCACCTTGAAGTTGCAACTTGGGCTGGAGCTTGGACTCTGAAGCTTGGGAGGGGGAGGGGGGATTCAGACACGTGTCAGGGATAGTCTAGGTATATTAGGTCTTGTCTCAGTGCAGGGGGCTGAACTAGATGACCTCTCAAGGTCCCGTCCAGCCCTGCATTTCTAGGATTCTAGGATTCAGGCCAGTGTTTCTAAACAACCGGTCTGTGGATGGTGCCAGTCCGGGGCAGCCTCCTTGCCGGCCCCTGAGATTTTCCTGACACAGAATATTAATATTTAAACTGTAAAGGGTTTTTTGTACTTGCATTTTACATCACACTGTATTCCTTCAATTATTTCTGAACATTAAAAAATAATAAATACACAAACAAATCAATGTGGTTGACATCGGCTGCCATAATGCTGATATGTAAAGCACATTGATGTGCATTTGTTGGAAGGAAGCAGTTAGCGGTGAGCAAAATGTAAGTTCTAGTAAAACTTTTACTTAGCTAAACCAGACGACGTCATTGTCAGAGCAGTTACGTCTGGATTGATTTTTCAGAAAAACATAGCAGAGATGCAAGTGACTCCACATGGGATAAGGGTTAAAAAAGAAAAGGAAACATTCAGCCTTCAATGGAAAATACGGTTCATCTTTTTTATTTATTTTATGTAGACTGCCCGAAAAATCTGTGTTGTGTGTGGTACGACTCTGAGCAATGATGCTAGAAAACCTTCAAAAATGATTTGACACCTTGAAAGAAAACATCAGAGTTTAAAAGAAAAGCCAGTGGAATTCTTCCAAGGGAAGCAAGATGAAGTGAAGGGGCAAAAGAAACTACTGCCGTAACATCAAATGAAGGTATATTAAAAGCATCATATCTGCTGTCCTATGCACAGCTAAATGCAAATTCCCCATTTACAGTTGGTGAAGATCTAATCATACCTTCAGTAATAGAGGCCTGTCACGAAACCTTGGGTGATGCAACTGGCAAAAAAGTGAGTTGCATTCCAGTGTCAAACGATACTGTCTCCTGTCGAATCAATGATATTGCAGAAGATATCGAAGCTCAGCTGATAGAAAGGGGGAGAACATCAAGCTGGTTTGCAATTCAGTTGGATGAGTCATCGGACATGTCTAACGCAGAGCTTGTTATTGTTTATGTGCACTATGCCATAGAGGGTGCATTTCACAAAGATCTACTCTGCTGTGAAGAACTGCCACAAAACACAACAGAGGCTGAAATCTTCTGGGTCCTAAATGAGTAAGTGACAGGACATGGTCTTCAGTGGGACCAATGCGTGGGAATTTGCACTGACGGAACGGCTGTAATGACAGGCAGACATTCAGGTGTAGTGGTGAGAGCGATGGAAATTGCACCGACAGCTCAAGCAACACACTGCTTTATTCATCGAGAGCTCTTGGCAGCCAAGAAATTGTCTCTGGAGCTTAATGATGTCCTCAGTATAGTGGTTAAAATAGTGAATTTTGTGAAAACAAATGGATTCAGTTCTCACACCTTTGCTACAACCTGTGAAGAAATGGGGTCCAAACACCATCACTTATTCTTACACGCTGAAGTGTGGTGGTGATCCTGTGGCAAAGTATTAAACTGAGTGTATGAACTGCAACATGAACTTGAAGCCTTTCTGTCTCAAAAGAAGTCTCCTCTGGCAGCATACTTCCAGGATTTACAATGGCTTGCCAAGCTTGCATATCTGCAAGATATATTTGATCACTTCAATCAGCGCAATCTCTCTATGCAGAGACGTATGTTGAGTGTCTTTGTAAAAAAAGCTCCAAGTCTGGAAAGAGAGTGACTGTTATGACATGTTATCATCTTTCGCATTTCTGGCTATTGATGACAGTAAAGACATGGATCTGCCTCTCCTATGTGAAATAATTGCATCCCATCTAAAATTACCTCTCCAAAATTTCTAGGACTATTTCCCATAAGATTCTTATCCACAGAAAGGAAATCAATGGGTTCATGATCCAGTCTCCTCTCTAGAAACTGAGACCTCTGTCACTCTCATTGGAGAAGAAGTTGCTGGAACTGTCAAGTGAGGAGGGTCTGAAGTTAGAGTTTCGTGAAGTAACTCCACCTGTTTTCTGGATCAAAGTCAGAAGTGAATACCCACCACTCAGTGAACTTACTGTCAAAACTTTGCTTCTGTTCCATTCCACAAACCTCTGCGAAATTGGATTTTCAGTGGTGACTGCAACGAAAACAAAACTGGCTGAGCACTGGAAAGATGCGCCGAGTGTCCTTGTCAAACATTCATCCCCGGATTGAAAGACGTGTGTCTACAAGACAAGCACAAACATCTCATTAATAGTACGGTGAGTGAAGCCATCTGATTTTTTATATTATTATTATTTTTTAAAGCTAAATCAATTGAACTATCTCTAATGTACAAAATGAGCTATACAGTAGACAATTATTTGTACCCTTAATTTGAAACAATGTTTAAAATGTTTAACATTTTCATATCTCATAACTTGTTGAACTGGACTTTATTTTAACAAATAAACAGAACTGGAGTAGTGGCCCTTTGTGGGTAAGCAAGTAAGAAATGCCCTACATGCATATTGTACAAAAAAGAAATGCCTGACAATATTGAAAGAACAGCAAGAAATACCAGTGAAACGCTGTTCTTTTTTCCCCTCTCAATCAGTCTATGACAGTTTAGGAAGACACAAGCTGGTCCCTGGTATCAAAAAGGTTGAGAAACACTGATTTAGACAAATGGGGTGTACACGGGAACAATAAGACATAACTGGTCAGCAGGATGGGGAGTGGTCTCTGCACCCCGTCCCCAGCAGCCTAACCTTTGTCCTTTGTGAGCATGGCCCATCCAGGTCTGGCTGTGGACTGATCCTGGATACACCATGCTTTTATCATCCATAGCAACTGTGGGTCATTACAAACCTGACTCAGACTGGAACTGATCATCAAGAACACATTGTAGAATTTTAAACAAATAAATACAATTTTCATTGGCTTTTATTGAATCCACATAAAATGGTAAACCTAGGAAAACTGACAAACTTTTACAAAAAAATGAAAAGCAGAAAACTTGCAAGCTTAATGGTTTTACAATTGTAGTATACTTCTGGCAAGATTTGACATCTGAGGTCCCCTCGGAACGATTAATACAAAATCTGGAACAGATCTTGAAATACCAGCAGATTCCTGAGTTTTCGATATTATGCTGACATAAGAATACCCTGCAGGTAATTCATAAACCTTGACTTTAGGACAGCCAGTTATGTGCTACTCAGGAGAGTTTAAGAAAGTTTCCTAGCATCGTTGGAAAAAGGGTTTCACATTACCGAGCTGCATTGCGTCTTACTTAAGTGCCATTGCATCTCTCCGCTGGAATGGCGTTAGGAAATTGAATGGTATATTTTGGAATGTTAACAATCTCTCTACAACATGACTTCAAAATTGCTTAGGACGGTCACCGTCAAATTCCGAAAAACTTTGTGATTCCAATGATTTTGTCTAAATGTTAATCAATTTGATTGGAAAGGCCAGAGTTGAGCAGCCCCCTTTGAACATATTAGTACGGCATCAGCTATTCACAGGGCACAACAGTCATCTGTATAATTTGCAGACACCCTTGCGGCCTTCAACAAAATTTAAGGGCTAAAGGCACTAACCTTTCTGTGTCCTATCAGCTTTTACTGATACTGTTGTAAATGCTGCCAATTGATTAAGTGAGCATCTTCTATTTATTTTGGTCTTCAAGAGTTGTCAAATAAAGGTCTTGGCTCTGTACCATCATCACTTCCTAATATAGGACGTGCTAGTAAGTCAGATATTTTAAAGAATTACTGTTCCTTTAAGTGGACGGAGCTTACAGATGATTAATGGACAGAGGTCTAGGAGGAGTGATCTAGCACAGGTCGCTCACTAGAGAACCTGACAAAAGATAATGGCATTGGACTGCGTCCAGTACTAGACAATTTCATGTAAGGGGTTTTGGAGCCTGGGGGGATACGGCAAATGAATCTTGTGCATCTAAATGGGGTGTGGGAAACCTCTAAAATGATCAAGAGTGTGTGTATATGGGGCTGGGGGGGAGGGATTTAACACAAAAAGAAACTTTAAAAAGAAAGTCAGTGGAACGTTAGATCAAAATACTTGCCGTGAAATTGAGATGGGTCTAAACCAATGTGCAAGGATTGTGTGTATTAGGATGATGATATGGCATGGCCTTGCATTGAGCTAGGAAGGTCTTGCTAAATAAGTTCCTGGTTCATCAGTGAATCTCAGGATGCCTTAGATCAGTGCTTCCCAAACTTGGGACGGCACTTGTGTAGGGGAAGTCCCTGGCGGGCCGGGCCGGTTTGTTTACCTGCCCCATACGCCGGTCCGGCCGATCACGGCTCCCACTGGTCTCCCACGGCTCCCATGTGGCAGGTAAACAAACCGGCCCGGCCCGCCAAGGGCTTTCTCTACACAATCGATGTCCCAAGTTTGGGAAACACTGCATTCGAGCACTCCGTGTGAGCTTTCTGTACTTCGTAGCCCTGTGAGATAGCACGGCAGAGAGAAGTGAATAATCTCAGTAGTGGGAAGAATTCTTGATGGATTTTCTGGGTGTTCATTTCTCTTGCTCTATGGATTTATTTTTACAATGAAGCTCGTGTGTAAATGGGAAGCTCCCAGAATTATTCCATTTTGTTAGGGGGGCTCAGATCTGTAGGCTCCCTTACACACCCCGACATTTTTCATTTAAAATGTCTCAAGGACATTGAGCTACGTTTGACTCAAGGTTAGGGCATCAGAAGCAGGATGAGCCAGGATCCAGGGCCCCTGGCCATGGAAATTGTGCCCAGAGGAGCTCTGTGGAAGCACAAGGGGCCCACAGCCCTCCTCTGCTGGAGATACTACAGGCGTAAGCAGATGGCACTGGCTGCAGAGGGGGTGTGTTTAGGAAAGCCAGGGGTTATACTGAGTAAGTGCATTCCCATGGCAGCCTTTGCCACTAGGGTTCCTGTAGAGACCGGTACAAAGCTTAAAGCTGCCCTGCACCAGGCATATCGCCTAGAGCAGTGGTCCCCAACGTCCCAGCCTAGAGCCCAGCAGGGAAGAGAAGCCACGGCCCCGCGCCTGACAAGGACAGAGAACTCAGGCTGCGGGCGCGGTGTTCTCTGTCCCCAGCAGGCGCGGAGCCTGCCTAGTGCCCAGCAGGGGAGAGAAGCCGCGGCCCTGCACCTGCTGGGGACAGAGAACTCTGGGGCTGCAGGCTGCGGGCGCCAGTGTTCTCGGTCCCTGGCAGGCACGGGGCCGCAGCTTAAGCCAGAGAGAAGCCGCGGCCCCGCACCTGCCGGGGACCAGTGTTCTTGGGCCCTGGCAGGCGCGGGGCCACGGCTTCTCTCTGGCTTCTCTCTGAAGTCGGAGAGGAGCCGCGACCCCGCGCCTGCTGGGGACAGAGAACTCTGGGGTTGCAGGCTGTGGGTGCCGGTGTTCTCTGTCCCCGGCAAGCGCAGGGCCTGCCTAATGCCCAGCAGGGGAGAGAAGCCGGGGCTCTGTGCCTGCTGGGGACAGAGAACTCCGGGGCTGCAAGCTGCGGGCGCCGGTGTTCTCTGTCCTCGCGGCTTCTCTCCGGCTTCTCTCTGCGCTGCCCAGAACTGCCACCAAAGAAAAACAAAAAACAAACAAACAAACAAAAAATGCTCCAACTCTGCCATCCCAAGAATGGACGGAATGCCGCCTCGTAGCATGTGCTGCCCCAGGCACGTGCTTCCTCCACTGGGGCCTGGAGCCAGCCCTGTATGTGAGTATTCTTCTGCTGCCCTGATACTGCTGTTTTCTTGTGCTTTGCGATTTATTACTTTAACATTTTGCCCCAAAATGAGTGGTTCAAATAAAAGACAATGTACGTATTATTTCAACGCAGAGTGGGAAGAATCCTATTGTTTTATTGAAAATAAAGGGAAATGTGTTTGCTTATTGTGCGGGGGTACTGTTGCAGTGCCGAAAAAACATAATGTTGAACGCCATTTCCAAATTAATCACAGCTCTTTTGACATTAGCCATCCACTTAAATCTGAGTTGAGAAAGAAGAAAATTAATCAACTCAAATCAAACTTATCTGCCCAGCAATCTGTTTTCACTAGACAAGTGGTAAAGTCTAAAAGTGCTACTACTGCTTCCTTTAAAACTGCTCATCTGCTCGCAAAGAAGAAAAAACCCTTTCAAGATGGTGAATTGTTGAAGGAAGCATTTTTGACTGGTGCTGATTGCCTGTTTCAAGGATTTCCTAACAAGGGTGAGATTTTGTCGGCAATACAAGACTTGTAGTTATCAGACAACACAGTTACGAGGAGGATACATGCAATTTCAAGCGACATGCAAACTCAGCCAAAGGCTGACTTGGAAATATGTGACTGGTTTTCACTGCAATTCGATGAGTCGACAGATATATCGGATCCAGCGCAGTTGGCAGTTATGGTGAAGATGGTATTTAGTGACTTCACCGTAAAAGAAGAGTTACTAAAAGTATTACCTACGAAAGGGCGAACAAAGGGTGAGGACATCTATAATTTATTCAAATCATACGCAACATCAATTAGTATGCCACTACACAAGCTGTCTGCGATCACCACTGATGGGGCACCAGCAATGATGGGCAGCGCCAATGGATTCATTGCACTCTGTAAGAAGAAAGAATGCTTTCCGAACTTTATGTCTTATCATTGGATTATCCACCAAGAAGCTTTGTGTGTCAAAGTTCTTTCTTTTCAACACATCATGAATGTTATTATTAAAATAATTAACTCTGTTCGAGCGAAACCTTTGCAACACCGACTTTAAGGCCCTGTTGGAAGATGTTGATGACAAACAATCTGATCTTATCTTGCACGCAGAAGTACGATGGCTGAGCAAAGGTAAAGTTCTTGCACGTTTTTTAAGCCTAATTGAAGAGATCAAAGAATTTCTGAAGTCCACAAATCAGAACTTCGAGCAACTAGAAGACTCCAGCTGGTTAATGGACTTGGCTTTTCTTGCTGACATCACTGACAAATTGAACATTTTAAATCTTGAGCTCCAGGGAAAAGACAAACGTGGCTCAAATGATAGGTTCTGTAAAATCATTCAAAGCAAAACTGATCTTGTGGATGTCACATATGAAGACGAAGTCTCTCGTACATTTCCCAAGTATGAAGAAAATGGTATGTGTCAGTGATTTTAACCCATCACCATTTGTTATCCACATTCAAACACTTCGGGAACAATTTGAAAAGAGATTTCAACAGTTCACCATCATTGAGCCTATAGTTGCCTTTCTTGTGAATCCTTTTATTTGCCAAATAGAGGTAACAGAAATGGCTACATCAATTGCGAGTCTCATTCAAGTAAGAACAGAAGACGTGGAACTGGAGATTTTGGACCTTCAAAATGATATTGTTCTAAAATCCTGCGCAACAGATGAAAACTTTTAGAATCTGTTTGACCAAAAAAAGTTTCCTGGATTAAAAAATTTAGCATACAAAATAAAATCTTATTTCGGTTCCACTTATCTATGCGAAGTTCTGTTTTCAACAATGAACATCATAAAATCAAAATACAGATCTCGGCTTACAGATGCCCATCTTGACGATGGCTTACGAACGGGAATATCATCCTACTCTCCCAACTACGAAAAATTGGCCGAAGAAATGCAGTGCCAAAAATCACACTGACTTTATTAGAAAAACCACGTGAATTAATTATACCTATTTTCCATTAAGTGCGTATGATTAACTTGTGTTTAATTTTTTTTCATATTTGTTTGTTTATTGAAATCCAGATACAAGTAACAATACAAAGAATATTTTTAATTAACCATAACTGGCTATCTATGTTAAAGTAAGAATAATAAACATATTTGGACCAGCAGTTCTTAAAATAAATAAGATGAAAACTGTTTATGATATTTATTTTGTAAAAACTCCATAATTTTTCTTACAGGTAGATAAAAAAGAGCAAATTCACATGGCAAGGTGAAAGAGTAATTGCCGAATAATTTAATTAATACCTTTTACATGTAAAATTACCTTTTTTATCTTATGGATTCATATATTATGTAATATTAAATATGATGTTTTTCATATTATTTAATGTACAAATACAAAATAAGCCTTGAAAAATGGTTGGCCCCCGCCACACTCTTCTGAAAACATGAATGTGCCATTGACCACAAAAAGGTTGGGGACCACTGGCCTAGAGTATGGCAGCAGTGCACTGCCACTCTCCTGGAGTGTACCTAAGGGCTGGCATATAAATGCTGACCGGACCACCCTGACCCCTATGTAGACAAAGAACCAGAGCCCCTAGCTCTTTGATTAGCTGGGGAACAACTCCTCTCAACCAGCCCTCCTCCCACTCCTCTTCCTCAGCCTCCAGCTCCATCCCCACAGCCACCTGCCAGTCCTCCACCCCCCGAAACACCTCACTCCCCCGACGCCCCAGCTGACACAGATTTCCTAGAGAAGGAAATACAGGTGCTGCTGTGGGCTGTAAGTTAGATCTGTCTGTTCTGCCCAGCCCCTGACTTCCGCCCCTCAGCCATAGACCCTCCTGGTGGAGGAGCTGGGGCTGTGGAAGAGGGAACTACTGAGGAGCGGGGGCTCTGCTCTTTCTTCCTCTCCTTTCAGACAGCTGGGTGGAAGGGGAAGAGAATGGAGAAGAGTGAGGAGTCCGAGTGTGAATCAATGGGGTGTTTGTGAGAGGGGGCATAGCAGCACGTGTATGTGCATGCAAGTGGCATAGCTGCTGACAGGCCTGGTTGGCCCTTTTGAATGCCCATCCTGAGGAACAGGGTTGTGACAGGTGGTGGGCTCCCCACTCCATGCTCGCCCCAGGAAAACACGAGGTTTTCCTGGGGGGAGAGGTAGATACGCTGGAGGGTAGGGGTAGGGTCCAGAGTGACCTAGACAAATTAGAGGATTGGGCCAAAAGAAACCTGATGGGGTTCAACAAGGACAAGTGCAGAGTCCTGCATTTAGGAAGGAAGAATCCCATGCACTGCTACGGGCTGGGGACCGACTGGCTAAGTGGCAGTTCTGCAGAAAAGGACCTGGGGATTACAGTGGATGAGAAGCTGGATATGTGTCAGCAGTGTGCCCTCGTTGCCAAGAAGGCTAATGGCATATTGGGCTGTATTAGTAGGAACATTGCCAGCAGATCGAGGGAAGTGATTATTCCCCTCCATTCGGCACTGGTGAGGCCACATCTGGAGTATTGCGTCCAGTTTTGGGGCCCCCACTACAGAAAGGCTGTGGACAAATTGGAGAGAGTCCAGCGGAGGGCAATGGAAATGATTAGGGGGCTGGGACACATGACTTACAAGGAGAGGCTGAGGGAACTGGGCTTATTTAGTCTGCAGAAGAGAAGAGTGAGGGGGGATTTGATAGCAGCCCTCAACTAACTGAAGGGGGGTTCCAAAGAGGATGGAGCTTGGCTGTTCTCAGTGGTGGCAGATGACAGAACAAGGAGCAATGGTCTCAAGTTGCAGTGGGGGAGGTCTAGGTTGGATATTAGGAAAAACTATTTAACTAGGAGGGTGGTGAAGCACTGGAAGGGGTTACCTAGGAGGTGGTGGAATCTTCACCCTTAGATTTTTAAGGCCTGACTTGACAAAGCCCTGGCTGGGATGATTTCGTTGAGGTTGGTCCTGCTTTGAGCAGGGGGTTGGACTAGATGATCTCATGAGGTTTCTTCCAACCCTAATCGTCTATGATTCTATGGTAGCTCCTGGCCCTGTAGGGGACACTGGTTGTTTTACAGAAGGGGAGGGAGAAGCAGAAAGCATGCATGTGAAAGAGGGAGAGAGACACACACAGAAAGAGAGTGGTTGCTGGCAGTTACAGAGGCTGTGTGTGGACCAGGTTGGCTCAGTACGTGGGCTTTCCCAACCCTAGCAATAACACTTTACACATGTCATAAATTATGCTGAGCCTTACAGACCACTTGTCATGAACATGGTCCATTGCTTTGCCTGGCCTCATGGCTCATTAGCTTTCATTGGGTCAAAATCCTAGCAGCCTTCCTAGTTTCACTGGGCCAGTGTCACATCCAGCTGTGTCAATCACTTTGAGTTACACTACGTGCCATGCTGTACCGTAAAGTCAGTGTGATGTGTAATAAGAAGCATTTAGCCTCTGGAAGCCTGAGAAGGCAAGATTTCTAACACAGCACAAGAGCGGTTCCTGAGTTTTCTTAACGAGCCCCAAAGATGAACCAAAGCCCCAAGGAAGCGCCTGAAAGTTGCTCCTCCTGCTAGTAGGAAAGTGATACTTAACAGCAGAGTCAGCACCCCGGCCTGAACTGTCAAGCAGCAAGGACCAAGACTAAGCATTTTATTCTGTTGCTAGGGGTTGGAGGGAAATTTAGACTGGGCACACGGACTGATTCAGCCCCAAATTAGCTCTGCATTTGAAAAACCATAGCCTTCTCTCAACTCATCACCCCCACCCCCGCCTCCCAAAATAATCATTTCTCCTTCAAGCCATGGCCTTATAGGATATATGATGACCCTTTAACAAAGATGTACAGGACTCCACTGAGCATGCTAAGGGAGTGTCCTGATGTCATTCCCCAATCATTTCGCCACCTCAAGCAGAACATCCCATAACCAGGGGAGGAAGAAAAGCCAAAGAGACCTTGCTACGCCAAACTTGGGAGGTGCTCTGATACTACAATGAAAGGTGTCAGTCCAAACCATGGCTGAGCTGGCAAATGTCATGGTACCTGTATACGTGAAGCCCCAGAGTCATTGCAAGGGCATTGCCCATAGCTGATTGGCAGCTAGGCAGCTAATGGCGTAGCCCTTCAACCCAGGGTGGCTTTAAAATAGAAGATTTGGATCCAGGGCCTGAAATAAAATGTACACCATATACTAGGGTTTCCCAAACATTTTCATAAGGTGGATCCCGTCTTCATTGAGACGTTGTCCCACAAACACCTCTCCACCCATTAGTTGGCTAGCCAACTACAAAAGCAGTTTCTCCTCTCTTGGTGTTCACACCTCAACTGCTAGAAGAGGGCCTCATCCTCCCTGATTGAACTAACCTCGTTATCTCTAGACTGATTCTTGCCTGCATATTTATACCTGCCCCTGGAAATTTCCACGACATGCGTCTGACGAAGTGGGTATTCACCCACGAAAGCTTATGCTCCAATACGTCTGTTAGTCTATAAGGTGCCACAGGACTCTTTGTCGCTTTTTACAGATCCAGACTAACACCCATTAGTAACTGAGAAACATCCCTGAGTGGCACCACAGCAATTGCTTGCCTGACAAACTACAATTAGAAGTACTGAACGTAGTTTACCTTCTTCCAGTGCAGTTTGGCAGCTGGAGACGAGGAGGAAGAGCCAGCACCATGTGACCAGCCACCTCTCTGCAGTGCACCAGCAAGTGCTAAGCAGACACCATTTGAGAATCTCTGCCATATACCATGATACTGTCAGTGGAGGTGTTGTATTAGTTTAGATGGACTATATGAGCCCAAAGAGTCAAAGGTGTTAACATGACACTGTCAGTCTCCAGTATTAAACAGTGTAAACACGGTGCGGGGTTTGGCATACAGAGACCTTAGACCAGTGGTTTTCAAGCTGTTTTTTCCTGGGGACCCAGTTGAAGAAAATTGTTGATGCCCACAACCCAACAGAGCTGGGGATGAGGGGTTTGGGGTGTGGGAAGGGATCAGGGCTGGGGCAGAGGGTTGGAGTGCGGGGTGGGGCCTGGAATGAGGGGTTCAGGGTATGGAAGGGGGCTCTGGGCTGGGGGTGCAGGCTCTGGGGTGGGGTCAGGGATGAGGGGCTTGGGGTGTGGGAGAGGCTCTGGGTTTAGGGGGGCTCAGGGCTGGGGCAGGGGGTTGGGGTGCAGGAGGGGGTCAGGGCTCTGGGTGCAGGCTCTGGGATGGGGCTGAGGGGTTTGGGGTTCAGTAAGGGGTTCCAGGTTTGGGGGGGCTCAGGGCTGGGTCAGGGGATTGGGGTGTGAACTTACCTCCGGCGTCTCCCAGTCAGTAGTGCAGCCGGGGTGCATAGGCACGCTTACCACCTGTCCTGGCACCATGGACCGCGCTGTGCCCCAGAAGCAGCCAGCAGCAGGTCCGGCTCCACGCGGCTCTTGCCCACAGGCACCGGCCCCCGCATCTCCCATTGGCTGGAAACCGGACAATGGGAGTGCGGAGCCGGTGCTCGGGGCGGGGGCAGCGCACGGAGCCCCGTGGCCCCCCTGCCCAGATGCCAGACCCGCTGCTGGTCGCTTCCGGGGCGCAGCGCAGGGTCGGAACAGGTAGGCACTATCCTGCCTTAGCTGGGCAGCACTGCCGACAGGACTTTTAACGTCCTGGTCAGCGGGGCTGACCAGAGTCACTAGGGTCCCTGGCTGCTGAGCAAGGCGACCCAGTGCCTTACATGCCACGACCCAGTCCTGGGTCACAACCCAAACTTTGAGAAACACTGATGCTTGGTACCATGTCAGATGTGTACCATTAAAAATCCTTTTAACCTGTTATCAAGGATAAAGAAAAAGAAGGAAAATAGTTTAAGGATTTGAATTATACAGAATTAAATAAGGCCTTCATTTTAACAACAGCCCTTTTTCTCTTCCCCTTTACCTGGAAAGAGGGTCTTTAAAAGGAGCGGGGGGGGGGACGGACTTGTTTGACAGTCTCTTCGATCAGTGGTGTTCAACCTTTTTTTCATTTGCAGACCTCTAAAAAATTTCAAATGGAGTGGACTCCTTTGGAAATCTGAGATATAGTCTGCCAGCCCCCAGAAATCTATGGCCCTCCGGTTGAAAACCACTGTTCCATGGTAACAACAACCTTTGTGGACCCCTTAGACCTTGGGGTCTGCAGACAACAAGTTGAAAAACACTGTCTTAGATGGTAATAACTGTTCTTTTTTGGGGGGGGGAGAAGGGGAAGAGAAAAAGTTAGTTGAAATGGGCTGAAGTTGGTTTTATTGTTGCTGTTAAACTCTGATCCCATTTCCTAGCAAACACACGCACACAAAAGGGGAGAGAACAGCAAAGACAGAAAATGCAGCTTCTGTCTCTGATGTTGACGTTCGCTTGCAGCCTCACTGCTGGATAAACACAGGCACAGCACACGGTCTGATCAGCCACTCCAAGACATGGCAAACTTGTACCAGTATTGGGCTGTTTGGGGGCATGGCTTTTAGTTGCCACAGGCTTACAGCAGTGTTGCAAACAATACCGTCTTAGCCAGCTGAGCCAGACTTTTATGAGACAGAAGGGAAAAGGAGAGAGATAGGAAAGAACAGAAATAAGATGGGAAAGGAAAAGGACACACAAGGAGAAGTGACAAAGTATCAAATTCCAGGTAGGATATGGCATGTAGCCATAGCTGGTGGAGGTGGCAATGTTATCTGGGTCCCTCTCTTTGGCCTGATCTGGTCAGGACATATCTCAGGATCAGGATAAACAAGGCACAATGGTGCCATACAGAATCCCAGAGTTCCAGGAGATCCTGACAGCGGCAGCTATGTTGGTGCAAGTTGTTCTTTTCCCTTCGTTCACTCAGCCAGTGTTGTGGTAGCCAGATTTTTCTCCAAGAGTCTCTTGCTGAGAAACCCCAAAGGGAGTGATGTGTGAAATAGCCCATCGTCCTCATCATTTTGTCCACTAATTAGGCCTAATTTCTGACACACCCCATTTTGGTCCATTGATTTCTGATACCACATTTTTCTTGTTTACCAGACCTGATCTTAACACAGTCCTTGAATGGTATCAGCAGGTCTTTTTCTTTGGACTAATTCAGTCTGCCTGTCTTGCTTTTGCACCTCTTCCTGTCAACATTTATTGTTATAGGCTACCCCCATGCTATATACACAGTAGTTTCTGAATTTTCAGGGGACCAACACATCCATCTTTCCAACCAAGAGTGCTTAGGTAGGTTACTCCAGCCATTTATTTCAGTAACAAGTAAACAAAGAGAAGAACATCTAGGGACACTTTTGTAGCCAAAAAGAAAAGTACCAACAAGAATTCTCATAAGCTTCTCCAATTTCTATAGATCTACAGGGCTCTTTGTAGCTATCTCAGAGAAATGGCATGGAAGAAAGATAAAGGAAAGTTCTATTTGATCTCTCTTGTATATCCTAACTAGGGCAAAATTGTCCTCTCCAGGACATTGTCCAATCTAATTTGAAATGAATTCTAGGTTGGGCATCTCATCACTTCCCTTGGGATACTGCTCAGTCTCATGGACTTTTGTTGTGTTATTCAGATTTTTGGGGGAGGGGGGGAGTATTCAATAAAAGAAAACCAAAGATCTGGGTAAAAACAGACTGCTTTTATTTAGGTGTCTACAATGGATTTAGAGGCCTACCATT
This sequence comes from Terrapene triunguis, assembly GCF_002925995.2. NCBI lineage: Eukaryota > Metazoa > Chordata > Testudines > Emydidae > Terrapene > Terrapene triunguis. The sequence continues at coordinate 106,664,185 of NW_020664409.1, read as the reverse complement.
AGGCTTCCATGTTTGAATATTTTGACCTTGATCTTTCTTGTGTTTACATTTTTCCAGTATTGCCAACCCCAAGCACCGAAGTCATGAGTCAGGCTGGAGAAAAATCATGTATTTAATTTAAAAAACCATGAGATTTAAAAAAATAAATAAATATTGGATTATTTTTATCTGCCTTTCATTTTTGAATCTTTAAAATGCCCTTGCATCACATTTTCAAGCTTTTCTCCACCACCAGGAAAACTAGATACTTTAAAAAAAAAATTAAAGCAGAAAACATAAGAACAGCCATACTGGGTCAGATGAAAGGTCCATCTAGCCAAGTATCCTGTCTTCTGACAGTGGACAATGCTGGTGCCCCAGAGGGAATGAACAGAACAGGTAATCATCAAGTGATCCATTCCCTGTCACTCATTCCCAGTTTCTGGCAAACAGAGGCTAGGGACACCATTCCTGCCCATCCTGGCTAAGGGCTGGTCTACACCGGAGGGGTGGAGGGGATCTATGTAAGATATTCAACTTCAGCTACGAGAATATCGTAGCTGAAGTCAACATATCTTATTTCAACTTACCTCCCATCCTCACGGCCAGGGCCGGCTTTAGGGCGATTCAGTCGATTCCCCGGAATCGGGCCCCACGCCCCTAAGAGGGCCCCACAACGTCCCGAAGGAGCTGCCACTGAAGTCCCACCATTGTCTTTGGCGGCAGTTCAGTCGCTGCCACGGAGGAAGGTCCCTCCACTGAAATGCCGCCAAAGGCACCGGCAGCTGATTGAGCTGCCGCCGAAGTCCCGGCACTGTCATCGGCGGCAGCTCAATCGTTGCCGCTGTCTCCAGTGGCACTTCGGCGGAGGGATCTTCCTCCACGGCAGCAATTGAGCTGCCGTCGAAGACAGCAGCGGGACTTCGGCGGCAGCTCCTTCGAATCGGGCCCCGCGATGCCTAAAGCCGGCCTTGCTCACGGCGCGGGATCAACGGCTGCGGCTCCCCCGTCGACTCCGCTTCCGCCTCTCACCCTGGTGGAGTTCCGGAGTCGACGGGGAGCGCAGCGAGGATCCGGCAGGTAGTGTGGACATACCCTAATAGCCATTGATGCACCTACCCTCCATGAATTTATCTAGTTCTTTTTTGAACCCTGTTATAGTCTTGGCCTTTACAACATCCTCTGGCAAGGAGTTCCACAGGTCGACTGTACATTGTGTGAAGAAATACTTCCTTTTGTTTGTTTTAAACCTGCTGCCTATTAATTTCATTTGGTGACTCCTAGTTCTTGTGTGATGAGAAGGAGTAAATAACATTTCCTTATTTACAGAGAAGGAATTTGTCAAATTTCATCCAGAAAAACCAAAGCTTGAAAAGGTTCTAACTAACTGAAGATGACCCTTTACAATTTAAATACTGGTGTCAGCAGGTTTATAATAAACATAGTGAAGTATTTCTTCACACAATGCACAGTCAACCTGTGGAACTCCTTGCCAGGGGATGTTGGGAAGGCCAAAAATATAACTGAGTTCAAAAAATAATTAGATAAATTCATGAAGGATTGGTCCATCCATGGTTATTAGCCAAGATGGTCAGGGACACAACCCCATGCTATGGGTGTCCCTAAACCTCTGACTTACAGAAGCTGGGACTGGATGACAGGGGATGGATCCCTTGATAATTTCCCTGTTCTATTCATTCCCTCTGAAACATCTAGCACTAGCCACTATCAGAAGACAGGATACTGGGCTAGATGCACAGGTGCTAACTTTTTTCGGCGCCGGTGGGAGCTCGTGTCCCCTCCAGCCCTGCCCTGACTCCACCCCTGCCCCAAAGTCCCCACCCCAACTCCGCCCCTCCCTGCCCCATTGGATCCCTCCCCAAATCCCTGCCCCAGCCTCGCCTCCTCCCCCAAGCGTGCCGCCTTCCCCCTCCTCCGTCCTCCCTCCCAGGCTTGCCGCATGAAACAGCTGTTTCGTGGTGCCAAGCGCTGGGAGGGAAGGGGGAGAAGCAGGACTGGGCGGCATGCTCAGGGGAGGAGGCAGAGGTGGAGCGGAGGCAGAGACAGAGACGAGCTGGGGGGCTGCCGGTGGGTGCAGAGCACCCACCAATTTTTCTATGTGGGTGCTCCAGCCCCGGAGCACCCACGGAGTCGGCGCCTATGGCTAGATGGACCATTGGTCTGACCCAGTATTGCGGTCTTATGTTCATGAGTTTATTTGGTGTTTTTTTTAATTATGATCACTGTTCCTCTTAATTAGTATGGTATCTTATGTTCTTATGAGATCCTCACATAATCAAATTACTCTAGGATCTGGGGCTTTAAGAAATAATCCAAATGTTGTGAGCCTCTCAGTAAAATCATGAGAGTTGTCACCACTGTTTTTTCCAACTATAAAATGGATATGACTTTTGTGATGCTAAATTGGTTAACAGTTATAAGTTGTATCAGATGGGTAGCCATGTTAGTCTGTATCCACAAAAACAATGAGCGGTCCAGTGGCACCTTAAAGACTCTTTAAGGTGCCACCGGACTCCTCGTAAGTTGGTTTGAGATCTGTGGACAGGAGATGATACAGAAATGTCAGATATTATTATAAGGGGGTTAAATGGCATGAAGGAAAACTTAGACTGAATAGTATCAGAGGGGTAGCCGTGTTAGTCTGAATCTGTAAAAAGCAACAGAGGGTCCTGTGGCACCTTTAAGACTAACAGAAATATTGGGAGCATAAGCTTTCGTGGGTAAGAACCTCACTTCTTCAGAT